>NW_024387040.1:996316-1393816 GCF_900408965.1 Simochromis diagramma | reverse complement strand
TCCCTTTAATGCCTAAAATGTGAAATAATTGCCAGAAAATTCACATTTTATTGAAAATGGAGCATTCATTGAACCTTCTAACCATTTTCATTTAATTAATTACACTAGTTGTTTAGAAATTAAAGTCTCTGTTCACTCCGCTCTTCTCTGAACTAATATTAGCTGCCACACTTGAAGCAGAATTTAAGCAGATTTTGGCCAATTTGTTAACTTAAAACTGAAATGATTAAACAATAAAGTAATAATAGTTTAACTTTAGTCATACAAGTGACATTTGAAATGATTTATTATCACAACACAGGGTGATAAAACATGTATACACCAGAAGTGATCTGCAGAGATGCGGCGATGAGAGACGATAGAAAGTGAATGATGTTTGACAACTTCAAGCAACTCTGTGCGAGAAAGTGCTGGTGAAATGAACGGGTCTCACGATAAACTCTTCACAACTTCCAGGTGACCAACTAAGAAGACTACCCAATGAGAGTGAAGAATACCAGTGACTGAAATATGATCTGGTAGTAAATACATTTAGAATGTCTGCCAGCGACCAGCCGTCAGCTTCAAACCGATGTGCAATGAGCAAACAGCTTCCAGTGTGTACGTGGCTTTAGAGTTTGGCACCCAGGCTCCAAGCTCATCACTCCCTGCAAATATGATACACATAGAAATTGGGGAGTGATGAGTAAATGTCCACCTAGAGTCAACAGGTGAATGGTGGGGTGGTGAAGGGATTGAAACAGCACGTGGCGATGCAGGGTAACAACACCGACAAGATGTAAGTGGGAGAAATGTGATATTCTGTAGCTTAAATAGATCGCCATATTGGAAGAGTGTGATTGGTATGTGACACGGTGAGAGTGAGGCAAGTCAGTGTGTATGAAGCAGCTCACGTTTCCTGCCTGAACTAGCTCACAGGCTTTGATACAGTTTTATTACTTATTATTACTACTGGTGCAATTATTATTTGACTCACAAGACTTAAAAAAAAATAGGTAAAATGACAGTAAAGTTAAAGGGAAAAGAGCTTGGATGTTAATATGTATTAGAGTAGTACCTATGTAAATAAGTCCATAAATTAAAAAAAAAAAAGATATGATTCTGCAAATAACATTTTAGTTATTAATTCTGTATTATATATCTACATAAACTGATTAATCGGTTTATTAATAAATAAATAAATAAGTAATACATGCTTAAATACTTAAAGTAATACGTACTAAAAAGATGCTTAAATGTCTTGAGCCTAAGGTGATTTTTAACTGTAATGTAAGACAAAGAATGTATGAAAACCTTTGCATTTAACAAACAGCACTAAATATGAAAAAATTGATCTAGATCACTTGTTTCTACATTTAAGTCGTCATTTATCCACTAATCATTTGAGGTGTAATTCACATGTCTTACACGATCACACAATATATGGCCCGTTTTGCTGCATTAAATTCTTAAATTACCAATAAATCACACAAATCTGTAACTGACCATATCATTTAAAGTGTACGCCAAATCAATGCGCCTCCTTTTCAAACCTCTGAGACAAAATGACCTCAAAATCAACTCAAAGGTTATGATGAGTTCTTTTCTGAAAACAAACAAACAAACAAACACAAAAACACACACAAAAGAAGGCTCCAGTGTCTTCTCCTACATTTATCCCATCTCGCCAAGTTTATTTTCTTCCTGGATATTTTTGAATCTTCAATACCGAATAACTACAATAGTACTACAATAGTCCGAGTAGCTGTGCAAATAAGGATCTTTTAAAGTGTTAGACAACTCTCAGCAAACCAATATGCTATTGCAAAGTAAAATAGAGTCTCAAAAATCTAAAACTTATTATCAGTCTACTACCCCTCCCCTCCCCAGTTGTCCAAATGTTCTGTTTACAGGGATTTCAGAAGGGAATGGTTTACAGGGATATGTGAGACACAGAGAATGCCGCCTTGAATTTATCATGTGTAGGAGCTCTTGAATGATAAGGAGAAGTCTACTGCAACTTGTCATTTATTTAGTCACGAAAAATCAAAAGACCACCTTCACATTCAGCATTAAACTGCACCACATCGCTGCAGTCATACTCAGCGTAGCATGCATCTTAGTGATAAGCGTAATCTCTGATTCACAGTGCAAGCTAAATAAGGGCAGATTTCATGGGTCAATGCATTTGTTGTTAGAAAAATATAGTATGTCCCTGAAAAGCAACATGGGGATTTTAATTTTGGCCCAAACACAGATGAAGGGAGAGAAAGAAGCAAGAAAGAAAAAGATCCTCTGTGTATATATCAGACAGTCACATTCACAAACACGCACACACACACACATACACCTTGCCCAGGTCCCCGAAGCTAATTAAAGGGAAGGTAGGCGAGCAGAGATGTGATAACTCTGTGAATCATGTAGAATAGTTGTAATGGGTGACCTTTTTTCTCTCCTCATGCGGCAGGCAGAAATCTCATTTGAGAGCGAGCCATTCCAATTTGCTGCGGCGAAGCAGGTGTCAAAGTCTCAAGCAGGCAGAAAAACATCCCTTGGTGCCTTCTCTTTTGTTTGAGATCATGTGATGCCCTGTGTGAAAATGCAAAGAGCTACAAAGTCTACTGAAACAGGGGTTTGTATTTCAGCTTTAGGTACCTCTTTCATTCGTCTCTTCTTCTCCTGCACTTTGACTTAATGTGAAGAAGCAGAAACAGTGTTTTCTATCTCCATGTTATGTGTATAGAAAGGATTATGTTAGTGATCAGAGCAAACATGAGAATTATAAACACAGTCCATCTTCATTAGGCTGCGGGCCAGATATTACTGGGCTGGACAGCCTGGAATGTTTGGTCGTCCATTTAGCCAAGGGCAGGAGCAGAAGGGCTGCTGTGCAGGGCTCCAACTCCCTTTGATCCTCTGAAAGTGTGTGTGTGTGTGTGTGTGTCTGTGCGCGCGAGAGTGCAATGCAATTTCACAACCCAAGTACACCAGCTGGTCCACGTTAAAGTTCCAAGGTAACCATGGCGCCCTGCGGCTGGTGGAGTGTGTGTGTGTGTGTGTGTATGTTAGTGTGTGTGCGTACGAAAGTGTGTGTGATAACATGTGGTATACGTTTGGATGCGCTCCTCCACCCCCTCGCCCCTTTGGCTTTGACTTTTAAGGAGTTTCAACGCTGAGTTTTTGCCTCTATCAGGTAAACAGGATACGGGTCACTGATAAAACAGTATATACACATAGACAGTCTACCGCCATGAGAGAATATATGTGAATTCCACTTGCCACTGAATTTCTAGGATTGTGTCACCAAAAATAGCTTCCCATGTGTTACCTCAAATGTGTAGAGTCATGTTGAGCTGGGCTGATTTCATAAGTGGTTTGCTTCAGAGTTTATTTAAGTGGCTGGTATTGTTTAAAAAAATACAAATACATACATTGTGAGATATTAGAGTGTTATTACCAGAAAAGCTACAATAACATAAATGGGGTTTCACAGTTGGATGACCACTGTATATCTAGATAATCATATTTTATCATATACACAGTTATAATCAGTTAATAGCTTTAGGATCAGGTGTAGCAGTGTGGTGTGGGGAAGATAATCACTTAGAAATAAGATGCACAATTTGTACTGTGACCTCGAGTCGGTTGTCTACATGCTATGATCAGTTAACACAGTGGTTCCCAAACTTTTTTTGCTAGACCCCCCCTCAAACATTTAGTAAACAATTAAGCAAATACAAGTAATCTGCAATAAATTACAGGTAGTAAGAAAATTAACTCTAACTCTTTTACGCAAGTCCGCACCTACACGGCTATTTTCGAAAACGCAGCTGTTTCGTCCACACGTAAACGGCGTTTCGAATCACCGAAAACTGAGATTTTTTAAAACTCCTTTCTTGCGTTTACGTGTGGACGAGGAATACAGAGTTCGTCATGCAACGTTAAAGGTATGTGCCTTTTTTCACGTCACGCTGTGCGCCACGTTATTGTTTACATGAGACGAATTGCAAAATGGCAGATAGTCAGATTAACAGTATTTTGTCTCTATCTTCAGGTTTTACACGCTTACATATCCACACGCAGTTACTGTCCCTCTATTTAGAAAGGCAGAGGCGTCACGGTGTAATTATATTACATGTAGTTGTTTTTTTTCCTGTGTAATAATATTTAACATTGCTATCAATACATTTTTCAAAAAATGCCTCTCTGTGCAAAATGGGTTCAAAAACATAAACAGCTGTGGGATAATGTTTGTCCGTGATTTAGACAGGGGGAACAAATCGTGGCAGGATCAGCCTGATATTATTTGTATCCCACTGTAACTTTACTATATAAAGAGCTAACATCTCCAAAATGTCAGGAGTAGTTAGTCATTACAACAAGGGTTTGTGAACTAAAAATCAAGAATGTGGGATACTGTTTGTCCGTGATTTGAAGAGCCCAGCGCTGCTCCCGACGAAGGGAAAACCAATTCTGCAGGGGAGACCTACCTTGGCACTTGTGCCGGTGAAGCCAAAGGGAAGATATGCTAAGTCTTTGGCTTAGAATGAAGTTGGTTTGGAAACATATTCAGCGATGCTTCATCTCCTGCTTTGCGTTTGTGGAGGCGCCCCGTGCTAGCAGTGTCCAAGCGTTGTTTTTTTTTTTCCCCTTGCAATGGCTCTAGGGGGCGGGCCCCACACTTTGGGAAGGTCTGAGTTAACAGTGCTGCCTCTACTGTTCTGAGGTTTACTACTCTTCATGCATAAGGCTAACTGAATTCAACAAGAGATAAGCAAATGTTGCATGGGCAATAATAGCTGCTTTCTGACCCTTAGAGAATATCAAGCTAGTATAAAAGATGGAATTAGGTGAGTGGCTTAATCATCAGGTTAAATTATAATGATGCACACTACTCGTGATGGGACTTGGACCTTGAACGCAGCAGCCTACTCTACACCATGTCTACATAGCTCGTTGCTGTAAACTGTATATTCATTCAAAAAAAACAAAAACCCACAACCATCACATATAGATCAAAAATCTAGCATGAGCTACAAAATTATGTAAGATTTAAGTTTACAGTTAATCAAACTTTTGCTGAGCAGTCCTTACCTTTGAGGATATTGTCTGGATGCAGGTAAGGAAATCCCAGAAAACTGATCTGTTCATGTGGACATCACAGCTTTGAGTTCTCCCACTGAGAACTCAACATCCAGATGAACAGAATCAACTTTCTGGGCTTTGAGAATAACCTCTGATCTTCCTCTCCTGACCTCTTTCTTTCATCTTTCTCCATCTCAGATCTCACACATTAATGTTTGTACTTTTTTTTTTTACACCTCTGGGTAAATACAGCATCCATACATTTAGCTAGCAGACAAACTGTCATCCAACGTGTACAGAAACACTTTGTGTGTTTGCTGATATTTTTTGAGCTGTTTGGAAAAGTTATATTTTAAATCATCTGTGACTTCCTACGTTTATTCTCCCTTCTCTGCTGAAGTACAGCACCCACAACTTTACTGACATTTACATTACGAATGCACAACAGGGATGAGAAGGAAAAAAAGACTTGCTAAGGATGTAATGGGAAGACATTACTTTCTTATTACTGAGCAAGTATCTTCTTGTCGGCAGCAGGAAGTACATAAAACATTAACTCAGTCAACAGACAGATTGATAAAAAATATTATCAGATTTTAGTGGATGTGTGTACACTATTAATTAAGATCCCATTCTGTAAGGTATTCTTTTCTACTGCACGCGGCAGTGTGGCTGTGACTTTATCTTTTATCTACTGCACTAGGTGATGGTACTTGTCTAAGGCCTTCTCCACCATACATCATGTCTATAAACGGAGCTAGAGCAGCATTGTATAGATCTCATCTTTCATGTCCTTGCACAAATATTTAAGGTTTAGAGAAGGTCATATTATCTTCTAAATGTTCTGTTTACATAGATAATAATGGGGTCAGTCAAAGTGCCCACAGTAACAAAACTGTATTGGACACTGATAAACAAATGCATACTCATAGCTGAGCTATGCAAAAAACAAAAAACGAAACAACAACCCCTGTTTAGTACAAGTATTGAGACCATTGAAAATCTCAAACCCTAATTTCTCAGAGTATATAAACGGTCCTCGTCATGTTTCCTGTTTCCATATATGTGATCGGTGCCACTGTTGAGCAACCAAAAATGATTCAAAAGGGAAAATGCTGAAAAGACTGGAAGGCAGATAACACTCAACAGTTCTTATAACGCCGCATGACTGCGCATTGTGCTTGACGATCTCTGTTTACACCTGATTGCCTCACCATAGACTAAAATAAGGAGGTTCACAAACTCAGGAAATGTACAAATCTGTGGAAGCTCCACAAACAAATGACCAGAACTCCATAACATACACTGGAAATACATTGTTGAAGAGCAACACAATCCTTTCTTCTCTCTAAGCAACTTTCCAATGAGATGTATATTCAGTTTCAAGTTTAGACCATGATAGAGAGCTGACAATTTTAATGTAGTTTAAAAGGCTGCCTAACCCTACACAGCTGCCATGTTTGTCTTGTGCTTTAGTAACAGTTGTTGGGTTTCATAGGGATACGTCAGCTGTTTGTGACATGTATTGGTTTGAACCTCAAAGAGCTACTTTTGTCTCATTAGTTCTGAAAACTACAGTGAGCATTTGTAACTTTCGGAGCTACATTTGTGTTTTCGTGTATCATGTTGCTTCCTCAGGTATATCACTTCAGCTGACAGAAAAAAAAAACCTTGTGGTCTACCCAAAGGTTGTCACTTTCAAAGCACAAAGTGCACAAACATGCAATAGCCCTCAATCCCTGGAACTGCTGTGACTTTCTGCTTCTTTAAGTAAACAGCCCAAGGCCACTGCCTCTCATATGGCCATGAGCTTCCTACAATGATGAAAGAGCTTTTAGGTTTTCTACATTTTACATTTTAATTGCGCATGTTGCACCTTCACTAGCTTTTTAAATTGTTTTATGAACACGAAACTAGTAAAATCCAGTTCATCAAAGCTATTTTGGCACCACTGAGATCATAATACATGTTCCTAACACATGAAACACCAAAAACAGTTTTAACCAAACTCCTCACTGACATCATGAAGATGTTTAATCTTTTTTTTGAAATGAAAAATTATCCTATCAAGCTGTCCACTGTGGAGAGAAAAATCTAATGAAAATATAGTGCTACATATTGATAATGATATACTGTATCTTTCTATTCCTACCTAATCAGAGGCAGAATACAGTGCAGAGTCTCCCCCCTCTCCTGCCATGACAGCCACAATTCATCACAGCTTTAATTTAGTCTGTTACTGGGGTGTCGATAGGACGCACACTGCCTGGCGACCCTCTTTCACACACACATGCAAGTCCAAGCACACACGCATGCAGGGAACTGCATGTTTACGCATGTTCCATCCACAGCACGCACACTTATGACACTTACGGAGAAGCGTCTACCCCCAGCATTTCATCTTTGTTGCAATAACCGCACGCACAAAAATGTACAGATATACACTGCAGTCCATATCCTTCCATCGTCCAGCAGCGCTATCTGTTATGTGTTTGGATGTGGCCCCTGGCTCAAGGCCCTTCTCCCTCGATATATCATCAGTCATTTGAAGCAATTAAGCACTTCTCAATGAGAATAGCCCGCTTTTCCTTGAGCAAGACGGAGAGGAGCGATTCACAAAGCCATTTTCTACCAAATCCTATTAAAGGTGGGGAAGGGAGGGAGGGGGAAAACGAGGTTGAAGACTTAAAATGGAGGGCTTTTATTTAAGGACTAGGAGGTATTACAGGCCAGATTACTCCTGGCTTATGTTCCTAGTCTGGGAAATTACATTCCCACTTTTTTTGGGGAGTACCAAGGCTTTGGAGTTGAAGATGAGAATCACCTTAAGTCGCTCTTGTTTTTCACTTCTCCACTTCAATGGCTTGTACTTGTTCTTGTTGTTGTGTTTTGCTAGAAAGATTTCTGTTTTTCCACTTTTATTGGCACCTACTGAGCTTTTCGATACCTCTTGGGCTGTGTTTTGGGGGCTAGGGTTTATGTCAATTCTATCCGGTTCTTTCAAGGGAAATTACTTTTTCATTCCAAGATCTAGTCTTAATTATTGATAGCAAGGAAAAGACATGAGCGAAAATTTCATAGGATAAAACCGTTGCGCTTCAATCTCAGCAGGGTTTAAAATCATACACCATATAAACACAGCTGCGAGTCATCATATAAATAAAAACACCAACAGAGAATCTCTGTTTTCATTGTGCTATTCATTCTTTAAGTTTCAGGTTTCCACCGTTAAGTTTTGTGAGATGACCCTATGTTAAATTCACACATGGACATAATCATTTTAACTAAGTGAACTTAATTGTTTAAAACACAAGTCATGACCTATAATTTCCCTAAACTTCGTCTGGGGGCTAAATATACATTAAAATGCTTTGCTCGTGTTACATTAACAGTACATAAACAACAATAAACTCACACACGGTGATCTTAAAAGGATTCAAAACAATGAAGTACAGATGTTTCGACAGTTTCATGTATCTGAGATATTTTTGTGAAAAACAACAATAACCCCCAGCTGCGTTAATTACCACTAAGTTAAGATAAAATCTAACGGCCACATCAGAACTGATCACTACACATCTGGACTGGAGTGACTTGAGTCCTTTATTGTGAAAAACCTGGGGTCTATTGGGAAATTATATGACATGGTAATTGAACAGTTTGCCACCATGAAGGACAAGAAAATGACTTTCATACTAGAGCGTGTAAAATGTTACTCTCCTCCTCTATCTGTGGCTTCACTGAGAATAATACAAGGGAAACAAAATGTGGCGCTCAGATGTTGAGTAAATTCCTTATTTGGTTAAATCAAAAGGGTTCAACCAAACTGTTTCATTGCTAATTAATTATTTCCCAGTGATTAGACTGCTCCCTATGTCTCCCTACAAGAACGTGTCAAAAATCATTAAAATGTTTAACATATTTAACAGAGTCTTATCTTGACCAACCATCAAAATTGAAAATACAATTGTTTCCAATTATATTAAACAGAGGTCTTGTTATGCTTTTAGTATGTTAACAAGTGTGGTAGGTATGAAGGAAAGGTCTTGCATTTATTTTAAAATAAAGTGAAAATTCGTTTGACTTTCTGCCACAGAAAATGCAAATAAGTATGTGCTTCCTTTTTAAACTTTTTTTGTATCCTAGTAGGTTATAAACTTTGCAAAAGACTGTATGTATCCTAACCTTGCACATTGATGATCTTCGTCCGGTGTCGACAAATGAACCACTTCTCTTGAGGGTTGAATTCTGAAAAAAAAAACAACCCACAAACACATACAAAAGTAACTAGTTTAATTTCCATAAGATTGCACATTATACCTGTTTGTCTCTCTCTCTGTCTTTTTATTGACTTTGGCTAATTAAAATGTGCCCCACCCACTAGTCAACAGTTCAGTGGTTTGATATCTAGCTCCTCCATCGCATTTGTCAGAGTGTCCTTGAGCAAGCTACAATGCCCCAATGCTTGCATTCGTGTGTAGATGGATGAATTTGGCTTGTAGTGTAAAAAAGTACATGCAGAGGTGAGAGGAAAGTAAGAGTACAAAAGCACAATATAAAATAAATAAAAAATACTATTAATGCTATTTACCTTTTTTTAACTACTTCTTTAACTTCTCCAGTAACAAGCCCATAGTATTCCAAGATCTGGTCATCTCTGTCAGGACGGTACCCTCAGTCTGATGCCATATGGTATGTGACCACAATTTATAACCTCCACTGATCTCAGAGATTTTGTAAAATCATTATTTTCTCCGTGGATCAACCTTTGTGCAACCAAAGCTTTCTTCCCTCCAATTTTGGTTTTTCTAACTCACGGCACATTTGCTATTGTACTCGCAGCCAAGGCAGCCTGTCTTCACCTTGACAAAAGGGTCGAAATTTTTCAAAACACTGAAATAATATGCATGAGGGCATGCACATCACAGTATGTACGAGACCACTGATGTATATGAACACGGGCATATGTATGTGCAAACTCTCCGTACTGTATATGTGCGCTCCCCCTTGCCAAACTGTAAAACAGGTTTGGGGTTTATTTTTGTTGTGTGAAAGCAAGGCTCAGTACTGCTAAAACCCACATCTGCAAAGAATAGACCTACTCATTTGGCGTTAATCAAAACAGCCTGACTTTATTCATGTAACTGCAGTGATCTGCAGGCCTCTGGCAAGAGCAGAGAGAAAGAAAACACAGATGTGTGCACATTATACACACACACAGACTTGCACACACACACACACACACACATTTGAATAAAAGGTCAAATAGCTTTATCAATAACTGTGGAAAATGTGTTTTGTGAGAAGAAGGAGCAGCTGATCTGACAGTGGCCACCGCCCTGATGAATAACCGCCAGGAGAATCAATAGGAAAGAGGAGTTGAGGTGGAGTGGGGGAACGTTTTGTCATCCAACGGTACACTCCAATATCTAAGCTCATCCATCAAAGGCAGCAATGGCACTTCGTCCTCCGCTTTAATTGAAAGCACACTGAAACAAGTTATTTACATGACGGGATGGATTTGAACGGGTGCACGTCAACTGGCAGCTTTGCTGTTATGTGCTTGCTAAATGTTTGTTTCATGAGCTGCGAGCTGACGCTTCACTGTCTGCGAGCACGGTTGACTGTCAGCTAACAATGGAAATGCAGACAAATAGTCAAACATCAAGTCTGACACAAAAGCTGTTTTTTGTTTGTTTGTTTGTTTGTTTGCTTTAATAGGTATACGGCTCCTATACACCCGTCTTGACTATCAAAAAGCCGCCTTCACGAAATGGCAGCGTGCAAAATCCTGACAAATGGGTCACCATAAAACAGCAAAATGTATTTGAAAAATGACGATAATTTGAAATCCACACAAAAAAGGCAACCAGGCATCTTTTTCACTGGAGGTTTTCAAATATATCCCCTTTGGCAGCATATATGGACTGAATTTAAGTTGGCTGGCTTTGGCATTAAAGATACTGAAGGAATTTAATTGAATTTGAATTTACATATGCCATAAGCTAAACGACATCAAATTTGATTATTTGTGACTTTCAGTTTATTTGGGCTTTTTGAATATAAGCTCATATATTTTGAACATCTGCCTTTCCCTGCCTATGATCTCTTGCATACTCACCAAATAACAATTCATTAACTGTGCTACATATTTCTAATCATATCACAGTTATACCTGTGTGTGAGGATGAAGACGTGTGCATTCCCATGGAGAGTTTTCTCTCAGTAGATCTAGAATCAGTGAAAGACAGCAGATTTCTTTCTCCTTTGGGTTCATTCCATAAATGGAGTATCAGATGCTGGTGGCAGTTTAAGAAAAAATAACCCTCACAGCCTTACCAGTTGCTGCTTCTTCTCATCTTGAGTTTAGTAAAAACTTGCTTGCATTGCCAACATATGAAGAGTTAGCTGGTTAGATAAGTCAAAACAGTCCTAAATATTTCAGCCTCCGTATGTAGAGCGGGCAGGAATGCCAACATTTTTCCAAAACCCTGTCAAAATCATCCTTTTCAAAGTTGTGGGAGGTCCAAGCAAGTGATGTACCGCTCTGTATCATATTTGCCCTGGGTGACCCAGTCTGAACTCCAGATGCTACTGTGTGTCACCATGTCACAACCAGAGCCAAAAAGGCCAGGGGGAGGAGAGCCTGTCTGCCTGGAAGCCAGTTAACATCTGTCGAGCATATTCACATGTGTAGCAGACATACAGAGAGGCTCTTCAGACCACACTGAGTTTACACTACACGGGATCCAGCGCCATAGAGACCGAAAATGTTGGAACCAAAACAGAGGCTGTTTTTAGAGTTTCAGCAGACACAGCCAAGGCCAGACAAGCAACGCCAACACTCATTCACACCACGAGAAACCCAATTTCCCCCCAAAAGCAAAACTGATTTTTGCTTTAATCCTGGTGCCATAAATGGTCTTGCCAACTGATTTATATACAATATTCAAGCAAATGGCTTGTTCTTACAATCTCGTGTTGTGAACATGTTTAGCTGGCACTGGCCCTATTATGAGAAAATGCAGATTGGGATAGTTATACAGAAGAGCCAGACTTGCCTGTTAGCAGGGGGTCTAAGGGAAAAAGAGTCATACTTTGAGTCTTCTTTCTTTCCTTTTACGCTTCCAAGCCAATTAAATAAAGCATGGGTTGAAATATTCCACAGCTCTGGCTCTTTGGGAACTAGTATTTATAGATAAAACAGATGCTTCTGGCAAATGTAAAGGACTGAAATTTACATCCACTTCATTCCAAAATTTTCTAAATACTCTTTCCGGTTATTGTCTGCATCCACGCTGGGTCCTGGAGAGAGAGGAGGAATTGGGAATGTACTGGGAAACCGCAACGAAGCAGGCCAGCCAAGTTCAACAGGGAGTTCAAGGCTAAATCGATGCATATTTCCCTTTTAGTGGTGATAAGTCTAGCCAAATGTACACTCGTCCCTCCGCACAGAATCTCAACCTAAATTAAATAGTGATTAGAGGAGCCTCTTCCATTGGTGGGTATAAATTTCACAAAAGATTATTTGCCTGCTTTGCTATCCCACAAATTCATAGGACTGAATTTCTACCGGCTGCCCAAATTCATTGTCAAAGTTTTAGCAGGGTATGGCTCAGAGCCACTGTTTGTCTAAGGCTGCTGCACTCGAAGGCCTTTGCAGACTACACGAGAAAAGCTTGGCCAGGTCTTCTAAATGTGTTTTCGCTGAAGTGTCCAGGTATATTTTTTCTACAGTCAGAGCTCTAAAGCTGTCTTGGCCCGCTTTGGCTCTGTACATGTGTTAATGCTGAGGAGGTTCGTTCATTTTAGCACCACATTTGATAGTATGTTGACATGTGAAACTCTGGCCAACTCTGCATCCCCCATAGGCCAATGTGCATTGTTCTGGTTTCAGCTGCCTCTGGAGTTCACGGTATGTTTGAACATGCTGTCCAGCCAACATCTTTAAACAATAAAACTGCTGTCTGTACAAATTCACTACTGAAACTACTTGTCTGAAAGAAGAAAAAAAAAAGACTTAGTAATTGGTTTTATGGGTGCGAAGCACTTATTTACATTAAGTGAAAAATATAATGCTGATATTCGTAAAGAATTCAAGAGTTGGAAAAATGAGAACCAGTGTTTTGGAGGTTATCTGCACTCATCATTGAAACGCATTTGTTTGGCCTCAGGGTTTGTGGGGTAAATGAGCCTTGACGATTATTTTCATAAAAAGCAATAAAGACCAGTAATTATAAAAATGCCAATAAGAATTCATCTTTGAAAAATCTATAAAGCTATTAAGTCTGTAATTAAAAAGATGAGTGGCTAAGTCTGAGAAAATTGCATTTTCCTGCACAAGCGACTGTGAAGCCTCATCTCATGTTTGTTTTGCAAATTCCTCAACAAAAACATTAACTTTGAAATATTAATCTGATCTGTGGTATTGATAGGAATCTCCCATTAAAGGCAGAGGCCTGTACTTCATACACATACGCTTCATTAGCTACACCTCGGTTGCAGATCCAAAGGGTCATTAAGCCTCCATCTTGGCAATTACACACACGCCGACACAGATACACCCACTCACGTGCACACAAGAACACAAAAAGAAGTGGTCATTGCACTTTTCAACCTGAGAAACCGTGTAAAGGTAGTCCTTATCCATTAGACATGGTCTCTGTAATAAGCAAGTGTTATTGGCACGCAAACGCCTTTTTGACAGTGAATAAATTACAGCTTTACTCACACAGTCAGGTGGATGAGAAATTAAACAAAAACCTGTAAAACCTGAACTCTTCAACAGTACAGTGAGGGTCTACTTTAGCTCTCTCATGTGGAAGGGTGGTACTTTGTTGGTGCAGTTTAGGTCCTCTTAGAGAGGGTCACTGCAAACATATTCTTTTTCTTTCTGTGATGAAATATCTTTATTCATATTGCACCAAAGGGGTCACTGAATGGTTTGATAAGTATAAAAATATCTCAGTCATATGCTTTGGATCCACTTATCAACCAATATTTTGGACTGATGCGTGACCACCAACCTCAAAATAACAGAGTATCTTTTGGAAGAATGGCGTTAACAGTGGTTGAGGTAAAACCTCTGTATTTACATTCATGAAGGCGTCTCTTGATTGCAGACAACAAAAGGCCGACTCTACTTTGGCGCGTCCTGGACTTGGTTAGATGTTGGGAAAGAGTTTTTTTATACCAAGAATTCTGCAATCATCAACTTTAGCTGTCCGGTCTGTTCTTAGGGGCCTTTTGGTATTGCTGAACTCGCTATAGTCCTTATCTTTAAGATTGTGTAAGATTTTCAATATGGGCGGTTCTTTGTTATACAAATGCTATACGCATTGTCTCCACCTGTAGAATAAAAAAAAATCTAATAAACAATACATCCTAATGAACTAGCTGTACTGGAGTTACAAGAAGTCTTGCAAGGCCAGATCTGAATTATAAATGTTTACTTCTCGTTTTCCAGGACTCCTCTCTCATCTCCAACCGCTGCACAACGTCTTGTTTGAATGGAGTGCGTTTGTGTGTACCTACATCTCCCTCTCATCCTAATGTTTTGATCCAGGGTGTGTGTTCACAGTGGACATTAGGCAATCTCTCAAACCAGTAATGGGCTTTGATTCCCCAGGGTTGCAGTGAGATGGCCACTTCTTACATTAGCCAGTCAGGTATGACAGCGCCACGGCTTGCCTTCCCCTCGGCCAGCCGGGATAAATAATAAATGAAAGTGGTATTTCAGTCCTCCAAATCATCCGCAGGGTCAAGACTCCCTTCTCGCAGTGAACTTTGTAAGATGCGCCGAAGCGCAGCGAGATGCTAAAGGTTAGCGTCTTGGACAAGACAATCGTGCATTCGGCCTGCAAGCACAAGTAGTTTATAAACATCCACCACAAAATCCACCCCCCTAGTTGTTGGTGAGGAACTTCTTTTCCTGCTCCCTGTCTCCTCCCCCTACCTCTGTGGGAGGATGGGGAGACACATGAAGAGGAAAAGTTAGCATTCTCACAGAGCATACATCTGCTGCTAAGCTGGCATTTTGTATTGATTTTTCCTGAAGCCTGTAATTTTGAAAGCTTGTAACAGAAGATGAAGTAAATATCATTTTATTTGCTCAAATGGTTTCAGATTGGATTGGATTGAGATGAAAATGGTGGAGACAGGCAAATCTAGATGAGAAAGCAGCAATTTCACATAATTGTCTTCAGACCTGGTGCCAGAATATATTACCGCTGTTCTAAAACTGTCAAGCCAAAGACCTAGAAATGGACTGGAGTAAGTGAAGGCACTTATTCTTCAAGTCTCTGACATATTTAACTCTCTGCTGACGATGTTCAGTGTGATGTGGTTGCATTTATCCTTTTGTGAAGAGTTCCCTTACTTCAGCTTAAAGTATCAGTTACTCCAATGCAAATTACATCCTTGACACTCACAGAGACTGTGTCAGACCAAGTCTGCAGTGGACTCCGAAGGCAACGTAGGAATCTGACATCAGATGTCGGATTAGAGTCAGATCAGTTTACATGTAGAAACAAAAAACCTCACAGACTAAAACTGGATCGCGTCTGTGTCCCATTCACATGTATCTCTGAAACAACAAATTGTCTCTTAATTTTTTGGTGTGTTGCTGTTTTTCATCTCAGCAAAGCTGACTTCCAAAGCACGACCTTTCACAAATCTCCCTCTGTGCCAGCAAGTGGCAGAGCTGAGTTAATGACTACTGTTTATAACCCCATCTCAGACAGCCATTCTGTTCATTTTTCTATTTACCCTGGAAGGTGAAGTTAACCTTCTTCAGCTCATTGTAGCCAGAGGAGAATGGCAGAGATTAGTGTATTGGTCATGGTGAAGTGAGCATAAAGTACATGACAGGACCCAACTGCATGGACAAGTATGGTTGTTCCCTACAAGGTAGCTGCAACTAGACTCGAGAATTTGTCTTGCAGGATTTATAAAGATGCATACATTTAAAATGCTTTTTAATGTTTCTTTCTGCATATTGCAGCAACAATTTGATCAATAAATTTTGCACATTAAAACAAGTAGACAGCTTTTTGTTCCTGCCTGCTGTGATATTACCCGACAAAAGCACTCATCTCCTCCAGAGTTTTCCTTTTCTGTCTGTCTTCATCCACCCATCCTTGTGTTCATCTATCCATCAATCAAGTGGGCTACTCAAGCCAGAAACTCATCAGAACAAAGCAATCAGCTTTGTGCGTCAGTCCTCTTTTCATTAAAGGCACATACAAACCACTGTGCGCAAAGTGTGTATGTGTGCGTACGTGCTTGAGTGTGTGCAGCGCGAGTGCTTATTTGACGAGGTCAGCTAATTATTTGGCCAGACTAATGAAGGTCAGCGTGTTTATCTGTCTTTGTGCTGATGGTCTGTACCTGATTGAGATAAGTACTCCCTCTTCAACCTTCCTGTCATTTGTCATCTTGATTAAGGGACCTTAAAGAATTGAACGGTGCACCTTTATTTAAGACATCTCATACTTTACCTTCATATATTCTTTAACATCATGTTTGTCTTTGCACTCAATGCCTTCAATTTTCTATACATGAACTGTTGAAGGGTCATGATGTTAAACTGCACAATTTAAAAGGAAATACAAGGACCATGGCGATACTCATATTATTCTCATTATAAAATGCTGTAAAAAAAATTGCCCTCTTCAAACAGACATTTGTACACTAAATGAAACTCACCACTAGATTTTTGGTTGTGTCTACTGGTCATACCATTTTCTTGTCACTCATTCAAAGAACTACATTGTCGTGAAAATCCAGGGAAGAGATCTAAAATACATGGACTGCAATTATCTATAATGAAAAGGAACTCTGATGCCAAAGGTATTGTCCATATATATACAGGCTTGTCACAATTGAAAGTGTGTGCACAGAATGGTGCTATTATCATGATGGATGGACCACACCAAATTAGGTAGATTTGATAATAACTTAAATTACATATCCACTTACCTGGATGCTTGATGAACTGAAAGCGACATTGTCTATTATTCTTGTATCATGCATGATTAGCATTCTGTATGAATATGTCGTGGCTGCCTTAGCTGTCGCTCATTCCAAATCGTATGCAGGCAATTGTAAGCGTGAGCAGTGGGTTATTGTAACAGACGCAGAGGAGATCTTGACTCTTGTCAGCGCCAGACGTTTAGAGAAGGACAATTGTGACTGAAAGGTTCCATGACTAATTAGATATCCATGTGGAAATAAAGTGGAAAAAATATAGAATTATTATTTTCATGTGGCAAGATAAAGTGGTAAATATGTACATTAATAAACTAGTGGCGCATATAGCTACTACATATCGGGGATAAAGTGTCATACCACTGTAAATTGTGAAGATCTGTCCAATCGCTTATGGGCTAAAGGTGTGTTAAACCAAACTTATATTTACAATATGTTTATGTGACATGACTGAACGTGGTGTGATTTTTTAATTTTTTTAAATTAAGATACATCAGACTAGGGTCATCCCCTTAGGGAACTGATTGCATTCAGAGGACATATATTGTATCATCCCTGGTCATTAATAGTTCAGATTTCTGATCAGTTTTAAAATTTGCATAATGTCACACAAATCTGTCTTTTGCTATGATTTTTAGGAATCACAAACAGATGTGTTATTGAGGCAAAAGGGCAAGCAACATGACCTAATAATTATCCAGAAAACCAGCAATAACACTTCTAAATTCCAAAACAATCATCTCAAATTGTTAAAATCATAGCCTGTCAGACTACAGGCAAGGTGAATGTTTAAAAAGAGAATAGCACAATTGAGCTTTTTTTTTTTTTCATGTAAATCTTCACATTTACTTGAAATATCAGTTCACAGAAAACAAATTAGTCACTGTTTCCTCAGGTGGTCTGTTAGTGTATCCAAACACGTTCAAGAAAACACAATTATCCTTCAAACTTTAAGCGCTCATTCTTATGGTGCATACAACGTAATAAGCATGCTGATGTTGAATAATTTCCAAATTAGTGCAAAAGATTGGGGGCTTGTTTTTTGGAAGTAGCAAACACTATAAACATTTTTCAAGTTAAATTTATTCATAGAGGGCTTCTGGCAGTCCACATACATGTATTTCTATATTTTTGATATTGAACAATTACAAAAAAATAAGAAAAATAATTCGGCAAAGTCCTACCAGGTGGAAGTCCAGGGTGAAGGCTGGGGGCATGCCGAAGAGATTATATATTTTTGTTGGCTTGGGAACGCCCTGGTATTCCCCCAGAAGAGCTGGTGGAGGTGGGCAGACAGAGGTAAGTCTGGGATTCGGCTCTTGTCCTCACAGCCCACACCTGGATAAGTGACAGAAAATTAATGGATGGATGGATGGATGGATGGACGGAGTTCCCACATACAATTAGCTACTGTGAACCATTGGTGTGATCTGCATTTTGTTGAATTATGTTGCATAAATATTCTGATATAAAATAAACTTTACTTCAAAAAACCATTTCACCTAGCCTGTGATACATAATACAAACACCCAAATATTTATATTTTCCATAAAGATGATGGCAGTCTGTTATCCAAAATTGGTCTTTTATTGAGACAATTAAAAAGAAAAAAATCTGTGAAGGAATGAATCCAAACAATTCTTCACATCTGTCCTAGTCTCTGTCTGGCTACCTCTGCAAGCCCCAGTTCCTAGGCCTCAGCATCTCTAACAAGCAGCGGATACAGCGCTGGATTACTGTAGGCGTTAAATCAATAGCTGCTGGTCTCCCAGGCACAGCTATAGATTATGAATCAGTGTTGGTGAACAGAGCGCCATGGTGGCGAAAGGGAGTAAGGAGACAGAGAGGGGCTGAGGGAGAGAGAGAACGAGAGAGAGAGGAAGAAGAGGGGGGAAATACTGATTGGTTGACATCAAAATGATGCATGGTGGTGTCATTTCACCAAAATATACTGGTTTTGAATGACAGTTGTAAATTATCCTTTGTAATTTTGCAACATGGTTAAGTATACAATCACCAGGAAATGAATAATTATGCATTGCATGTATTGAGTTTCAAACTGTCACTTAAGAATAGGGAATCTTATATCACGTACACATAATTGAGCCATACAGGTAATCAGGAATTTGACTCATAATTGAAAGTAAAGAACAACATTTAAGATGAATATTGATTTAACCTTTGCCTTTCTGAGATCTGCGTAATGAATGCAATCTCAAGTTCATGGAGTTCTCCACATACTTAAAATAACAGCAACAATAATTTGTAATTTAACACAGAAACATAGAAGACATGAGGTTTTGTGCACATGTCTGCCAATATCTATATAACTGATCTATGGCCACAGAGCCCATTAACCTGGCTGAACCTGGTAATCTCTGCAGCGAGCACCAATGTTTCCAGTCTTCAGTTTAATTCAAGGCCCTCTGAGTGCTGTTTACAGATGGTATCTAAGTGGCTTGATTCAACTGCCAATGAATATTGGCATGTGCCTACACCCCATAGACCCTGCTATTAGGGGTGGAGACCACAGGGTTAGCCAAACACAAACTGAACATGACATCTCCCTTGCGTCTGCAAGTTCGACAGGCCGGCATTTACACAAACACACACACAGGCACACCTGAGTTCCCACACATGTTTGTACAAAAAAGCTAAAGACGATTCGAATTTCAGCTAGAATATGCAGGCACATATTTCGTGCTCCAAAATTCAAAGAAAATGCAATGTATGTGTACGCATATGTGTAAACCCCCACACACACACACAAATACACAACATCAACCTTGCTATAGGGCAGGTTGCAAGACCCATACTGCCCCCTGGCTCGCCTCGCTCTCTGTGTTTGTTGAGCAGCAGAGATGCCCGAGGAATAACTTGTCTCCCACCACAGATTCGGGATCAGATTACTCTGGACTAGCTCCCTAACCTTAACCATTAGAAGGATAAGAAAATATCTGTTCTAAGATCAGTGGCTTGGGGGATGGAGATGATATTGAGGAGCTGTCAAAGGTGACTGAGTTCAGGGTCAGGCCCCCGGGAGCCGTGGGATGGGAAAAAGGTTAACACAGGCTACTGTAGTGCAGGACTCAAGTTAGTGTGAAAAAGAGAAAACTGTGTGATGCTTTGATACGAACGCTAAAGTAATTAAAAAACACCTACAGCAGATAATGCTATTGACTTTGCCACAGAGGACACAAAACACAATGGATTTAGCCATGCTAACCAGTCAGAATCAAATAAAGATAATTAGTTACTTAAGATATTAAAGTCATTATAATATTACCCATTATCTTAAGCTGTTAATTACACCTCAGGTTGTTTAAATAGCTTGTAAAATTTGAAATTAATGCAATGCTATTCTAAAGCACACAGTAGTTGATAAGTGTTCTCTTGCTGGATAATTGTAGAGTGGACACAGTGTTAACTGTTAGCTGCAGAGTCTGGTAGCTACGAGCCACCAGCTGTGTCTGAATGACTGACTCTTGGACGTGGCTGCTGCGCTAGTACTGAGCTGTCAAGGTCAGTTGGGACACGCACACACGTTTGCACATGCACATACACTCGCTCCGAGATACGCACACATATACACCCAGCACCAGAATGATTAATCTGTCAATCAATGCTTCTATTTCCTGCGGTGAGTCCTCCTCTTTTCCCTGCAAGGTTCCTGTGAACAGAAACGAGAGCTTGCAAGATTGGTGCGTGCGTGTCACTTTTTCATCATCTGTGTTTGATTTGTGCAATCAGAGCCCATTCTAAACATTTTCCACACAATGCCAGTGTAGCGCAGCTGAAATGCAGAACATTGCTTTGTGGTATCCAATCTCCTTATTCTACATGGCCACCGTACACAACAGTGAGTTTTCATAGCGTATCTATTTCACTGCAAGCTGGTCTGATGATGGCAGCCAGGAGAGAGCTGGCTGTCGAAAAGACTTGCGACTACTGGAGCCATTTGGCAGAAATGAAATGACAAAAGATGCACAAAACACAGTAGGAGATATGTTTGGAAGACATGTGTGTAGTAGCAAAAAGTCGAATGGGAAAGTCATCAAATGCAACTCAAATCCAATGTGTAGTATCTAACGCTAAATAAAACACATGTTTAATGCTAATTCCAAGTATACTAGTATCTGTTGTGGTTTTGAAGAGCATGACATTGGTCTATATGCTATTCAGAATTACCATAGACTGTATACAAATGATGAATGAAGCCGTGTGACGTCACCCACTCGAAGTCCCCTTGTAAAGCCTTAAGCTGACAACACAATAAAAATCAATATGACAAGTGACTGGCCGATCTGACACTGCATGCCTGTAAATTAGTGGTTTGTCAATCACAAGGTAGGCCCGCCCTAAAAAATTGTTTGTTTATTGACCTTTTTGAATCTAACATAATTTATCATCAGTAAGATCATTAGTAAGACTAAAAACTACAAACTCATCTGGAAAGGGCTTAGTCAAGTTGTTTTCCCCCCTGACCTCCATGCACCCCGACTTCTTTTTGTAGCCAGAGTAGTCGCCTCCTGCTGGACATTAGGAAGAATGCAGCTTAGAGTTACTTCGCATTTTTGGCTTGGATTGGTCTAAAATGCCTTTTATATATACTCTGTGGCAATTATAAATATTATAATGAGAAAACAACGTTGAATTATAAAAAAAGATAAATGACCAATACCTTTAGCAACAAATATTTCCATTAGCAAAATTTTCAGTCTAAGTCGCATACATATGGATTTTGCTTCAACACTGAACACTGAGCTGAATTGAAGCTGCCACAACTATGTGTAAAATATTTAATTAATAACATCCATAAAGCTGCACTAAATCATTTCTCTCTAAGAAGTGGCTCAGTTTGATAATAATTTATCCCGATCGTATTTTTTCAATTTATATTCTTTCATTAAGTGAGCGTATTAAAGTACTAAATGAATTTCATTACATTTGAAGCATTCAGATTTAATGAAGACCGTACAAGTATATACATCTAACTAACTGCTGCATTTAGACTGTATTTTTTTTCAATTACACTAATTTTTTCTAGTAAATTAAATTTTGCACTTTTGCAAACATCACATGAGATGCGATTCATGTCCTTGCACTGTGTATTTAAGTCCCTGCTTACATTGTTTATCATAACCGTGCTCTTCATTTTAATATTACAGCATATTCAGTCAGATTTACAGCTCAGTCTCAGTCTGAACACCAATGTTAGTGCATTACCTCTATGATTACAACTATTACCAGTTCTAACCGCCATTACAACAATTCCAACAACCCTGCTTTTACTACAGTAACACTAATAACATATAAATCTAAGCTGTCTGGCACCAGTCTAACAAACTTAATCTTGCTTTATGTGCACTGTAAGTATACTCCATTCGATTTAATTTGATCATATTTCTAAAGATGCCCTAAGAACATGGTGTTCAGTAAATGCTTGTGCCACTGCTATTTGTAACTAATCACCTCTTCTCTTTCTTCGTCATGCCCCTCTACTCTCATTCCTTCTCCCCATCACTTAATTTCTCGACCACCCACTGCCTTGCCAGTGCTAATTGCGAACGACCAGTCGAGTTGAGGAGGGAAAAAGTTGGAAAATGGGGGACAAAGCCCATTAGTGCTTTATTGGGTGTGCTAAAAGAGTTAGCCTTATTCCATGTGATCCAATCCGAGTCAATCACATTGGGAAAATTGGATTCCTGAATAAGGAAATCCCATGAGGGAGGTTAGGCTGTCCATCTGGATCAGCAGAAGACACTTCTTCTTCTCTTCCTTTGCTCCGTCTTTCATTCTCTCCACTGAGGCACTACGCTTGGTGAGATTCTGTTCTCACTTTAGTGAACCAATAGGGCCATAATAAGTATTGATTAAGCTATTAGCCAACATTACCCAGGCACTGGCAGAGACTGTGTTTAGAATCAGCACCTCAGGAGTCTGTCACACCGTGTCACACACACGTACACAAGAACACGCACACACAGTTTTGAGAAGCTGATTGGGTGTGCTGTCAGGTTAGTTAGTTACTGAGGCGACTAAACTACTATTCTCTTATCTATTTCCCTCTGACTCCAAGTGCACATCTTTTACCTCTCTATCTATCCCTGTAACTGAACTCCAATCAAGTAAGGCCACAGTCCAGAATACATGGTGTTTCAATGAGATGGGTGTGAGTACGCCGCACACACATGTGAGGAATCAGATAAAAGAGGCTTGATTACAAAGGACAAGGTCATAGTGAGGAGTGACACAGGTTTGGAGCTAAGCTTTCAGACTCCAGCGGCACACATGCACCTGAAAGTATACACACACACACACACAAACAGAAAAGAAATGCGGTCAAAGAATTTTTTGAAGACTGATGATAACATCTGGGTCCAGTTGCATCACTAATAAGCGTGTGAGCGGGAAGGAGACTCCAAAAAAGAGACATTTATTGTGTCACTTTAATAAGTTCACCGTTAGGTTTCACTTCTGCAGAGAAACTGAAAAACTGAGTGGGAGACAGACATATAAGCATCAGAATTAGCCGCCACCTCAACTCCACACCACAATGTTTTGAATATATTTTCCAAGAAATCATCTGATTGAGTGATTTCCGATACATTGTCAGGACAAATTACCTCCTCTTAATAAGATCCTTGGTGGAAGCAGAGGACGACCACTCAGAGAGGGGAAAAGGAAACGACAAGTATTAATTTGGGATTTTTCACAAACTGACACTCCAGTCTCCATCGTCAGGCCCTGGGGCTGTGTCACTTCTCACCCATGATCACACAAACACAGACGCACACGCGCACAGACACAAACCCCTCAGTCTCTCTCTGTTGCTCCCTGTCCCTCAGTTATTCCCTCCTCCTTCCTCCTGATCATGGAAGAAATTCTGTGGCGTAGCAATTACCTAAGTCTTTTATCAGTCATTTCAAAGGAGGAAAATTAGAGCAATTGTGTCAGGATGGTCATATGGGCAGAAATTGCACACTTATTGGGTGCACTTATGCCTGTGACTCCGCTCCCTGCACTGATGGGGTCCATTGTTAAGGGACAGTGCCTTCAAGGCCGCTGATTGGGGCTGAGAGCAGATGCAACTCTCCCCACCCACCGCCCACCCCCCCAAACACACATGCATACACACACACACACACACACACACACACACACCCTTCCTTCTAAATTCTCCCTCTGACTCCACCTTAACACGGAGCCTTTGTCTTGAATCTGTAACCCCCCCCCCTGCTTAATTGAATATAAATTACAGCAGCGCTTTGGCTTATGTGGACTATCATCAAAGTTAAGACTGAACCACCATCTTCTTTAACCCAACTCCACTTGTCCTGCTCCCATAACCGCCCTCCATCCCCACCCCTGCCCCCTGCACCAATTATTCATTTCCTTCCCAGCTGCTCATCAAGATCAGAGAAGAGTAACGTACAAAGGCCTGTGCTTGTAGTTTTCTTTCTCTCAACTCATGGCTGCCATAGCTATAACAAAATGAAACAGCTGAACTACAGTGCAGGCATACTTTCTTTCTTAGCATTTGAAATTAAGAGAATGAAGCATATCCCAAAGGAAAAAAGAATTGTGCTGAAGGAAACCATCCACATTTTTCTGCTTTGCAGACTCAGGTACTTCTAATGACTTGATAAACTAGCTCAGAATATCAGCATCAGTGATATTATGACCTTTGGCAGCCCAATCTTATAGCAAAATGTCATCTGAAATCTACTCTTTAAGAAAGACTCTACAGTACATACTGGTAAAGTGAGCACAGACCACAAGAGTCATGGATTCAAAGCTGTGCATGTTGAAGCACTTATGCCACTACCCGACCTCCAAAGATGATAGGCCACTCAGCTAACGAGTGAAGCCTCCAATCTAATAGTAACATTGTCTGCTCGCAGGGATCTTTCCCTAAATGCTAACTAGATTCAGGCAGTGAATCCTAGCAGTAAATGCTAAGTCTATGGCTTAATCGTCGACTCTAGCCCCTTCGCACCACGGGGAGCTGCCAGAGCTCTCTATTCCCACTCCACTGGCCACACATCTCCACTCAATCTGTCTTAGCATATTGATTTCCCAGCTGTCTCATTGGTTCCTAACATAATTATGGCTGGCTAGGCTAGGGGCACAGGCGCAGGGCTAATACATTTACACCAGGCCCCATCAGCACAGGCTTATATTCATGTCATTGGGAGAGGCCAGGGATTGGATGCCCCTAAGAGGCAGCTCTACTAAGAGAATTCGGGGGGCTTTGCTGTAATGAAAAAGGGAATTAGCTGGCTCGACCTCCGTCACATGGCAAGATCAATAGCAATGTCCATGAAAATATTCTGTGGAAAATAAAAAGAAGACAAAAAAATATGCACCTGTGAAAAAAGACATATCATTACATGCTGTTTATATAGTATTATTTCAATGTTCCCTCTTTATAAAGAGTACTGATGTGAACCTCTGACCAAAGCTTACTTTATGATGAAATCCAGTCAGATTGTTTTTATAAATATTTAATGAAAGGGGTACCCATTGATAAATTTATTTCTGATTAATGAGTATTATAATTGTATTTAGACGGGTTCTTTGTTTTTCTCAACACTTTGCTGTTCCTTTACAGCTCATGCCGGCCCATATTTACTCCTATAACCTCCTGTATTATTTTTTTTATCTTTCAAACACACAGGATATGGCAGGAGAAAGGGAAAAAAACACTAAAAGAAGGGGGTAGGGGGGGTAGGGTCACAGTCTATCTATTTCACTGTGCCTAATTGTTGTCAGAAGCTGACCTAAAATGCAGAGACAGTATTTTTCAAAGTCAAGGATGAGGTAGAGGAGGGGTGGGCAATTCATCATGCTATCTCCCTTCCTCCTCCGCCCACCGTCCGGGACCAGCGAAGGTCTGCTAGTTATTTAATTCCATGGATCAGGCCCTTAATGGCAAACTCCAGCCCCATAAATTAGACATGCACTCGATTAGGATGTCTGCCGTAAGAAGTGGTCCTAGGTATGATACTGGCATATAAGGTCATCCGGGCCCTCTCAGATCTATTGCAATTAATGATCATTAGAGACAAAGCACAGAGAAAAATGTATAGAGTAGGAATTCCAACAGCTTTCAGGATGTAGTTACAGATAGAGACAGATGACTACACTGTCATACAGGAGATACATGAAAATGCTGATTACTTGTGCCTGAGAACAATTTTTTTTTTCACAGTGTTAAAACAAATAACGCATTTGGCTAAAGTGCTCCCATGAATCAAACTAGAACACAATCAGTGGCACTGTGGCTTGTACAAAAGTAGTCCAATTACTGTTGGAAATTATACAAATGACTACGTAGGCACCATAATGTAACGCATAAGCTGCTGTTGTAATCATACGTCCCTTTAATTATACTTTGACGGTGCACTGCATGAGAACAAAAGTGCGGTGATGACTGCACACGAGGCAAGAGTGTGCACAGCATAGTTTGCTTGTTGCAAAGTGAAATGCCCTCCAAAGTGTGGCCCCACTGAAGCAGTGATCAGCATGGTGCCCAGCTGGATAGACCGCTTTCCACTGTGTTGGTTAAAGCACATAAAATATACGTGGAGCTTTTAAATGACTCTAACTGCACTCACTTGAGCAAAATAGTTTTATTGTATTGCATATGTGTTTATTTTTAGGGGCGCTATTTACCTTAACACCATAGCAACAGCTACTCTTTCAGGGTTCTTAACCGTATACGACTGATTGAACAATGTAGCGAGCTTGGCGATGCTTCCTTCTCTTTTTAGCCGATTTTACACCTCGCTTCTAATTCTGTTTCATTTCCGCAGGTGACAGTAAGGTTTCCCCTCTTTCTTTGTTAAATTTCATGCATTTATTTATTTATCAATCCTTTTATTTTTTTTGTTTTGTTTTTTTAATGTCTCTGTGGCATTTTGGACAGTCCCGAGCATTTGCTGACAGTTATTTTGGCTCCTGGCAGCGCAGACATTGACTGTCAACGGGACATCTCCTTTCTTTTATTCATTTCTTCTTTCCTGAGAGATGCTGCTGAATGCAAGTCAGCCTTTTCTCCCTGGAGGCTGGGGGGGGTGGTGGGGCGTAGGGGAGGGTGGGCAGCGTGGAGGACAGTGGTGGTAAGGAGGGTGGGTTGGGGGGGGCAGACAGGAGGGATGGTGGAAAAAGGCTGCGGGGAAGGGGGGTAGAGGGGTGATAAGACATGTCGGGAAGGTGTGGTGTGGTGGACCGTCTCATTGTCTGTGTGTGTGTGTGTGTGTGTGTGTGTGTGTGTGTGTGTGTGTGTGTATCTATGGTGCATGTTCAGCTGTGGAGTGTGTGTCTGTGTTTTTGTGTGCACGTGTGTGTCGAGGGTTATTCAGGAGGACACTCTCCTGACGATCAGATCAGCCTCCATTCTGACATTCCTGCACTTCCTTAGTCTGAAAAGAAAACCAAAGGCTCAATGAATGTGTGTGTATACGTGTGTGTATTTCTGAGGATGTATAAAAAAGCAAGAGAGAGAGAGAGAGAGACCTACTATACGTCTGTATAGAAAACAGCTAGTCTATATTTGTGCGCATGCGAAATGTGTGTCAGAGCTTCAAACAAAATTATGAGTGCTTATGTAGCTGTGTGTCTGTATGTGTGCGTGTCTGTGTTATGTGACCTGTGTAAGTGTATATTCTCGTCTGTGTGGGCATAATTGGGATGTTGCATGTCAGGGGAACACCAGCAGTATTTTTTTTTTTCTGAGCAAGCCAGCCAGTCAGAGACCATAATGGGTGTTTTTGCTTGATGAAAACCTCAAAGCAGAGGTCCAGTGTCTGTTTTGATAAAGGGAATGTGCATGCCAGTGAGTGAACTCAGCATTGATGCTCGGATAAAACACATGATCAATAAAATAAACAGTACATCACCTCTATTAGTGACACAACACCGGGATCAAGGTATGTGGAAATGGAAACAGAGGGACTGGTAGAGCTGCAGAGGTTTCAGATTTTTAGGCATTATGAGATGCTAGGGTGTGTATTGAAACTGTGTGATTACTGAACACAAAGTAATAGGGAGCTGGAGATTGCTGAAAAATACACCAGCAAATAACAAGCATGCCATTCTGCAGCTGCTATTAATAATGGCTGAAAACATATCTGTACTGATGATTTAGCTTTACAATTAGAAACAGGACTTGATTGAAGCAGGAAATAGCATACCATGTTGACAAGTAACATAAGTGGGCTGATTTGACAAAGTTGTCAGGCAAACACAGAAACAAAAAAAAAAAAAGCAAAATAACTACAACCCAAACAACTTGGGCTTAATGCAGATGCTAAAAGCCCTGAGAGTGGAGTTCCTCACTCAGCCAAATTGATTTCTGTTCGCTTTCTTTCTGTTTACAAGGTGTGCAGATTAATTTGCAACATGCCCCAACACATCCACGGCTAAAACTCCTTCCCCCACCTAAATCACGACGGCTTTTTCTGAAAGCAGCAAAGATGAAATAATGACAGCGATTAGATTACTATTCTTAAGAATCCATTAGTCAAAAATGACACCCAGGAAATCACACAGTGCATTCTACCCTAATGCAATAAGGTGCCAATTATAACACTCATGTGGAATAAGTGGGCTCCTCTTCCTCTGTTGGCTGAGGAGAACACAAATCATCATTACCGTGTATTTCTTAATGCTATCTGCAGTGAGAGGCATTAAGAACGGACTAATAAGTTTAGCCCTTGCAAACAGAGTGCAGCAGCGTGCCCCATTTTCTCACTCATTTTCTTTCCTCTTCTCATCAGCCTTTTGAACCTGTCTGTCTGTCACGCTGCTCTGTAATGTTTTTTTAGCCTGTCTGTCCTTCTAATTGTCCCTCCATTCGTCTTCTGCTAGTTTCATGCCTCTCAAAGTGGCCAAATGTAGATATAAAGTGTTTCTGTCCAGCACTGTAACTTTAATTATGTTTTTTTGTTTTGTTTTTTTAAATCACCCTGATCTGGTTTGTTACTTTTTAAAATTGAGCTGCTCAAATCTAATATCCATAACCTTGTATGCACAAGGAAAACCGTAAACAAAGCTGACCTGCGGAGCAAACAGTCGGCAAGCGTTTGGCTGCTTTAAGCCAATACTAATTTCAAGCCATCAGCTATGAGTTGAAAAAAGCTGGAAAGCTAATAACATTGTCCGACATTGCCGCTGGTGGCCTGCTTGTGGGCTGTTAGTTGCCTGCCAGCTGGGAAGGGCATTAACTGCTAAAAAGGATCCTGTTGGGCTGGAGTAACTTTTCCAAACTTCATCTCATTGGATGAAAAGACAAAAAGAAGTAAAAGAGAGTTTGATGGCAGTAAGGCAAAGCCATAGGGAATCTCAGACGATGATGAAAGCAAACTCTCGAAGAGCCACAAAACACCACACACCCCCTCCATTACATCAAGGGCCAAGCAAAGAGAATTATAATAACACTGCCTTTTCTTTTTTAATTAATGAAGACTGTTATTTGGTAGGAGGCAAGGCAGGCTGTAAGGGATCTTGGATGACTGGCAAACATCAAACGGAAATGCCGTGTGTGAGTGTGCATGTGTGTGTGTGTAGGCCTGTGTGCATGAGAGTATCTAAGACAGCATGTACACATGAATGCAGGGATGCGATTGTGCAAATGTGATTGCGTTTTCCACGCATGCACGTCACGGTGTGTGCGTGTGTGTGTTTGCTTCCTGCCAGGCCAGGTTGTTGCCTTTAGTAAATAAGACATGCCCATCAGTGGCAAGCGGACTTGGGCGTTTGTCTTTTTGTGTGAGTGATGCCTCTGCTTTTCTGCATTAACGATTGAAGAGGGGGAAATGAGGAGAAGAAAACATTATTCATACAACACATTATACAAGTTATAGAGACTTTGAGAACTTCCCCCATTTTCACTGAAGGTGGTTTTAATAAGGTTCCATGGGAGTTGGTGCTTCAGGGTGTTGACTAACGGGGTGTATGTGTGTGAGTGTGTGTTGGGGGGGGTTACATGTGTGTATATCTTGTGCCTGAATGAGTATGTTCAGTGGTGGGACGGCACGTGGTATGTATTACACATCAAAGAAAGGTCAGGCTCAAACACAGAGTCGGGCTAAAGGTTAGGGCACGGCTCTATATAGAACAGAGAGAGGGATGAGGCTTATCAAAGCTATCACTTGGAGAGAGGCTGCTAGAGGTCACCAAACCCTTGACATGACGTTCAGATCTAATGTCTTAGCCAAGGATCAATAAGACTACACACAGACAAACCAGATAGGCTTAACATCAGTGTAGCCCCACAAGCCACTGAAACCAAACAGTCTCTCTCAACTCCAGGCGAAGAAAGAACGAGAAAACGGAGGTGAAATAAAATTTGCAAAAAGACAAATAATCAATTAAACAAGAGCAGAGGATTGAATAAAAGAAAGGTTTCTTTGGATGCAAACAAGTGCTGGGGAAAAAAAAGTGTTTCTTCACAATTGATGGTGATTTTTTTTCCCGTTGGCTTGCATGTTAAATATATTCAGCGCATCTAATGGAATAATGCAATGAATAATGTTGATAGATCATCGCGGCTTATTAAAATGCATATATTATGAGCCTGAAGTACACAGACATATAACCATATAGATTCGCAGATAGATAGATGGATAGGTGATTTATTGATTAAACCTTTGTTTATCCACGGTTTATACTTAATGGCCTATCAGTTGACTTTCGCTGTGCTTGTCTTGGAGTTGTGCAAAAGCGAATTACCTTCACTGACAGTTAAAATGGCTACAGGCTGAAAAAAAAAGGAGAGGCGGCATCGTCCCTCTTCCTTGTGACTTCCATCCGCCTGTGTTCCTTAAAATGACAGGACCCAGTGTGTTTTTGCTAACTCATCAATATTTTAGAGCACTACACATGGAATGCTCCAGTGACTTTGAATATAAGGCCCGTACGCAGACCTCTTCTCTCTTCCTTAGTGATATGACAACAAGTAATGCGCAGTGAAAGTTGAAAAACCAGTGCACCGCCCCGCTTACCCCTTACCTAATGAAATTTGTGAAAGAATTGCTGGGAGATGCTGGATCCTTTATAAAATCAAGGGGAGGAAACATAGAGGAAATATAGGGTATATAAAGAGAATTTGTATGACAGGAAGTAGTTTCAGAGTGGCTACAGGCAAAGTATTAGTCAAGACGGATCTGTAGCGCAAGCATATACTGCACACACACACACACAGACACACACACACAGACACAGACACACACGATGTTAGTTATGCAAAGTTACAAATAATTACTTAAGTATATTGGTAGTAAAATCAACCTTCTTGACAAGAGATCAGAAAAACAATCTTTGGAATTGTAATGAGTCTTTCATTGCTTGCATGAGAGCAGAATATGTGCTTATGATAGAGCCATCCAGATTTGTTGGCCCTGGTGATACAGCAAGTGGGCAAACTCACCCACCTGCACAGTTTTAAAATCCAAATGAGCCACCATACTCTATTAATTCCCTGCTGAACCTTACTCTAAAATGTTTCAACCACAAGTCGAGCACACTAAACGCGTTGTTGTCAACTGAGATTTTACGTCCTCTTAGCATCTGAGGAGCTGAAGACCCTGTTGATTATTCCATTTTTCATTTCATTTCAGTTTCCTTACAACAATAGAAATATCCACAGCAGGCTGCACTGCTAATCAGGCCAACATTTTCATTGGCTTTGATCATGTGCCCATTGTGTAAACTTTGACATTGACGTGAAACCAATAAATTGTAACTGGCTGTGGGTTGCTGCGTTGTCATGTTCCCCTTTGTGCTTCAGTGCAAACTAAAGTTAGCTGGCTTTTTGTCAGCTCTGTGATGTTTGCCGTTCTGCTACTTTTTATGTTCATATATGTTGTGCTTTTACACAGCTGAATTCCCACTAAAGCAGCAGGAACACATATGCAGTATTAAATGAAACTAAATGCATTAGGTTACATACAAAGCAGTGACCAAGATGCTGCGCCGCACGAATAAAATCCTGATGTTCCAACTATAATGTTGTCTGACAATAACATGAATATAGACAACAGCATTCCCATGTTTTGTGCTGTATTTACATCTAAAATGACCACTTAGAGAGAAAGATAGAGGCAGCAGGGTCTTGTTCGCTGCCTTGAAGTTAACTCCACGTGTTCTGTCCACATTGGCTGCTCCTACTCCATCACTCAGTGAATTTCAAGTGGATTAAATATACAGACATCGGAAATAGTCCATTTTATCCTCGGCTAAAAACCAGGAGTTTTCTGATATTGCAGAAAGAATAATATATGTGATATTTTGAACTGAAACTAGAAATACATACTCAGAAAATAATGAACTTAGAATAGTTTTAAAGGGAAAAAGGCTCTGCTGTGTCCTCATTAATTGAAGAAAATATATGCAATGTTTTCTGTGTGTGCATGTGAACATCATGCGTGATCGTGTGTGTGTCTTCAAGCTTTTGCATGTCTGCTCTTGAGCTTCTCATTGGTGAAACATATACAGTCCATTTATCAAGGACAAAAAGGGCCCCAAAGTGTCAGGAACTAATGGACGTGGCCCCATCCTCTCCCTACCCCTCCCCTTGTGATCATCCTCAGAAATTAATTAGAAATAACGAATAGACGGTCTTTTTTCACTCGTCTCTCATTTATTACAATGGTAATTGCTCTTCCCATATTGTAGGTTAAGTCTTTAAACACTGTCTTACATCAAGACACGCTCATCCTCACCATCTATAATTCATGATATACTTTGCACCAAGCAAAGCTGTTAAATATTTAGTGAATCATTGCCTTAAACTTAATCACCCTTTGATAAATGCATGTGTTTTTCCCCTCGCTCTACCCCGCTTGCTTTCTGCTCCCCAATCAAGAGGATACACACTCAGACTGGCTGTATAATCTATTTTTAATTTCTCCATCAGAAATTAACATAATACAACTTAGCATAATGTATTAATTACAGTACATTGTTAAGTGCTACATTATGTTTCTGTGAAACAAGCTATTATCATTGTACTTCATGAAGTATTAAATCTAATCCATATTTAAAGAATGCTTAAACATTAATTTGCTAGACTCGCTGCTAATGTCTTTTCCCATCAAAATCAATTCTCACAAAGCTGTTAACTAGCCCTAACTTTGCACTTAATTCTGGCTTACGCTGACTTCCTGTTTAGTCCGGGAGGTTTTTTGTATGTTAGTTGTTATTTTTGTTAAAGCATCAGTGTCAAAATATATGAAAAAGAGTCCTTCCTATGGATGATCATGCAAACCTCTGGAGTGTTTTCACTGGATAAAGCTCTGCCCAGACAGAATTGATATCTGGTATTCCCAAAAATGTACCAGATCAGCTGGCTAAAGATTACCCAAGACCACCCAGGGTTGTCTAAACGTCGCTTAAGTCATCTTTATACAAACCACTGGAACTTAACCCAATATTTGTATTTTATTAATATTTTTATTACTAATTTAACCCTCTCAGGCTCAAATTAAACTTTTTGTTGCTAATGCACAACCAAGTCCTGCAGTGGTACTTCTGAGTAAAAAAAACTCATAAAATATGTATGTGGGGTAATCAGGTTGTTAGTTTTTAACTGTTGCAAATCGGCAACGCCTGCCTTGAGAGGGTTAAAAAAAAAAAAGCTAGGTACGTATTTGGGAAATCTAAAGCTACTTAGGAAAAGTCACAGAAAAAAAAAATATTGAATGCACATCCATCCATCCGTTATCTTCCGCTTATCCTTATCAGGGTTGTTGGGGGGCTGGAGCCTATCCCAAGCTATCATAGGGTGAGACGCGTGCTACACCTTGGACAGGTCACCTGCATGACGCAGGACTAACACAAAGAGACAGACAACCATTCGCACTCATATTCACACCCAATTTGCAGATTCACCAGTTAACCTAACCCCACTGACTGCATGTCTTTGGGCTGTAAGAAGAAGACAGAGGACCCAGAGAGAATCCACGCATGCAAACTTCTTGAATGCACATATGATATAAATTTATAACAAACTGCACAAACTGAACATTTGCCAATGCTTAGCAAAAGCCATTTCTTTGAGCAGGTTTACCACAATGAGACTGACTACATACATAGTCATATTGCGACTGTGTATGTAGGAGCCTAAGTGACACCCAACCTTTTACTTTTGCTGCCTTAGGGATGGTGCTTGTCAACGAGTGTTCTAATACAGCACAAAAGAAATGGTTAAATAAAAAATGAAACTTTATTGTTGTAGTTTCAGTAGTTAAGTACTCCCAACAAAAACACAAAACGACTCATGGTTGCTGCCCACACAAGACTAATATTCTTTAGTATTTTACTAGGGATCTGGTTTAACTTACTTTTCTCTGAGAAGACAAAAAAAGGGTTATATGTTCATTCTAACGCTCAAGATTTTACATTTTTCACTTCCTGTTTCGACTTCCTGATTTCCATCCTGGCTGCCTGTCATTGGTGGCAGAGATAATAGGTGGGGACTATAAACAGTCTTCCACGCTATCATAAAAATCACAGATGTAAATACATACTCATTCTTTCAACTCTACCTCTCGTCTCTCAAAAGACAAGAGTGCATGTTTAGATTCTAAACATCCCATTTGAATGCACCTTCCTGTCTTTTGGTCTCTCTCCCCCCTCCTTTTGCTTTCTCTTTCACTCTCTCTGAGGCACTCCATCCTCCTGATGTTTAATTCATCACGCTTTTCCATCATCCTTCCACCTCTCTCCGCGGCTCTGTCAGGTAACAAACAATGAGTTTTTGATGTGAATAATTTAATGCGTGTACTGCAAATGCCAGCGCTCGGCATTACCCATGCTGCACACTCTGCTGTCATTAAGACACCTGATTTCCCCCAAGATTCCTCTCCCTGCCTCGCAGATAAAAAGGTAACACACACATGTCGAAATTTCTCCCTCTTTACTTCTGGGGAGGAAGACTATATTTTTAGACAAGCTAAATGAGACAATGACAACGGTAAGCAGTGAAGAGAGACAAGAGAGAAAGACAGAAAGAAAGCAAAGGGATGAGGAAAATAAAAGAAGGGGAGGGTTTGAAGGAGAGAGTGACTGTTTCCTCATACACATCTTTCTTTTTCTCTCACTCTCACCCAGTGTCGCAGCATCAAACGCTAACCCGGCTTTCAAGAGCCGGCAAAAGCATTGATTCAATATTTTCTCCCCTGTGTCGCTGTGATCCCGAAACCGCTCTCTGGTTAGATCTAGACGCACGGAGGAAAATGACGGTGGCGACATCAAACGCAAACGTGTTGTGGATGATAACAGACACAACCTCCTCTCTCGTTCCCTTCTATTATTCCTTCCTTTTCACCAGCCCCCTTTTCTGAACCGTAGCCATGATACAAGCCCTGAGCTTCACCCTTACGTTGTGCTAACGCCGAATGCAGAACAATTAATGGCACAGTTCCACCTTGCTTTTTTAGTAATAAGGCTGCATTCATCTCCAGGATCACATCTCCGAGCCTCATCTTTCTTTACGCGAGGGAAAAGAAGAGAGGGGATGACTGAGAGAGTGGTGGCAGTGGTATAGGGGTAGCAGCATTATGAGAATTACAGCAGCAGGGCCAATACAGACTCATCTATCCTATTCAGCCCTCTCCCCAGCCATTCTGCAGACAGACAATCAGTGCACACTGGGACTGGCGAATGAGGATCACCTCCACTGGCAGCAGGGTCCTCTGTTTCATTAAAAAGGATTAAAAAAAGGTGGAGGGAAGGGGGCGAAGTAAAGGGGAGGGAAGCGAAGGAGAACAGAAGAGGGGGGTGACAGTGACGGAGATCTGGGCAGATATGAAGGCAAAGGGCAGTGGGTTTTAAAAAATATGAAGGACAAGGTTGGAGTGGAGGACGGATTCAGGGGGAAGGAAGGAAAAAAGGAAAAGCAATGAGGGAGAGCTGGTCAGATATTAAGATATGAACGCACTGGGTACTGTGAACATAACACTATGTGGCTCTGATGTGGAAAGCAGTGAAAGAAATAAAAAGGGTGCGATGCAGTGAAGGTGGGTATAGTATTAATAAGGCATTGTGGGGATAATTGAGGGATGGGGAGGGGGCTCTGAAAGCCTTTTTTAAAAGCAACTCTCCCTTCAATCTTTGATTCACTTTCATCACCTCCAGTGTGGCCACGTTGATTGTGTGAAATCGGCAGGAGGGCCTTCAATTATTGCATTTTGTCTGTGGACTTCATGCACACACACACACGCACATGCAGGGACACCGGCACACACACACAAAGGCAAACGTTGGTGGATAACTGGCAAACACATTTGAAAATACATACTCTTGAACAATGTAAGCGCACAACTCACACAACTCTCTGCTTCCACGCACACATTATGAAGATCCCTTGATTTCATCCAAATGACTGGGGAGAACGAGATGGGAGAGCTGATACACAATAGACAGAAGGAAGAAAGCAGAAGAGGCAAAGAAGGGTGTTGATTATTCTCTTTGTCTATTTTGTCATTAGCAGATGGGAGCTCAATAATGTAGTGGGTACTTAATGGTGGTCATACAATGGAAAATGAGGGAGAATCCTATACATAATGATCCTGTGAATGGACTTTACACGTGTGGGCATATGTGAAGACTATTCTTTGGGCACTAAATCCAAACAAAAACACTTATAAGGCCCGAGGTGTTTAATTGGGCAAGAAACCTAAAATAGCGGCTCTTTAAAATGCATTTATGTGTGACTACAGGCATACCATGTGTACTCTGTGTTAAGATCAACCAAGACATTGTGGTATTACTGCTATATAAACATATTTGTGTCTGCAACAGTAATAAAAATTGCTTAAGTATATCTATTTCTACAGCTTTTCCTGCTCTTATATTCTTCCCTTTCTTATAGGCAAATAGATTTGTCACAAAAGAGCAGATTGCATCTTTCGTGTGCCCAGAAACACACATACACACAACTTTTACTGAATATAGACGTATTCTTGGTCATGGATGGCTCTAAACCCTCTTTAAACCGAACCTTTATTTCCCTTGTTGCCCTCTGGAAGTATGCAATAGTGTGTGCATGAATGTGTATATGCCTGTCCGCAAATGGTGCCATGTGAATGCACAACGTGATGTTTGTGTGTGCTTTTATGAGCGTCGGTGTATCGTTTCCATGGTCTTAATTAAAAGTGAAGTGACACCGAGTCTCAGTCTCGAAGCAGCCACTGGGAATATTTTTAATTATTTCCTACCTTTCACGTCCCTTTCACTCTTCTATATGTGATTACTGACAGAGACCGGAGATTAACTGACAGTGGGGTGTATTTGCACGAGATTACTGTTTGTCTAAGTTGACAATAATAACTCCTGCTGTAAAACATGCATGTAGGATTGCATGTGGGTCTAACAAAGGTAAAAGAAAGAGTGAAAGTGAAGTTTATGAATGCAATTTGCCTTTATATGTTCCGGAAAAACTGCAAATGACCACAAACATCCATTCTCAAATCTCCTTCTAGGACTGTTCAATGATCGACAACAGGCAGTGCACCTTTACACACTGGAAGACAAATATGCTTGTAAAGGACATACATACACATAACATTTGCTGACATACACCCACAAAAAACACCTACAGGCGCGTATCCTATACAAATCACCACATATATTTTTAATATACACCAGAGGAGTACAAAGCACTAATAGCCTGTCGGCTTGCCATGCGTGATTTAGTGAGCAGCATATTAAAAACGAAGCTATTCATTAATATGTAAACTAGTGTGCTGTCATTATATGGGGTTGGGGTCGAGAGACCAGGGCGCAGAGGGGGAGTTGCGAGGGTGATGGAGTCAAGGCTGCCAAGCTGAGGCCTGATTGAGTTCAGCAGCGGCTTTTGATAAGTATTTATATTCGTGTGTACGTGTGCGTGCGCTGTGGCATGCGTAAATGGTTGTGCATGTGTTGTTTCGCTGGTACGTGTGTTTGCTTGAGGATTTGTGTATATGTCTGTGTGGATGTGCGTATATGCATTTGCATGAAGCCTTGTGCGTCTGCCTTCCTGAGGTCTCCAGGTCCCCAGGGTGATTAAAGAGAATAAATATGCTTGATTACAAATGTTCTACCTACCCATCAACTCCCCTGATATATGCAGTTTAATTGAGCATCACAAGTAAAGTATGAGTTATGGAACGAACAGACAGGCCAATATCTCAGAGTCAAAGAGGGGGTGGAAGGGAGAGGGGGGGAGACAGAAAAAGCAAGAGTGTAATTTGAAAAAAAAAGTGACAAATAATCTCAATGCTCCTATCTAAATTACACACATTAGGCATTACTGCTGGAGCAAACATCAACAACTCCACATATCCCAATACCAAACAGGAGAGATTTATAAGGGATTAATCATTTTCAGTCATTTTCTTAAACCTGTTTAATATATTATTCCATATATTATGGAGTTTCAAAATCAAAACGTTGGTTTGTAAATGCCATGACATATTTCTATTCTTGTAATTATTCAATGGGATCTCCTGCTGCTCAGTGGGCCAGTGCTGCTGTATCTGCTTCTTTGGATCCCCTATTGATCAAAAATACAGTGTGGAGTAATGGTGAGATGATACACATCCCTACTAATGGTGTCACACTATCCTACTTATCAACAAGTAATGGGCCAAGAAAGGTAAAAATATAACTGTTAAGGCAGAGAGATGACTTCTTGTTGGGAACGTGGCTGTAATTATCTTGCTTGTTATAGGTGCAATGTATTTTTTTAAACATTTAAAAATGTAAAAGAGAATGTAGATAAATAAAACTTCTAGTGTTATGTTGCAAAGGTAGTTAGTACAGTCAGTATTCATAACTTTGTCTTGTACTATAATAACGCCGTGTATAGGCGGGGGAGTCACTGTAGCATCCATTCTGCTGTCAGTTAAACACGGGAGGAAGAGGAGCATGTTTGTCTTTTATGCAGTCGGTGATTCTTCTTGTCAATCACCTTGAGGACAGGTACGGTAGTAATGAATAAAACTTTAAAGGCGATGATGGCTGAAGCTCTAGGCAAGCAGCTACTGGAGAGAAGGATAGAGGGGCAAGCTAACAAGAACTTGGTTTTGGCTTCTCTTGTTGCACATCTGCTTTGCTTACAGTGTTCCCTCCCCACCCATCACTATCCGGTGACTGTTCCTAATGACTTAATGATTTTCATACAGACTTTAAACATAAATAAAAGTAAATCAAAAGCCAAATCTTTATTCTATTACTCAAAGAGTCAGTGTTTATTTGTGTGTTCGTGTCAAGTCGTAAAAGCCTATCCACTTTTATCTTGTAAACTTACACTAATATATAGATACAAGCAAGCAGGGAACTTTGTGAGTAAGAGATAATATGATCCTGTTGTTTACAAAAAAAAAACTCATGAGGGTGTCTTTAGGCATGAGGTTCTATTTATGTGAACTTAATTTCGTTCAGATATCACTGTTTTTGGATATCACTGTTAGAGGTAATTAAATGATTAATTCCCTTGATGCTAATTCATATAAAAATATTTTAATATAATATTTAATAGAATACACCATATGGTAAGGTCTTTAATTAACCATGGAAATAATTCTGTCATCATGCATTTTATTTGTCTTCTGTGGTCTTTCAGACCTTTTGCTACTGCTGAGCTGACCAGTGCACTAACGAATTCATTTTATCAGCCTGCTTGTCAGTCAGTTCTCCAATTAGGTTTGAATCTATTAAAATGTTGGCTTGTGTATAAAAGCAGGGGCTTTGTAGAACCTCTTAAATTTAAGCTGAAACTGACCGTTTAATTTAAAATTACTGTGGTCGAGTGAAAACTACAGAAAATTGTGTCTTTGTTCAACAAAGTATGGACCTAACTATAGTAGATAAAGTAGAAAAACTAGAAACCACCACTTGGTGTTTGCATGGTTTTTGTAAAGTCTGAATCCAAGAACTGAAGATTTGAAACTTGACTCAGATTAAAACACTGTAGCAGGCGGAGAAATGAAAATTTACTTAGCAAATTTTCCACAGCTTTTACTTTAAAATCTTCAACCTCCTTTAAAAAAATAAAATAAAAGGATGAACAATCTGACATTCTTATTCTTACATTTTTCTCTGACTTCTTGCTCACACTTAGAGATTTTCACAATGAAAACACACTCACACAAGGCCCTGCCCCTTTGCTGGGTTTGGTCTAATTGGCTTATTGTCTTGAGGAGCCAGTGACAGAGTAGTTGGGTAGGAGGCAGACTTTCATCAGAGGTTATTGAGAGAGATAGCTAATTTCCCCGTGTTTCCCTGTTCGGGCCTCGGCGCTGCACACACACGGCAAGACCTCTCTGGAGGGATCATTAAGAGTCTGGCATTCTCTCTCTCTCTCCCTCTCTCTCTCTCTCCCTCTCTCTGACACACACACACACATACACACTTACTCTCTCTCTCTCTTTCTCCCAGTCAACAACCAAACACACACTGCTAACCTTTAAAGGAAAGTAAGACAAGGTCTGCAAGGGCTAGGTAAGACACAGCCATGATTGAAATGCACTGTTCTGCTCATCAACAAACAAACACACACACACAAACACACACGTACATATATATAGGTCCACATACACGGATATCACGATATACTTTAATGAAAGGTGGCATGCCAATAGCAAAACACAATCACATGCACAAGTACGTAATTACATACTAATTCTCACATAATTCACATTACAAAGGTTTTCTTTCCTTTTTTTTCTTGCATCAGGCATCAATAGAGGCTGATGCTATGCAATGCTTGCTACATTCTCTTAATTGTCACAGAAATGCAATTTTCCTAGACAGCCATACTATCTACTCTGAAGAACTTGTTTAAATGTTTTTGGACTTGCCAGCAGTGCACCGTTTATTGGTACCATTTACAAAGAATGGCCACTGTAATTAGTGCTAACAAGTCTCATTCTGTACCTCCTGCTGTAATTGTCTTTCCAGTGATTTTAGTTGGTCACAGATCTCATTTCCTGTCTTTGTGGAGACATCCATCTATCCATCCATCCTGACCGCTTACCCAGTTCAGGGTTGCGGAGGTACTGGAGCCTATCTCAGCTGTCACAGGGCAAAAGGTGGGGTAAACCCTGATCCCAGTCACATAGATACTTAATTCCTTAAGTAATTATTTTCAATGTGGGTTTACAGTGCAATTGAGCAGAGAGATACACTCCAACAGGTCCAGCATTCAGGATGCTGTAATCCTAATTAACAACGCTGTTGATACAATTAGACTAATTGGAAATCACAACTGTACACAATTTTGTATCATGGTAACAACTAACAAGCCATTCACTGAGGATCACATCAGAGCCAAGGACATTCTTGCTTTGATGACAACAAAGCCACCATGCCTGGCACGACTCCCTTATAAGACAAAGATAAGATACGCCATATAAGACAAATCGGACTGTTAGACAAACAAAACTTAATGACATATAATTTCTGCTCACCGCAGGTTAACAATGGGCGGCCATGTGACCTTGAGTTGAAAAATGACTGTCATAATATGTAACCCTGCCACTGCAGAGAATACAGATTGTGTCTGCCGGCCTGTGATGAAAACCTCAATGTTAGAACTTTGTGTCTATGCCACACAGTGAGAACATTGGTAGTGGTTGCAGAGCTGCAGGGATGGATTGTTATAGGGCCACCCGACCTGCTGAAGTGCAGGGGGGTGGTGGGGGGGGCAGTCACAGCTTCACAGGCCATAAAAAAAGCTAGCAACCCTTCTTTAGGGATTTAATAGTAGTAGGAGTATGCCCGGGGAAGGAAGGGGTGCTATTAATTTACGAGCCCCTCTTCTTCTGGGTCAACAAAAATAAAACATCTGGGGTAATTACTAATTCATTGTTAGAAGGAGCATTATTTATGAATGGCAAGAAGAGGTGCTGCATGCTTGTGATTCTTTGGCATCCTAACCACACCAGAGCTGGGATGATGTGTTGAAGACCCAGCCTGAGGCAGTCCTACTGTCTCTCCTGCCCAGGCCTGATGCACTGTCCCCTGAGTGCAGTGGAAGAAGGGCTGTGGGGCAGAAGTCAAGCGCTGGAGAAAGTAGTCCATCACTTCCCTGTGACCAGCATCTGTATATCTGTATATGTACACTGATGTATTTATTGAGTTACAATATCATTTTAATGTCTATACAAACTAAAAAATATATATGATAATAGTCAGTTTCATCCGTATCCTTGTTTGTTGTGTGCTGTCGTTTTTGGCAAATTGCTAAAAGTGTACAGAGGTGACTTATTACTGCATTACTGACGTGATATTGATATTTCGTTTTAGAAAATTGCAGTTATTGGTTACTGGTAATATGCGGTTATTATGACTCCCCTACATGCATATATAAAACGAATTTTCTCTGCTGTACTCTGTTGCGCTGTGCTTGTAAAAGCCTAACCTAAGGGGAAACACTCATTATGTTCTTTCAGTGCAGCTACAGTGACCGAACAGAACAAGAGTAAGATAGCAATAGGCATCAAATCACAGGGTTTTTTTTTACCCACAATAGCACAACAGCAGCAACAGGCCTGATGCTAGTCAGAGAATCAATCTTAACTGTGGTTTCTGTTAAACGCAGCCACATACTGTCACATTGTACAGAATTACCGAAAACCTCTCAACGGCAGAAATTCTAATAGCTCTCAATATGATGAGAATACTGGTATTTTTAGGCATTTGATCCATCCTGACGTTCATGGATTTAAAAGCTTTTGTGTTATGGCTGTGAAATGATACATTTGCAGGCCTGCTTAAAACTCAATTTAACTGTAGCTGCAGCATTGCCATAATGGCAACCCTCTATTTCCAGAGCTCTCCCAATCAATAACAAATTGCTGAAAGCACAAATGATTCCATTTTCTGCTAGGGGGAAACGAGAATGATGAGAAAATAGGTGAAATTGATATGTGAGGGAATATTATCAATGCTCTAAATGTCAGCGGGATGAGGTACTATGACCTTTCGGGGCCGAGGGTGAAAAAACACAAAGATAAACCCCAAAATGCAGACAACAATCACTCTAATGCAACAAATGGGAAGCATGTTAGGGATTATTCTTCCATAACAATAGGTGACAATTGAAAAATGATTGCTATCAAAGAAGAATACTGGTGTAATCGAGTTTTTCAAGTTGAGGTTCATCTAAACTATCAGTGGTTACAGGCCTAATAATCACAGTGCTGTGTACACTACGTATAGCAAGTGGAATCAGCCACTATGATGTCACATACTGGTTAGTGAACGACCATTTATAAGCCTCAAGGCTGGTCTTTTGCAGTTCGCCATCTTGTTTTTCTTAAACAAAAAGTGATCATATTTGTATGACAAGGCGAAGCTGGTGAGTGGCACTCAGTAGTGAAAAATACCTCTCACTGAGGTCTAATATTTGACCATAGGCATTTCCACATAAGCTTTACTCTTCCAACCCAGTGGTTATGTCCGTCTTTTATATCCAGTCTGTATGTTGGACTGCGAACCGGTAATTTCCAACATGATGGGAACAAGAAGTGAGTTGCTCGCTTTAATGGAAAGTTGTAAGGTGAGGCTAGTGAGTGTGTTTCTTTTCCTTTCCTTCTTTTTCTTACCATTTGGACTAAAAATGTCCACTGTCCACGTGTAAATGTAGACAACCCAAAGGTGGAGTCTGGTTTGTCCTAACTGCTATATTAGCTCTATAACTACTAAACCATGGTAAAAGGTGACGCATCACAAAGCTTCAACTTGTGCCTGTTATATTACAGATGGTTCCTTCTGTCAAGCTACACAAGGTACCATCCGCAAAAACAGCCATGCTGAACTAATTGAATTATGGTGTCCAGTCATCAATCTACCCCAAGAGAGACAAAAGTATTGAAGGCCAAATCAGTTATCTCTTATTATGAGTAGAAATACATCACAACATACTTCACATCACAGCAAATCAACTATATTTTGAAAAGGGGTAATATAGTCCACTGGTTGTTAAGAGTTGTCAGAGGACAAGAGCGATCTTTGTGTTAATACCACAAGATCTCATACAGAAATCAGTGACCACTTCCCGAGTACTTTACATAATGCAAAGGGGGCTTCTGTGTTGTTCACATTTTTCACCACAGTTGACTAAGAGTAAGTAAGTAATTTGTCCCAAGTGTTAATAATGCATAATCCACAGTAAAAAATAAGATAATTAGATGAAACTGCCTCTTAAAAGCAAGGCTATGGTTTCTCAGAGCTTGTTCTCAAGACTTGCCACTCAACTTTGGTTTAGCTACGTTGGAAGCCAGTAGTCAAAGAGAGCGTGGAAGGCGCAGTGTTGTTTTTATATGGGAAGAGCATGGCATTTCTCCTGGGAAACATTTATTTTGCATCGGGTTATATGCATGAAAAGGCCATCAGATGTTTGATAAACACCTGGGGGGAAAAAAAGCGAGCAACAGAAGCATCCAGATCGTCGCTCATCCCTGCGCAGCTGTGCAGTCATAGTAAACAGTCTGTGTGAATGCTGGTTCATCAGGTTTTCAGAAACCATTATGCAACATATCTGAGGTTTTGGGCAACATAACTTTTGGAATTCATCCAATCCATCCATTTATTTTCCCAACTCTTAAACCAAACAGGGTTAGGGAGTGCCTCGAGCATATAGCAGCTGACACTGCAAAGGGAGAGGTCACCGTTCTGTAACACGAGTAAGGCAAAAATACACACAACCATTTATCATGACCAGTTAACCTGATATGCATGTTTTAGTCTTTGGAGGAAACTGAGGTGTGCCACTGTCTTTAAGTAAACAGCTAAAATTGTCATGGTCTTCAAAGTCCAGGACTCTCCCCTCCCCTTCTGCCCTTTCTCCTTCTCACTTGTTCGCTCTCTTTCACTCTTTTTCTCAGATGCTTCCAGTTGAAACATTAGGCTCACTCACTGAGTCTAACAGTCTCTTTGTTTTCAGCTGCCTTTGCGCACTCTTGCTGCTCCTCGCCCTCACGGTCTCCCCTCAATCGGAAACCCCAAGTTTTGGACTTTTGAACTCTTAACATTCTCCCGGCCCTTTTTGGCTCCAATTGGATTTATTCCAGAAACACTCAATTACTTACCTGCCTGCTGCTTTCTGCAGATACCATTTTAATAACTCTGTCAGACATGCATTATGTACTGTGGATTTGTGCTTGGGTCCTTCTGTCTTTATTTTTGTCATATTCTACAAGTATGACAAAAATTTGCCAAGATTGTGAAACTTATTTGTAAGGGCAAGTACATATGGGGAGCCTCACTTCATTTACAGAGAAGCTAACATTTATTTGTTAGAAAGAGTAAACACTAGATGCTCCAGAGTATGTATCATGAGTAGGTTAAATACATAGAAATCCAAAGCAACCAAATTTGAGGGGTTTTTTTTGTAAAATAGCCTTTCATTTGCCATGTGTTATTGTTATTTACTTGTCTTTAATTTGTGTTAATCTGATTGTGCTACATCTGACCTATGTAATCTGTAATGAAACGTAATTTCAGTTTCTGTATGTACACAGTGCATGCTTGTTTAAACTAGCATAACAACAATGTAAAGTGATGTAAATAAATGTTTACACAGTTTTTCTTTGATTCTTTAGGTTATTAATGAATAAATAGATACTTCAGATACTTCTTTTATGTCATTGCTCTGTGTTTTTGGTGTCCTGTCACATGCATTTGAAAGTCAGGGAATTCCTGAAATCCCCCCCACCCCGCACAGACAGCACAGCAAGTAATTGTTACCTTACATGGTTGTTACATACATAAATGATAAGGGAGTAAATGTAAGAGCAGACAAAATAGCAGCGTGATAAGATAAGGTTCTTCACAAGTGAAACTAGGAGATCTCCTTGACTTAATTCAAAACTAAGCTGCTTTGCATGCTCATCTGCTGGTGCGACTGTCAAAAGAGAAAATGTTTCGTGCTCCTTCTGTAGTACAGTGGTTTCCTCAGGAATGACTGCCTTATAGTGTTGTTAATTCACGGCCCTAGGCAGATCCCCTTTAATAATAAAGAAATGAAAGTTGGGAAATATTACAGAGCCACAAATTTCCAAATATATTGGAAAATGTAATTTAGCCACAAGAAAGCTCATATTTTAATAAAGAAGCTTTTATTCCCTAAACTGCAAGAGGTTAAAAATGTACTGAAAATCTGGCTATAAGCAGAACAATGCTGCTTTGTGGCCAATATTTTACGTATTGAAAGCATTCTTGCTCAAAGTAACATTCAAAAAGCAAAATAGACACAAAAATGGCAGGAAAGTCCTTTCAAGGCGGAATAGGCTTTAGCTTGAGACCTGAATAGCATATTTTTCTTTTTCTCTTAGTATTTTTTGTGTTTGTTTTCAACGTGTTAGTTGCAGAAGGCGTAATTCTAAAGCAGCGCTCGTGCTACAGCTCTATTGCACCTTGTGCAAAGACAAGACAAACACAAAAAAGCATCAACACTGAAAAAATGTAAAACATGTTAAATGTCCTGATGTAATTCAGCTCAGCACGAGAGTCTCGACTCAGATGCTTTCATTTACAGTAGTGCTATTTCTCCCCTGTCCACGTCACTCCTCTCTACTCCGTGTGTTCATAAATGATAGAAAAGAGGAGAGACAGGTAAAGTCAAGATAGTGCTACTTACCCTTCCTGTTAAGTGCAATAAAAGCATCCAAGAACTTAATCCATAATAAACTAGAGATGGCCAGATTTTGACCCCAAACGTCTAAAAGTAAGTCCAAAAGACCCGTAAAAAGAGTTCTGATGAGTCCCTGCAAGCTTAAGACAGCTGACCAGTCGCCAGGTGAATAGGCGGTGAATAAAACATCTGTTCTCTTCCTCATGCCTCCCATTGTTGTCAAATTGTATTTTGCTGCATGAAAAAGCTGATTGAAGCTAATAAAAAGGATGTTAATTGCGTAAGTCGGAGAGCAAAAGGCAGATCCAGCACCCCTTTTTTTAACTTTAATTTTGACTTCATGTTTTCGAGTTTTGTTAACAAAAACCACCTTGATCAGGTTTAGGAATAGTTAATCATTTTAAAACAGACTATTTCTACAACATTACCTATTCTTCTTTAAAGGAGCTGTGTCAGTTGCACTTGCCTTTTTTTGTTATTTACACTTCATTCATTCCTCTGGTCAAATTTCAAAACACTTCACAACCTGCTTCGATGAGTCAATATCATTGTTTCTCTCATAACACGATTGTTTCCCAGCACAGAACAAGACCACAGCGTACTAATTTCTCATAAGCAGCAAAATACGGCAGTGTGTATTGTACTCATCACAGCCTGCATTCAGTGAAATCAATAATGACAGGCCACATATAGCTCAGCCTAGTCCCTCTGAAACCTTGTTAGTCTAAATACCTCCAGGAAATATGTGCTAATAAATGAGAATAAAATTAACAGCATCTACTCACTCTGGGTCCATTGGACTCTGATCTGACCAATGCAAGGACTTACCCTGCAGTGATTTGAACCTATGCTGGTTAATTATATTCTCTAATGTGCAGGCCAGAACAAAATTAGAAGCACGTTAAATTCAACAAACCTAAACTGACTTCACGTTTTTGTCTTGTCTGCCTCTCGCTTCGGGCTTAAAAAACTTTGGACTTTTTCCATTGGTTTCTTGAGGCTAGCGATGGAGAATTGAAAGCATAATCAGAGTTTTGGGAAGTGTGTATATTATGTAACTGTACAGCTGTGTGTTTTATCCAAATAAGTCATTAATCAGGTAAATCAATGAAGTAATCAGGTCAGTCAATGTTTTTTTTTTAAAGTAATCTAAAACAAACTACTACTTGTAAAAATAGTCTTTCTGAAACACCAAGTCATTGATAGAACGAATCGAGCCAGTCAGACTGTGTGCCATGTTTTACATTTGCCTCAATCATTAGAAGGTTTTTAAGACTCGCAGCTACAAAGCAGAGCTCGCAGAACATTCTGTCTTAGAGGAGACATTATCTACATGTGCCCCCTTCATTTTTAAGTATCTACTCAGTATGTGGTCACTGAATTGCACAAACCCGGCTTTTACTCCATTTGTACATATAAGAGATGATAGTTAAAAGAAAAGAAAAGAAAAGAAAAGAAAAGAAAAGAAAGAGAAGTATCCAGTTATTAGACTGGTACTATATACACATTTCCTTTCACAAATGCACAAATACAAAAAGAGGTTAAATCTCACACACACATTTACTGCCATGGTGATTGGCTGTGTCTGAGTCATGGCACAGCAAGACACTTTATCACTGTATCCTGGTTTTAGGTAAGCCTGAATGTCTGTGGGTTGAGAATTTTATATTAAAACATACTGTGTGATCAAACATGAGAAAGTGAAAATGTTATCTATCCATCCATCATCCATCCATGCTCTTCCGCTTATTCAGTGCTGCAAGGGAGCCGGAACCTCTCCGAGCTGTCAGAGAGCCAAAGACAGGCTACACTCTGGACACTTCACCGGTCTATTGCGGGGTTAGAAAAAAAGAGAGTCCTAAAACTGTTCTTTAATATAACTAGTGGTTTAATGTGTTAATTCATGAGTTATTTATGTTAGAACGCCATGCAGTACCATCTGGAAAATATCTGATTGACAACTGCTTCATTTTTTCGCGATGATGATCAGACTCTGTCAATGCAGTAAACGCAAACCTGGATAGAAATACATACAATGGGACACTATTAGTCATGGACTGGCCTCCCCACAGCCCAGACCGCAGCATTATTGAAGCAGTATGGGATCATCTTAACAAAGAACTGAACAGCAGGCAGCCAACATCCAAAGAACCGCTTTAAATGTCCTGAAGACTACATAAAGAGATTAGAAGAAAGTTTGAGCGTTCAGGCTTTTGTAAAAATAAAGATGGTCATACCAAATATTGACTTTCTGATATACTGTATTAAACATGTATGCTTGCACATGCATCAGATAAATCAGTGCACCTGTTTCCCATTTATATATATTTGGTCTTTTTTTACTGATGCCTACAAATTTTTTTTTTGCACATGCAGCGCACAGTCTTTTGCAAAACAGGAGATCCTACACTTCCTGCGTACGTGTGTTTGTATGCGTTCATGCCCTCGTGTCACTTTGATTTTGCGTACCAAATGTAAAAGCTTGACTTGTATGTCCTCCCTAGCAGGAAATAATTGACCAGTCATTCCGGTCTCTGGCTGAGAGTTCAGACATTCTAAATGTTGTGCTGAAGTGTCTAGTCTGGAGTGGACTTTTCAAAGAGAATTAGTGTGCTTCTCAACCACCAAATCACTGCAGAAATGTAGTCAGACAGTCTAATCACAGATACTCAGTGTTTCTTCTTCTGGAAGTTTCTTCCACTTCACCAGACCTGCCTTGCAGCTGCATTCATCTTACCTTCCTTTTTGTATTCATTTCGTTTCTCTTGATATGCTTGTCCGTCTCTCTCTGTATGTTTCTCCTATTCTTTTTTCATTTTATCTATCTCACGCTGTCTCTGCCAGTGTCTGACAGTCTGATTATTTCTCCTTCCTCTTACACCCTATCCTTTGTTTATATGTAACTATATGAGGAATTTATCACATTTTTGACACTGGACAGTATGGCTTCCGTTGATAGCGTGCATTGGAAGACGTGTGATTTTTTTGACTGCATTGCGTGTGCGTATATCTGTGAGTAGGTGTATATGCACGCTGACATGTGCACGTATATGGGCCTGCCGTGTGTGTTGACCACGAAGGTATACCACAGGCCATTTGTACCGGCCCAGTGCTCCTACGAAATTGCCTCTGGGTGTGGGGGTGCTCACAATGTTCTGGACCATTAGCTCAAATAAGTCACAGCCAAAACTCTTAGTATCTGTCTCACTGGTCAAATGACAAACTGTGCATCCTCCTAAATCCTGGCTGCTACCAAACAGGCATAAAGAGAGAGGGAAAACAAACAAAAACGCACAAAGCGAATGATTTCTAAGGCACATGCCCTTTCAAACTAACATGCTCAAATTAATTACAGTCTAATTGCACTGTGGGCTTTGAGAACTTACACACAGCCACACATAAATAATTTACAATCATTTCTTCACATCAGTGTGCCCATAAAATCTTCTAGAAATACAAATGAAAAAAAAAATATATAGGTCTGGGTACTTCTTGAAAGTTTTTACTCTCTTTTTTGTCACATATTGCAAAACCAATCTCATTTGAAAGAGTCTATGGGCCTTTTGCAATCTGATCATTATTACAATATCTCTTCTTAATCCCTATATCTCTTATTGATCTTCTGATTTCAGTCTTTCTTCAGTGGCTGGTATTATAGCATTGAAATATTATTAAGTATTGCCTGTTCTGATTGGTTTCTATATATTTAGGTAGCAAGAATATATAAAGAAGGGATATATCCTGCACATCTTCCTGACAGTTTCGTACTGGTAGACTTCTGAATCCTCTTCGTGAGACACTAGTCCACCCCATAGCCACTGTCAGGACAAAAGCACTAAATATTCAATGGACACACACACACACACACACACACACACACACACACACACAGACATTCACACACACTCACGATACATTAAGAAGTGGGGCACAGCGTAAATCATAAAATAAAGACATCCCTCATGTGCGCGCACACACACACACGCACACACACATCCAAATACCCATGCATATATGCACTAGCTAGACGACTATTTGGAGCCACAGCTCCTTCTCATTGTTTATTCTCCCTTTCTGCCTTTCTTCTGTTGTTCTTTAATTCATTTTTCATCTGCTCATCGTGGATGTGTGTCTGGGGCAACAGGCACGGCAAGCACTGCCCTCTGTAAGGATATTGTATTACTCTCATGTGCAGAGACAGCACAAACACACACCAAAAAACTCTCAGATGCATGGGAAAATACACTAGTGTTCACACACACACACACACAAACCATCCTCTAGAGTAAATGAAGCCTTAGAATTATTGAAGGTACCCCCAGCCAGAGATGGACTTTGTTTTATTCATCCTCTCATCCCCATCGTTCTTCCCTCATTCCTCACCTCCTCATGTCAATTTTGCACGTGGGTACTCTTCCTCGTTGCGACCCTTCACCTGAATCTCCTCACCGATCAGAGTTGAATTTGAATCCCCTGTTGGCGTCGCGCGCAAGCAAACAGCTCTCAAAAAAACAGCATACAAGAAAATGGATGCAGTACACCTGGAGCATGTTTCACCCAGTTTCATCATATCACCTGTAATATCATATTTGGGGTGCTTGGTTTGGGTCGTATTTCTGTGTCTGCATTTGTACACCAGAACCCTTCAAGTTATCAGTGATAGTTAACATTACTCTAAGCCTTAGCAGCCTCAGATTGTTTTCCATTGTACTTGCATGAAAGATTAAAATAAGGGTGACAAAGACATTTCAAGTTAAAAAAAAAAAGAAGCTAGTTTTAATAGTATTTTTTCATTCTTTCTCCACCTTTTAGATAAAATGCTACAAGTTAGTACTTCATTATAATAACTGCACCTAACTATACATATTTAAACCAGTTGGTCTTGATATCTTTTTGTTTTGTTTGTTAGAAAAAGACAATCACACCAGCAAAAGCATTCTTCTAGGAAAAGAAATCATCGCCCATTTTATGGGTTACAAACAATGACACCATGTTTGGACCATGATTTTTTTTTAAAAGTCTTTATAGGTGTAACCCCAACCTAACCACAGAGGGAGCTTGCGTTTAAGATGCTTCACGCCATGATGGCAGTATCTGTGTTTGAGAGATACAGGCTGTAACAAACTCCTTTTCCTACCTGTGGAAGTCTATAAATGGCAGCTTTGCTACAACAGCCTTGACCAAAGCTGGTGAAAATGTTCAAGAAAACAATTTAAAGCAAATGTAGCAGAGGAGATACAGTAGGATTAACGGTGCGTTCTTTAAGTTGTAATAGTGTTTTTGCTTTTGAGTGCAAAAGGAGTTCAATCTTGACTTTAACCCTCTTCACGTGATGTGCACTTTCAGGTGCGTCGTAATGATTAACCAAGGTAACTTTGCTTTGTTCACTAGTCCCATTAAAGCATAAAACATGCTCACTGACACTCACGTGTACTATATCTACAGCTAGATTTGTAAACAATTACACATTTCTTTCTTCCACACACTACCACAGTGGGTTTTAAATTAAAAAAATACATAAATAAAAAAATAATATGTAATTGAAGTGCAGCTTTATGTCATGTGGTTTAAGAAATATAAACATCTTCATACAGTTTCACATTTTCAGATCAAAAACAGAAGGACAATTAACACATAAGCTGTTTTGTGGCCTGTTTCCTTGTTATTTCATGACCTACAAAGCAGATATAATATTAGAAGAGGATTCAAAGTGTTTGCATTTCACATATTTTCACTGCAATTATAAAGGGTAAAGTCCAAAGACATGGAACTAAAGGATGCCATCATTAGACTGATAAAACAAAAGAAACCTATCAGAGACAGAAAAAAAAAACAATCTGGTACATCCTTAAAACAAAGCACCGCAACATTTGCAGCATCCAACCAAATCAGGAAGACTCTCGAGGAGGTAGTCAAAATATTGTCAACGTCTAGAGACACCACCCTGAATGGAAGCACAGAAGTTTTACAACAATATAAACCAGTGGCTACACTCAAGAATAGGAAAGCCAGATTAGACATTTCCAGTAAATGTCTTAAAGAAGGAAAAAAAACACTCTTTGGACAGATGAAACAAGATTAACTTATACCAGAATGATGGGAAGAGAAGTATGGACAAAGAAAGGAACAGCTCATGATGCAAAGCATGCTGCATTATCTGTCAAATGTGGTAAAGGTAATGTTATGGCATGGGCATTTATGACTGCTGGTGACTGCTGATAGAAGTAGGAGGATGAATTCGAAAGTGTACAGAGCTATACTCTGCTCAGATTCAGCCAAATACTGCAAAACAGATCAGACAGTGCTTCATAGCACAAATAAATAATGACCCAAAGCATACTGTAAAAGCAACTCGAGTTTCTCAATGCAAAGAAATGAGAGAATACGTTTTTTGGTTACCGAAGACAGACCCACTACAAGAGGACGGCTGCAGTAGAGGCCTGGCAGAGCATCTCAAGTGAGGAAACAGTGCTTGGTGATGTCCATGGGTTCTAGACTGCAGGCAGTCAGTGACTATAAAAACAATGATTTTGAGGCCCTAAAAATGGGGGATTATGTATAAAAATGGCTATAATTCCTAAACAGCTCATGCACATTTTTTGATAAACCCCTCGAATTTAAGCTTAAAATCTGCACTTCAATCACATGCTGATTGATTTGAAATACACTGGGGGGGTGCACAGAGGCAAAACCACAAAAAGATGTGTATGAATCCAACCAACTACGGACCTCACTGTATGATTTAAATACAATCAATATTACTGAAAGGCCTTAGAGACAAGTTGAATCATTCCTACAATTTGCATGACAGTATTTACTAATTTGTCTGCTATCACAAACACTGGCATTGATTCACTACTTTATTTTTGCAAGGTATGTAATTCACTAACATTTATTAGCCATTTCTCATCTGATTAAAATAAATATACATCAAGACATTTTAAGTAATAGACACAAAACTGTATCACAAAATCACTAATTTCAATATGTTGCTTATATTATACAGGTTGCAAAAATTCACTTAATAGTGAATAAAACTGAAAGTGCAGCAACAGATTACCTCAAATACCTAGAGAGTGAAAGGGACAAGTTACTTCAACAGCGACAGCAGCAACCAAGGCCGACACAAAGGAGCACAACTACAGACTCGAATCTAAACACAACTGTGTACAAGTGAAACCCCAAAGGTACAGCTCCTAGTACTGGCTGTGGACTTTATTGCTTGCTTATTCCAGGATGTGTGCAAGACAGGCATGGCTTTTTGTCAGAGGTAGGGAAATGTGGATTCAATTTTTAAGATGATACAATGATACAAAAAAGCAACAACAACGGAAATCATGTGCACACAATGCAGTCGCAAAAGAACGACGCCGAAGCAACAGACTCCCTCACCCGGAATGAATGAGCTATCACCAGAGAGTACCACATTCACATTCATTACGTGTGATCCCGGCCTGAGAGGGAACTCAAGTACTAAAGCACTGACATAGGAGGCAATCACATTAAGCCAGAGTTTTAACAGTTAAGACCTTTAACCGGAAAAACAGCTTTGAGTTGGAAAACGTGTGTAAAACAGTGAGTCGAACCCCAGCCTCACCACCTCATTTGTCTTCGTCTTTCTGCCAATGGAACAATGGCTTTTGTTTAACCTTGTTTGATTTCCCTCTTAGCGCTGATCCCCTGACGAAGAGGGCTATTATTGGGCCTCTCAGAGAGGCATGTTTCACTAACGAGCGATCACTAATGAAGGCTTTGATGTAGGATTAATTACACTCCAAATTGAATGTCTAATTGCTTTTATTCCCTCCCGATGAAATATGCTCTGGCTGCCACTTCAATGCCATCTGTTGTAATTAGAAAAAGAGACGGCTAGGGGAGAGGAGGAGGAGGAGGCCAAGGGGAGGAAATGGATTGTGAGGTGTAATAGATAAGACCTTTTTCCACCCAGTAAAGTTTATTCTTTTGTTCTGTTTACAGATGATCTCTTTTATGTTACAAATGTGTCCTTTTCCCATCACCTCGCCTCCTTACCCTCACCCTTGCTAACCTCCTCCTTTCTGCTGTGCCTTTGCTTGGAGCTCTCAGATAGATTATGTGAGGTTATCTGTTTCCCCTTGCTAATTGCATCCTCTGATGAGTTTAGACAAACACATTAGCTAATTGCATTTGTGCTTCTCAGACACTGCTTGATTGATAAAGTGCATATGATGCTGAATCATTGCACTGTTCGGTGGTTATTCATCAACTGGCAGTCCACATAAACACGAACACACACACACATACAGTAAACACAGAGGGAGGCAGAAATGACAGAGTGTGATTGATGTTGTGTTTTAAGAGATTGTTTCTGATCTTATTAAAAATCATTGATTTCTTTTAACTGTTTTTATTCTGTGATATTTGATTACTGCAGGCAATTTAGAGGGTGATGCTTTCACAGCTACACGTTAAGTTCAAATTAAAACTAGCGAGTTTCACTTAGGAGCCCTTACGACCAGTTACACAATGTTTCTAAACAAGTTTATTGTATCTTTTTTCTCATTTTCTCATTCACATCTCCGTGTCACTGAAAAATGATTGTTATGATGTTGGTGACATTTGGTTCAAATAAAGAAGTTTAGCCCTGACTTGCAGAAATCTGGACATAAGCAATAAGAATGGTGTTTTTAAAAGTTGCTCAAAGGCTAACTGCATATATTGATTATTGTAATATTTTATTTTGTCCCCATATGCTGAGTGTTTACTGAGCACCCACAGATACTTCGCTGCAGTTTCACCAGCTAAAATGGGATTAATAACACAAACTCTAACACGACTTCCATCCACAACTACCCTTTATATATTTAACACAGACAAGTTGCACTAAGCCAACTAAGCTTGCATGTTTTCACTGAAAAACCAGAGTCAGGTTAAATCTCCTGGTGATTTTAATAGTACTATTTAATATTAGTTTTACAGTCCAGAACCAGGAGGCCCAGGTCTTTGGGCTTTTTGGCTGTTGTAGCTGCTTCCTCCTACGGTATCTTCTCATAGTTAGTGGAACAGGAGGTAGCAGCAAGCACTCTGTTACCAAAATGTGATCTCATCCCTCTGTAGGATTCTTTTTTTTATTGCTACCAAGCAATAAGCCTTTTTAAAATAACTAATAACTTGTCACACTGTGTTCTGTAACCTCATGAATCATCGAGTTCATTTGCCAGTCAGATGCGCCACATGTTTAACGGACAAAAACCTGGCGATAGAATAATAAATGTTTTAGCTTACATTAAGTGCTGTTAATCAATATATTTTATTCTTTGTGAAGTTAAAATATATGATAATTAATATCTGATCTAACACATGATTATGAAATTATAAAATAGGGTAGCGGTGGTTACACAGTAGTTAGCGCTGTGGTTTCACAGCGAGAAGTTCCTGAGGTTGAATCTATTATTTGAATATTCTCCCTGTATCTGTTTGAGGTGGTGATTTTAAGTAGGTGTGAAAAGTGACCATGTCGCTCTGTGGCAGCCTTCAGAAAGAATGGTGACCTGTTCTGGGTGATCCCTGCCTTCTGCCCCGTGACAGCTGTGGTAGAAATTAATAACAGTGAAAGAAAATAGAAGAATGGACATGATTATGACGTGTTACAGTTTTAAAGTTGTTTTACACGATCTAAAAACAAAGGATCTCAAACTGCTTGTCTTGCTGTCCGTAACAGCAGGCTATTCAACAATGAACCTTTAATTTGAACTTAACAGCGACATTACATTATAAGTTCATTAAGGGTTTTTTTTTATCATTCTTTAATTGTCTGTGTAACTCATAAAGAAACAGAAGAAAAAGGCAAAAACAAATCTGTTGCAGAAGTATTATTATATAAAGACTGGCTGCGCTTTCTGCATGCGTACCCAACCCTCAAAAGCCTATTCAGAGCCAGGAAAGCCCCTGGGTATCTTAACCAAAAGACCACCTGCCGCTCCCACCTTGTCATTTCTGAAGCCCAGAGATCAGTTTTTAAACAAAAGCCTATAGCATGTGCTATGACCACGTGCCAGGTTCGTTTCATCGTTTCATCCTTCACACTTTTACTGAGATGTCTCCTTCTCTTATTGTTACTTCACTCTAAACCCTCAAATAGACAGAAACATCTGGGATACGCCATCATTATAACAATACAGCAGCACATGTATAGGGCCAATAGGTGGGCCATGAGGATATTATGTTGCATAATGGTATTATGTTGTAGAGTTTGCATTAGCATCCCAATGAATGGGCGTGTGGCAGGTGTGCTTTGTAGCGGCGCACTGCCTCTGTCTGATAAGACAATGACACAATATGACGAGAAACAACGCTGGTTGTCAGCAATTGTCTTCACAAAAAAAAGATGACACACTTGTCAATACCCATGCTCTGAGTATATGTGTGCGTGCGTGGCTGTCTGTGACCACGCGCACGTTAGAAGGACTCCCCTCGGAGCAAATGGCTTTAAGCAACACAAGCGTCTGATCAATACGTCGATATTCAGCTCAGGAGGTCTGACGACACATTTTACGCACACGCCCGCAGAACTCTCACCAGCACGCCCGCAAGTACGCATTTACAGAGACGCACACACAAACGCGCGCTTCGGGCTCTGCTGCGTGTGACCCTTGGCTAATCAATTTTTCGCCACATGATAGGGACGCCACGCGCCGCCATCGTCACCGCTGTATCATTAGACAGCAACACACACATACGCGCGCACACTCAAACACCAACACGCACACTATTGTTGCTCTTATAAAAGATTATAGTCTCCAAAGACAAAGATGGATGTGATTAACATCTTGTCCATTCTTTGCTGGAGAAACAGACACGCGCACATATACACAAACTTGGTCTCCTGACTTCATCCCTGCAGCTACAGCATGCTGGATGGATGTCAGCTTATGGCAGCGTATGTATTGTTGTCATTGTTATTCTAATGACTGACTGAAACAACAGTATGGAAACCAAGGGAGACAGAGCTTGTGTCTTCAGATAATCCGACTGTCCGCGCTCCACACTCGCCAATTGGTCATGGTTAGGGGCCTGCCAAGTCAGATAGCACACAATGCACGTGTGCGCTGATTCGTACGAGCTCGCGTTTGTAGGCGCAAGACAGGGAGACAGTGGAGGGGGCTGGCAAATCAGTGCTTGCACAACAACCTGTCTCTTATGCGTATATATGTCTGCAGCACAACTTTTATGTAACCCAAACTGAAGGATAAACATGCAGGAGCCGGTGATATTAGGTGCCTAAAGGTGTAAAATGGGTCATAAATAGGCAGATTACCAATCTATGGTGCTTGTACTCCTAAATGGCTGATTTAAAATTAAAGTTTTACATCATCTGATCTTAATAAGATGGTCAAACCTTGCTTTTAATGTTCTCATTTTTCTTTTAATGTATTTCTTTTCTGTGATCATTCCAAAACCCCATTAACACCCATAATATTGGTATGAAGATAGATTATCCTATATCCTGGGCAGATGAAACCTGAATGCTTAGAAGTCATTAGACATGGGTGAGAAATTTATTTATTTACATTTTTATATATATAATTGGAGTAAATCAACCTTTGATCTCCTCTATTTTGGCTTAATTGCCTGGTGATGTTTTGAGGTAGATGCTCAACTTGGCTCTATCTCTCCTCCTCTTCCACTAGCATATGCACACACACACACACTCACACACTGCACACACAACTCACACAAAGTACACTCTGTACACAAGCCCATTCAGTGAAGTAAACATAATTTAATTGCATATCTGGCTAACACGATTCAATTACACAGAGGCATTTAAACCAATCACTCCCATGGTCTTCATTCATATCAGTGACATCATTCTGACCATTTGTGGCACCACTTAGACAGTAATGAGCCAAATGAAAACGGAAATGTGGCACTGAGAACATCACAACAGGCTATGGAGGGATAATGAGTTAAATGGGGGTTGTGTTTTTATTGTTTGAATTAATCGACTCATGCGTCTCTGCCAAACAAATAAACAGATGAGGGCTCCATTAGCTGTTGCACGTTGGTACGCACTTTGAAAGGCAATGTCAATGTCAAGGAAAAAAGCTTATGATGTAAAATTTGCAAAGCACACTCAAAAGAGAACTTAGAGGGATGTGATCAAGAGTCATTTGGGTCCACCCGTGACGTAAGCCCGAGGTTAAAGATGTAAAATGGATGACAAACAGTAAACATTTCAGCTTGAAATGAGGTTCAGTAGACAAGGGCTTAAGTGCAATTCAGGGTTTTCATGCTTTGATGTTTGAATACAATTTGAATTCTGGCCACAGCACTGGTTTCTGAACCGTCCCTATGTTGTCAAGAAAATTTATTGTTTTGTGGTTGATGTCTTGACCTTATTTAGCGCACAGATACACACAGAATGGCAGGGCAAAAGCGTGGAAAAAGTATCTCAGCTGTCCGCAGACTTTAAAATGGCAACAGTTATTAACTTTGAAATGTTAAAAGGCAGCACAGTATGTGAAGTTGCTGTACACTAAGTGGTTCCATCACTTCAGCGAAAGTTAATTGTACCCTGCATGCATCCCCGTGTATGGCCTGTGGATACGGCATACTTCATTTTCCTCTGTTAGTCAACTGCCTGTGTGAAAAAAACCCAACAGCATGAGGTGATATTAGAGCAGTAAAAGGAAAAAAACCCACAACCTAAAGACTAATCCACTGATTCCCATAAGGGAAGAGGGTGATTGTAACAGCTAAAAAGTAATGAAAATAATTCTTTAAAGGTTTAACCTTTTTACAGGATTTAACCTTTAATAGGTCACCAGACATGAGCTTTATTCCTGGGAGAGTTGCTGGGTGCTTTATTTACAGGCTAAGGTGAGTAATTCTTGCTCTGTAAATAACTACTTTAAAAAAATATGCTCATAATTTAAAGACTACATGCACAGAAGGTAATATCCATCCATTTTTTTTCTGCTTATCCAATTCAGGTTGCAGGGGGGTTGCAGCCCCAGCTGTCGTAGGGTGAGAGGCAGGGTACACCCTGGACAGGTCGCCAATTTGTCGCAGGGCTAACACAGAGAGACAACCATTCACGCTCTCGTTCACGCCTACGGTCAGTTTAGAATCACCAATTAACCCAACCCCATGTAATTTTTGGACTGTGGGAGGCACCCGGAGTACCGGAGAGAACCCATGCAGACATGGGGAGAACTTGCAAACTTGACACAGAAAGGCCGTATACTGGATTCAAACCCCAGACTTACTGTGAAGTAAGAAGTTAAAAATGCAAACGTGCGCAAATTCCTATTACATATTTCTTCTGTGTAATGAGAAAAACTGACAATCTTGATATTGTTGCCCACATTTCAATTTTATGTTAAACCTTATGGTAGCCAAGACCAAAACAAGAGTTTAAAATTCAAATTCTGACCATTAACATCACCAATGTCATCATCATGGGCGTACATCCTGATCATTATTCAGCATGGGATGTTAAGCTTAAAAAATAGGCAAGGACAATAGTGAAGACGGTTCATATCAACACGTTTTCACTCCCAGAGCGTAGCATTTTACGCTAGGTGACGAATCGTAGGTATATTATGCTTTCGGCCACCCAACACGTCCCTATATTTAGAGTTCGGAAACATGAGAACCGTTTGGAATCAATCTGCACATGTCCGTTTATTTTACTTAAATCCCTTTGGAAAACGCTAACATAATTAAGGTGGTGGTTAAGGTTAGGGTTAGGGCTGGAATACACGGCTGGAACGTGTGTTACTGTGGGAGTGTCATTCTATTCGATTTCCTCCATAATCAGGCACGTAGCATAGTTCACATGGAACGCCTCGGGACCTGACAAATCGTCGGTATATTACGCGACAGGAGTTAGAACGAGCTGTTCACATAGATCACTTTAGAAATCAGATAAATCAAATCAATGTATTTTGATGTTTGTTTCTTAACTAAAGAAATTCGGCATCGTTTGAAATTGCATCAGTTTGTAATGAAACATAAGCTAAAAAAATATGGCTTGAAAAAAAAAAATAGTGCCCACGTGCAGCTGGCACTGCAAAAGCCCGTAAATGAGCTTAATGAGGTGTAGCTCTCCTGACAGCTTTAATTTCTTCCCATCGTGCCTTTAGTTTGCAAACAGACCTATACACTGATGTTAACATGTTTCCATCGGACTGTCAAAATCATTTTCAATTTTCCCAATTCTCAGACAAAATTTCACACTGAGCTGAAAAAATACAGGACAAGTGAAGCAGATATTACCATTTATTTTTAAAAATCATTAATTCTATCTGGAAATGCAGGGATAGCACTCCAGAAATGATTTAAATTACAGGAGGACTGGTGAGTTTGCTGAAAAATAGTATCTAATTTTGGCTATGATAATTACTGGGGAGTGGGCAAAAAATTACTCACACACGTGCCTTGGACTGAAATAAAATAACTGATTAGGGTGGTAATATTAAGCTCGCACTACTTTCCCTAGAGAAATAAATCCCATTCAAATGGGCCCTAAGTATGCTTTGCATGGACATTTAAAAAAATGCTAGCAAACTTAAGATACAGTTTATAGAAAGTATTTTGCATTAGTCAACTCACTCCATTTCTTCAACGGAAGCTTCTAGAAATTACTTCTTATTCTGTGTCAGCGTTTATATCTTGTTCCATTGCAGCTTTGTGTAAACCAAACCTTTGACCTCAGATAGTCAAGCGGCACACAAAAGAACCAACACATATACAGCTAATACACAGCTGTTAATTGGGTTTATGCGAGCCATAAGCTTAGAGGCATAAGCTTCCTGGCTTTTGAGGACTAAACTCTAAGGCACTGAAACATCATTTGAACTATGTTTTTTAGTTTCAGTACATCACTTGCCCAATCACAAGGCTCCTTTCACTTTAAAGTTCCATCAAAAGATTTCCTTTGATATATTTTGATGTATGGGTCAGCCTGTACCGAGGCCTTTCAAGGTGGAAAAGAGAAGTATATGTTTTTCAAACTTCACACATCACAGATGAGACTCATGCTCCATTCATTCACATTTGCTTGAACTTCTATAAGACAGGGCCAGATATCAAAAACAGGACATAATTCCGTTTTTGTCTAAGTTTGCAACCAGACATATGGTTTTGAGTAGGCCGGCATTGTTGGGTTGTCTTCATATAATTTGACACAAAGATGTCTGAGTGCTTTTCTGGGAAACTTGACTCACGTTGTCATATCGTTAGATGAGAGCACAAACACATGAATCAAATTAAAAGATTATGAGCGGAGGAGGGTGAAAGAAAGGCCAAACAGGAAGAAGAGAGTGATGTCAGAAAAATCACTAGAGAAGGAAATTGTATTATTAAAGGCTGATTGGTAAAGAGAAAGCACATCTAATATCAATCAAGGAAATGGTGATTTTAGAATATGGACAAGCTGTAATATACTGTATGAACATCTGTACCAAGTACAGATGAGGCTGACAGCACAGAGGCCAAGAAGCTATTTTAATCCACTGCTACCTCAAAAGCAACGTTACACTTTTCCCCTCATGAAGTTACTGTTTTGCCATTTTGAATTCCAATAACGGTCCATAAAACCACAGCCGATATATCTAACACAGGGTAATTACAGTCCATTGAAAATACAATATAGAAGCTCCATATAACTTTCACTGATTTCAACACTTATCTGAAGCTAAACTTCCCCCCTTTCATGTATATCCATAATCACCTTTGCTATATCCGACAATTTATCGATCTTTCAGAACTTTCATCTGAACATCACAGAGGATGTGGCCAGTGGAAAATATGGATCGCAATGTCCATTATGTGTCCCCTTACGTGTATTAATCAACTCTATTGACCTCACTTTCCCTCCGCACGCCACTCCGATTGTTTGTTTACCATTAGGACCGAGTGTCTTGGTTGTTCAATAGCCCACCTCCATCTGCATTTAAACAATGAAACTATCAGCTAGGTAACAAGAGTGGGGACAGCAGCTCAATACTGCCATGAGAGGTCTCCAATAATCAGCTGGGTTGGAGGCAGGCGGGACGCAGGCAAATACAAGCAAGCGGTATTGACAGACGCTGGCTGCTTTCAATCAGGTTATATCTACTGGCAGGGAAATCGGCCGCACTCTGCATGGACCCAAAATTATCACTGATGAAGACATCAGTTGGCGAAACGGAGGTGAGGGAATATGAAGAATGGGGGTGGGGTTAGAGAAGGAGATCAAGACACATTTTACAAAATAAGCCTGTAATGGACACCTTAAAAAAATAAATATTTCTCTCCCCATCGTCTTATTTCTTTTCTTCCTTTAAAAGAAAAAAAAATTCTGGTCAGTGTAATAGGTTTTAAACAAACCTCTTGGAAAGCCAAATGTCACAATAATAACCCAAACTTTCTGTTGTAAACACCCACCACAGTTTACAGAAAAAATTCCAGAATCAGCTTTCATCTCAATCTGGTTGCTGCAGCTGTTGTGTGCACAGTTTCCATGTGCGCACAATGTTTGAGGACTTTACTTCAGGTGTGTAAGAGTTTTTGGACTTGCAGCAGAATGCAGCGGTTTTGACAATCTGGCTGAACCACTGGCTTGTTTATAACCCGTCTGACCAACAATGACTCTTGTTGGACTTTGAAACAACCGGGTCACCACAAAAGAATAAAAAAGAATAAAATAGAATAAAAGGTTATTCTATTATTATCTATGATTAAAATAAAACTTTGAGCGGAATCTTTTGCTGCAATCAAGATTAATTGAAATATCTGCTCCAACTGGAAACTTGCATTAAATAAATAAATGTTCTGTCCATCACTCACAATATGGTGACCAAAAGCTTGCAGAGCTGCCAGTTGGAGAAATGGGATCAGCTCAAACTTTATTGCAACACGTACACACCCATGCACAAACCCACATGTACGCGCACACACTTCAAACCCCAGATGTATTGGAGCTGCCAACACATCATTTACATAATCAGTTCTTGTTAGATGCTGGGCTTCCTTGTTTTGGTAAAATATGCTTAACCTATTCACACACACACACACACACACACACACACACACACACACACACACACACACACACACACACACGCACGAACACCTACGCAGACACTAGAACCAAGCCACATAGCGCTATGCTTGGGTCATATTAAGGTCACAAGTAAATTGGCTGAGGGCAGCAGGCCTCACAGCTCCTAGCTTACAGAGGCAAATTAATTAGTGGGCCATGCAGCACTGTGAAGTCAGCACATTACTGATGCAGCTCACATCACACTGATGGCAATAGGATGTCTAAATATTACTAAATATAATATTAGGCTACTACTCATTTCTCTGCCCTGGAACAAGGGTCACTGGTGGGAGAATGAATGTTGTGGAAAAGTAAAAGTGTAAAAAACAATGGAAAATTCATCAAATTAAAAAAGGATATTGCCCATTTATGTTACGCTTGCTGTCAGATCTCTGGCTAAGCTTTTTGCTGCAAAAAAAGAAAAATAAAGAACTACTTTTAATGTGTTTACGCAAAGCCTAAATTTAAATTATTCAGTGGTTGCATCTTTTGACATGATGTGACATGTTCTTCTGTTTAATCTGGATATTTGGCATACCATACAAAATACTGACAAACTACCATGATATCACCTGCTGCACTGTAAACTACTGTTAGAAGTGAGTTTAGCATTATGCTTGTCACCATCTTTTTTCTGGAGCCAGAAGTGACCGTATTTACCCGACAGTTGTTAGTTTTCTTCCACCCTTGAGCTTGCTTCTTCAGTTCCACAAGACAACCTGGTCAATGATTTCAACAAAATTATTATTACTTGCAATCATGCATAGATTTTGGTTTGTGGGTACTTTGTGCCATCTTAAAGTAAAAGACAAAAAACAAAAAAATAAATCCCCGGCACTTTCATCTGGCTCCAGTTTAATATCCATGTGGTGAAGGTGGCTGAGGAAGTCAACAGTTAACTTCTGTATAGTATATATATTCCACTCACTGCTGCACTGAGTGGTCTTCTGAGTGCTGAATCATCAACAGAAGAGAAACTCCCATTGCAGCCGCTGTCAGTCAGTGCAGCACAATTCAGTCAGTGACGGGGGGAACAGTTGGCAGCTTGAGGGCCTCGGGCCAAACCCGACCATATGGCAGACGCTGTAGTACCGCTGTGTCATACTCTGGCAAGTTTTAACGACCAATTAGGCTCATTAGGCCTTGATTAGAGATGGCGAAGCCTGCGGGAGTCGCAGAGGGAGAGAGGGGTGGGGTGAGGGTTGGGGGGGGGGGGGGGGGGGGCTTGATGATGACTTATCAGGAAGGATGGTGAGGAGTATGAATCAGTAATGTGAACTCACTGCATGGAAGATTAGGAACAGGTGTTCTTTCCTTGAAACAAGCTGGGCACTAAAATTGAGGTAAAAGTCTTGATCTTGCATTGATTTAATCCTCAGTTTCTAATCAGTTTCCAAGGTAATGTTAAAAAAAATCTTAACGTGAAGAAATGAGGAAACATTAATTGTAATTAACACAATAAACAACTTGAAAATAGCCTGATGCTGGAAACATCTGAAAATATATTTGACTGGCTATACAGTTGAAGTGACCACTTATAAATCAAATATATATTTTTAATTATTTCAACTGTATTTATATAGCACCTAATCACGTCAACATTTGCTTTATATTGTAAAGTAAAACACAACAATCAGCACATGGTGACAGTAGGAAGGAAAAACTCCCTTTTAAGAGGAAGAAACCTCTGGCACAACCAGGCTCAGGGGCAGCAATCTGCCATTGAAAGAAAAAGAAGCACTATACAAGAGGGCCAGAGTTTAATAATTAGTGATGATTAAATAAAATTGTGAATAAAGCCCATAGATTTTTTGTGGTTAGGATTACGTTCAAGTATAATTTAGAAAAGCTTTGCAGTTATTCGAGACACAACATGTTTATACCGCAGTCTTATCCTGACCTCTACCAAAGTGCTTTGGTTCCCTAGTCTTAATCACAGACAAGTGTGCGGATGTAAACATCACTCTCTGGTGTGACAGACATGGGCTTTGTGCACCTGCCGCCCACTCAAGCCAAGAATAATGTGTGCTTCATTCAAAAAGAGCTGTCCATAGCCTGGATGTACGCTGACACTGAAACGAGACTGCGAAAACAATGGGATCGTATAAAAAATACATTTACAGGTGACAGGTTTGCTCAACAATATAATCTGGCAATTGGTGCAGAGAGCTACTAAATGATTTCTATAATTAACTGTGCAAAATCTCAGTAAATGCACATCAGATACTATAGGAAGGAATCTATACTTTGCTTTTTACGGCAGCTGTTCATCTCATCTATTTCACAGTCCGCAGATGTATTGCTGGAGACCGAAGTTCACTTGAAAGATTATTACAGTTATGATGTTATCATCGGCTATTACACTTAATTTGTGACCTCCAAATGATGTCACACACCTCGGTGGCTTAACAATGCTGACCCACGATCAGGTAAAAAAAAGCTGAAAGTTAATACTGAACACACTGAGGTCAACTCAGTTCTCTTAGTTGGAATGACAGATAGTAGCAGAATGAGTAATAATAATAAAATTATACCAAATTGGCTATATGTGGATATTACAATACAAAGGGAAAGCAAAGCAGACTACCACATGTATGAGGTGAAATCAATTCTGTGCTACCTTGAAATGATCTCTGGTGGTATTCAGGTAGTTTGACCTAGCTCGTGACATGACCGGGCCTCAGAGTTGGGCCAGATATCGGGAAGTTTGGTGCAAATGAGTCTAAATAGATGTGTGAGAGATTGAGCGAATGATAATAAACTAAAAATAACAATAACAATAATATAAAAGAAATAATCTTACCCCCTTTCCATTTTATCTCTTCCAACAACAAACATCTGGATATTATTTTTTCCACCCCTGCTTATCTCATTGTTTTTATGTTTCACACCATCCGTACAGCATGCATGGGAATTTGCTTTGACTGAGGGAAAACACACAGAAGTCCACAATCACTAACTGCCAATCATGATCAACGATGGGGCATTTAACTGTGGAGGGGGTGTTTTTGTGTGTGAGTGCACTGCTGGGGATTATGGCTCTAATGATAATTCTACATATGGTTGCTGCGTAAACCTGCCTGAGCACTGAGATCATAAATCCAATCTGAGGATGATAATCCTTTTGCCAGATGAGGAATTAAAACCAAATGTTGTTCAGTGGTCAGAAAAGGGAGGACATTAACATGTTTTTTAAAGAGTCATTTGCTTCTTTTAAAACTTTTATCATATTATCTACTACTGTATTAAATTCAAATGATTTTGAGTTTGAAAAATGTATCATTTCCCTCACTGACACAAAATTATGTGTCTGTATTCAAGCTGCCTACATCGTTTGGATCCGAGAGTGGCATTTTTCCCCCCTCTTTTTTGTTATTGTGTGAAGTCACCCTGCACTAATCCTACAGTGTTGTTATTAAGCTCAGGGCCATGGAAATGGACAGAGAGTAAGACATGCAGAGTGCATGTAAACCAGATTAGAACTGAAACACCCCCACAAACATTGTTGCCATATTCAAATTCATATTTATGACTGTGTTCCTCTCAATAGGCTTTTCTGCTGTGGTGCAGTTATTGTGTGCAAGCTGGTGAGGTAACAGTGAAATGGAAAGTGGAACATTTTGTAAGAGCATTTGTAGGATGGTGCAAAAGGTTGATGCAAAAGAAAAACAATTAGAAACAGATGCCACGAAGGGAATCTATTAACAGAATCCCATAATATTTCAGGCTAGAAAAAAGGTTAAAAACTGATTTATTGAGAGTAGCAGTGAGAGAGACTGATGAAAGAGAGTGAGAGACGGGGATTCAGAGTAAGTTGAACGAGAGAACGAGCCAGACATTTGGAGGAAACCCTGAGAAAAAGAGATCCAGAGAAAGAAGTTCACAAAGACAATCAGAATCGGAGGGAGCAACTGAGGGAAGTCAAGAGCATCTCACAGAAAACGAGCGAATGTGAGGGGGGGCGGTGTGCAGAGAGAGGGAGGGAGCTCCAGATCCAGTGTTTGACATTTCACCTTGCTCAGTTGATAAGGGGTGTCACCCTCTAGTCCTCGGGGCTTTGACTGCTGTCTGCAGTCATCACCCCTCCCCAGCACAGGAAACTATTGATCAACCAGACAGCACTGCCTTGGCTTGTGTATGTGTGATTGTGCACATGTGTGTGCTTTGCTGTTCGGTAGGTAAAAATATGTGTAAGCAGCGTCTGTGTGCGAGTGCACGTGCACGGGCGAGCGTGTTTCTGCATCTGTGCGTCTGTTTATTTGTTCCAGGACTTAAATGCCAGAATCTGCATTGAAGTTGCACAGAATTAGCTCCGAGTACTCGGCTCTCTCTTTGTTTTTACATGTCCGTCTTGCTCTTTGTAATGTCTTAACTTATCTCATTATTTGTGTAGTAGGAAGTCCATTAAGGTTCCCTGGCTTTGGCTGAGTGGAGTGAGAGATCACAGGGCTAAGAAACAGAGACTGCCATTAAAAAAGGCTCGGTACTTACTGCAGTGTGAACAATAGCTTCAAACACTCAAATGTACTTAGATTCAACAACAGCGAAACAGTGTGCTTGCTAGGACTTCTATTATTGCTCCTTTTCTCCTTCTTGCCAACATTATGTGTGCATTTTTAATACAGTGATGGGAAAATGAATGTGGGACTTTGTCACATGCAACACAGCCAAGCTGTTTCGCTGACTCTTTGACGTGAACTGTGATTGTACCTGTTGTTTACATGAAAATTATGTCTTCTGCAAATTAGATTTTAAGTGGAAAATGTCAGAAACAACCCTGCAGACAACCACCCCCACTGACCAGTTACATCTTAGTAAAGAGGATCCCAGCAGAAGCAAAAGAGCGAGTTTTTAGCTGATATTAGGGTTAGTCAGTTGCTGTTTTTAGAATGGGATTAGTGAGTGTGTAGATGATACACGCATTACTGAAACGTGTCCGTGACTGCCAAGAAATAGTTGGACAGTTATGTCCCTGTGTCTGGAAACAAAATGTGCACCCGCAGCTCTGTATTTTTCCTTTTCACTGTCTAAATAAATACGAAGCAGTCCACTCCCAAAATATGGTAAAGCCTTCCAAAGTCAGGAATCTAGCCTTTCTAGCTGCCTACTGTCACTCTATTTTCACTGATATTAGCTTCCAGGCACATAAACAATTACATGTCTATACAATTTCTAATACCATCACATACAGCCGGCATCAACCTTCATTTTAACTTACGCCAGTGGCGTTGGCAAGGGAAAAAGTAGGTGGAGAAAAAGTAGGTGGAGTGGAAACGAGTGCTTCTTCATTCAACTCGACAACACGACGCAGTTCTGATTTTCCAAAATGACAAAGTTTGCTTGCGTCCTAACTCACTGGTAACGGGAGTAAACATGATGTTCTTAGCAGCTGGCTTTAATTCTGTGAAACACATAGCTGTTGACAAATATGTTAGTGGTTGAAGACATTAGAGTCATGGACAATTTAAAGAAACATTACTCTTTTAAACTCTTTCATACTGCACTAGATTACCTTGTTTAAACAGAGACGGAATAACACAGAAATCTGAAGTGGGTTTCAAATTTAATTCATGTTTTTTGGAAAATTATTGCTATGTTAGTATTGTTTTTGAAGCTAAACTACAATATTGTACGATCCATTTCTCAACGGCGAATTGTTTGCTTGTTCTTATTTTCCACCACTCACAGTGTACTGTGAGTTTGACAGCAAATGGCACACATCCCGGCTTCCTTGAATCTTCCATATGCAGGAAACTAATCTGAATACTTCTGTTATGCTGTTGAATATTGACAGACTCTAGTATGCAATATGTTATTTTTTACCTAATGACATAAAACGTGCAAAACTGTGAGCACTACTGCCTATCAAAAACCATAACATAACATAAAACTTGTGCTGCAGAACTGTATTAGCGTGCACAAAGGGAAACCCCACACACCAAACCTGAATGGCAAACTTAATTTCAACCATAACCTGAGTAGCACTCAACTTTACCTTTAGAAATATCTCACAATTAACTTGGCCTCAATAAGCACTGACAGCAAATACTAGCTGTTTCACCTAATCTTATTACGTGAGGTTATTTGGTCCCCACAAAGGTAGGTTTAATGCACACACACACATATCTAAACACCAGCGTCGGGGTGGGGAAATAAATGATGCACCTGCGTGCAGCATTGAAAATTCCTCCAGAGTTGGATGGATGCAAGGGCCTGCTACACTCTGCATTCATTGTGTGGCTCAGGGGAAAAGGAGAGGAAAGAGAGTGAATAAAATGTGGGCAAGCACAGATTCATGTTAAAAATGACACAATTAGTTCAACTCTGAAGTGCGTGTTAGTCGCGCATGGCTTCCCTTCTTAGACTCACATGAGGTGATCAGACAGGCAAATACTCCCAGAGCCTGGATGTATAGTCAAATGAAACATATTCATATGCACACATACACACTCGCAAAAGTGCAAGAACATGCTTAATACGTCTGCACAGACACAGCATGCTGAAATATAATCGCACTTACCCTCTATCTCATGTAGACTTGCATAAACAGGACTAAAAGCTCCACAGTCTGTTATTTGTGATACAAAGATTTTGTACGTGCAACACAACACAGCCCGTGAAAATAATGCAGTAACTACAGTAAATCACTCTGCTAGTGTGGAAAACACTGCTCTAATTCCAAAGCCTCTTGCACTGAAAAATTGATCTTTATTTTCAGGGCAATGCACTTTGAAACAAAAGGGGAAAAGGAACTTAATATGCAGGAAATGAAGAAATGAAAACTACAGTACACGGAGCACTTTGAGTTTGCACTTTCAAAGCCGGGAGAAACGAGCGTTTGAATTTCCCACCCCCCCAAGAGATAGCAAGGGAAAGGCAGAGCCTGATTTTATTAATTTCATCTGTAGTTATGTTTCTCCTGAATAAAACATTAATACTCCCAGGAACAAGGGAATAACAGAAACTGAAAGAAAGACAGCTGCTTCTCTTTTAATTAGCAAGCGCAACTCTCTCGCTCTCTCCAGCCGTCCCAGCTAGCTATCTTTGTATTGCCCTTCAAGTGCTTCTCTGTCAATCAAGCCATCATTCCCCTAACTAGAATAAAAGGGAACTCTTTGTCAACTTTAAAATCACAAATTCTTACTTTGCAATGACATCTTTAAGCTGCACTCCGTAAGTACCGCTAAAGTGCGGTGCAGAAGAGGACAAGCGGAAATTAGTTTGTAGCCTGTGAAAAAAGTTCAGCTAACGTTTCAGCTTTGACACATTTTACTCTGGACACATCCACATCTCATAAGCTCATAAACAGCAAGGGTGGGAGTTCACCGAGTTTATCACCTGTGTAATTCCATTTTTTAAAAGAGCGCATTAGCGGAAAATTGTCCTCATTGGACGCAGTTTTAATAGATGTGCACAGGCCCGTCGTGACACATGGGAGCGAGAGCTGAGCTAAAACGAACGACTGTGGAGGAATTCACACCAAAGCAATACATCCCTGTGGTGATATCAGACAAATGTGATAGTGATGCCATAGGAAATTAAAAAATACCATAACATGTGAGGTCATTATAAAGTCGGTAGTGTGATTGAGTCGTTTTAGCAAAGTTCGTGATTTAAAGTTACTGATATTCCTGCCCACCATCAATAAAACTGAACGAGTTCTCCGAATTTTACAGTCTTTTGACAGAGAAGCTAAAAAGCAGCCAGGCTAATAAAAAGCCCCTCTCCTCCAGAGGCCAAAGAACAATGTATGGAAATAGCAGGCTAATAGCGCTGCAAGGCGAATGCCCAAAATCCATAAGTTCCACCCTGGCATAAGAGAAATCTCAGAGATCATAATATTGAGCTATGGAATCAAGGGTCTTGAGAGCGCTTTTCTGGGGTGGTTGTGCCAGCTCTAACACACTGTACACACACACGCATAGTGTATTCACTCATACGCACGTATAGTCTCCTCTGCCTTGCCCCAGGGTGCAGCCAGTCTGAGATCACACTGGCAGGTTCACTTGTAAAGCTACAGCTTTAGGCTCTCAGACAGAGAAAACTACAGACGGTTGCTGCTGCAGGTAGAAACACTGAGCTTGAAGAGTTTCTTTCCAAAACAGGATATGCTCTGTTTGAAAATGTGTGACAAAATGATTGCTAGCATAAAAGTGAAACCCACTTTGGAACTGAACTCGTATGATTAGCTTTCGGTAGCATTTTTTTTCTTCATCCTGGAATATATAGCAGAAATAACCTCAAACAAAGGTAAAGATTTAGCATATATGATATATAGTATTTTTTTATTGTCATTGCTGCATGAATATCTGATGATTAAGTGTTTTGAGTGTCTCTGCATCTTTTTAACCCTCAGTCTTTTAGTAATTTACATATTATTCCTGCAAACTCTTTCATACTGCATATATATATTTTTAAGAATGCACATTTAAGGAAGACTTGAAGCAATATGTGTCCATTTCAGTTTTTAAAAATAAAAAAAGTGCATTAGAAAAATGATTTGTGGTTTATTTCCACCCTGGAAATGAAAAGGAAGGCGTGCAAGGGCAGGTTTGAGAGAGGAAACATGAGAGAAGGAAAATGGATGGAAGTCTGAGACTCAGCGAGGGTGAGAAAGTTCCACAAAGAGTGAAGGGCCTCTGTAATGATTGAGAGGGATTACCCAGAAAACTCAGTGGACTGGGAAAGAGAGCGAGAGAGAGAAAGAGTTGGAGGGAGGGGAAAAAGGTAGAAGAAGAGAGAAAATACTGTATGAAGGGCAGAGAGATGAGAAGGGAGGGAGCTGGTGTGTATGTGTAAATGTGTGTTTGGGGTGGGGGGTGGGGTTAATTCAGAAATAAATTGATTCAATCATTAAATGAAGCCATGCGTGGGTTCTGCACTACTATAATGAAAATAATGCAGAATGCTTTAAGGGATACTGTGACATTTTAAATTTTGGATTTTTTTTTTTCTTCACTTCACTTCAGATCACAGCAGGAGCAAAAAGTTTTTCAACTAAAAAATAAAGTTCTGCCCACAAACTGCTTCACAGGCACGAACCACTTAGCAGTAGCTCTCGAACATAGTTCATAACTCCAACTGAACATGCTTCAAGTTAAATAAAGCAATGCACAAACAAAGTGGTCCCTTAAAATGAAGGAATTGAGAGTAAATGAAAAAATAACATTACATGAACTCCTATTGAGGTTACATAGCCTTTGTTGATAAAAAAAAAAAAAAAAAAAGGGTTGTTTTTGTTGTTTTCTTCTTCTTCTTTATCAAGTTAAACTTTGGCTGAATTAGAAAAGTTTAATAGTCAAGGTTGTGAAAGACGAGGAAGATGAAAAGAACATTTTCTTTGAGCAACTGCTACCTATAAAACACATAGAAAAGAAAATGCAACGCTTTCTTCAGATGATGAGAGAACATCTTCACTCACAATAATCATTTAACTGCTGCAGAAAAGCTTTAATTAAGAAAATTAAAAATAAAAAAAACGACCCTATTCTTATTCACATGAATATTAAATAAAATGCATTTACTGTAAAATAGTATGTTTACCAATATAATGCCCATCATGATTTACAAATAAATTATTAAAATCAAACTATTTTAGGATTTTCTTTTTTCTGGAGTGTGACTTTTTTTAAATACAATTCACACTGGAAAAAAAGCCCTGCAGCAGACTGCAGCACTGCACTTTTAAGCTTCACAGTTTCCCCTGTTTTTTTAAGAGTTCTGCAAATTGCCTTATCAATCAAGCAGCTTCGTTTGTGTGGTGCTGCTTTGCATACTGTAATATGCATCCTTGGGGTGTGCAGACAAAACAGGATAAATGCATCATCCTGCTTTGTCTTGAAAAGAAATGCTGGCTGCTTTGTACATAGAAACAAACTAGCGAAGGCTCCCTGCCTTTGCTGCGGTCTGTGTTTCTGTGGTCTACCTATGCCTCCTATTGGTCTGAATGCTGCAGTCCACAACAATCTCAGTCCTTTCATGGGAGACGGAAGGAGGGAGGGAGGAAAGGAAAGGAAGTCAGGAGAGACAGATGAGGGACAGGAGGGAAAAACAGGGGAGAGAAGGGAGGAATGATGGTGAGTGACAGAGTGGGAGAGAATGAGGGGGAGAGGAGAAAAGAGAAAGCCTGTGGGGGAAGTAGGGGTGGGATAGGAAGAAATGGGGTGGGAGGAGGCGGGGGCGGGGTGGCTAGGAGGGAGGAAAGAAGATCTTATGAATGTTGACCACTGTCCCTCTACATAAATCTGCACATTAACTGCATCAAATGAGGCTCCCCGTGTTTTCTCATCTTCTCCTCCCTCACCATGCCTTTTTTCTCTCTTTCTGCCACACACACACACACACACCAGCCCCGGTCGCCATCTCGCATCTGATTGGGCGATGTCATTTATAATGTCTGTCCACATCAGGGGACATTGTAGGGACCTCAGTCCTAACAACACTTCCCCCTGTCACACCCCAGTGCCTGATGGGAAGAAATAAACCAATCGCCAAAGCAGCAGCGAAAGCGACAGTGTCACACAGCTAATATCGACTATGAATAATGGCACTTTGCTATTACAACTATTGTGGTTCTCATCTGCCTGATAAACATTTGGGAATTGAAAAAAAAAATGCAGAGGCGATGTTAATCTCCTTTCATAAAAAGCAATGAATGCAACGTGAAGGGGAGGAAAAGAGAGCTGTGCATTGTTGTTGGAGAATCGTGTTTGTTTCCTTGTATCCTTGGAAAGCCCACACAGGTACAAGAAAAAAAATCCAGCAGAAAAGAAATGCAGGACAGCGTGTGTGCAAAATTCATATTAAATATAAGACTGCGCTACATTGTGAGCACACGCAAACATCTACAAATATTATGAAAGAACCATTGTGACAGATATGGTGGAACAGCACATTTTATTACACTTTAATATCTATATGTGTCCAAATAAATGTATGTAAAGATGCATTATAACAGTATCAGAAAATATTGAAAACAGCCAGGTGAAGATGATGCGGTCTATCACCAGCAACCAACTTGATTAATCATCTAAAAATGTATTATTTTATTCTATTTACCCAAACTGATTATTAATTGTGATCAAGAAAATTTGATAGAACTATATCATGTTATCATTTAATTATATTCAAGTTCAAAATATGCACCTAACTAAACTAAAAATAATCTATCAAACCTCTGAATAAAACAAACCTTTGTCTGAAATGTTTATTCGTTTCTACCCTGATATCATAAAGTACATGTATATTTTCATGCTTTTTAAAGTTTGTGCATATGTAGCTTGTGCAGATATGCTATTAGAAATAAATAAACCCCAATAAAACTGAAAACACTGCATTAGTACGGAGTATTTTTTCTTACCAAATAAAAGTACAAATTTATTGCAGTAAAGAGGCGATCGCCAGTGAAACGTATATTTGTGTCTGTTCTCCCGTATTATGCTCATCACCTCTCGAGCAAAGACATGAAAGATTGAGTGAAGGCTTTGAAGCAGACGCCAGGGCCACCGTCTCCCCTCCCTTTAGCCGCTGCCACCTCCTCAAAGGCAGCTTGACTCCCACATGCAACTCAGGAACATTAAACGGGCCCCTGCAAAATACTAATGACCCTCTAGATTTTTTGACCACACAAAAAGGGGGCAGCCACCAATTTGCATCGCCATTCTGGTGTTCAGTGGTGAGCAAGCAATCTCCATGTGTAATGAGTGTGTTGTTTGCCACTCTCTCCTCCTGGTCAATAATTACCACCCTCGCAGCCCGAAGTGAGCCTATTTTAGGATGGAAGCCCTCCCCGCCCGCCTCCCCTGGTTCAAAAAGCTTAACTTAGCCATAAACACGCTGACTTTTTTTTTTTCAACCCAGTCTTTCTTTCTCTGTTTCACTCTCTCGTGGTAATCCCACTTTTGTTAGTTTTGAAGAGGAAGGTGAGGCGAAAGAGAGTGAGGCAGAGACAGCGAGCTGAGGTTGTGGCGATTCACCAAAGATCAAGAGGGTCAGCCTCGCTCCTCTTGTCTAATCATACGTCTTTGACCACCTTGTGCTGCTTATCTCAAACAACTTTAATCTCAGAGACCACAACCCCAGTATTTAGTTCATGTGGTCACACATCATGTGTAATTCTTCTGGATTGACCAGAAACAGTTGAGTTGATTGTTCGACGGTCCCGGGGAGCTCCTTTATGCAAATGCTTGCATCGACGCCTACAAAGCCACCGCTGCTGTCCAAAGGCACATCAAGGAAATGAGAGAGCAGGCCAAGCCTTTGTGCGCGCTGTGTACAATAAAGGGAGGATTTAGAGGCCTTGCTGGCCGACCGCAGGGGACGAACAAAATGAATGAAGTGAAGCGGAGTAGGGATTGGGGTAGGAGACTCTGCTATGGTGGGTTGGCTTGGTGTGAGTTGGGGAGGTGGGGGGGGGGCTTGCTAATGCACCCCGTCCATAACCTCCCTCGCCGCCCCGTCATCGCAGGAAAGCCCATATATAAAGCAGACACGTTTGGTCTCTCCAAAAGGTCACAAAAGGGTAAAACTTAAGAGGAAAGATGAGAGCACTGCTGTCATAAAAAAAGAAAAACCTGTGTAAGGGGAGAATAAGTGGCTATTCCTCTTAAGCCCTGGATAAAATATTTCAGATTCAATGATGCAGTGTCCTGGCCACCAGGGGTCTGGATTTATTGCCGGGGTCAAATCTCAGTGCCGCTCAATAGTCAATCGGAGTTATCAAACTGCAATTATATGAGAACAATGTCCAGACAGACTGCATCAATTTATCGTCTTGTATTTGTTCACTCAGCACAGTCCAAAAGCTAGACGTCTGGGTTTAAATGTCTCAACATTTTATTTATTTGATAAGTAAAGGGAATACGCTTTTTAATTAGTGATGTAAATTTTGTCAATCCCCATATTTAACATATCCTTTAACAGGCGAGCGATAACAATGTTGACTGTTCAGCAATTAACATTATTATATGATCTTAATTAATTAAAACTGCTGAAATAGCAAACATGATGTGCGACACTGTTCCCAGTCATTTTTTTTTATCTACGTCTTTAATCTTCTGTCTTTTATTGATTTCATTTATTTAAGTATTTCTTTATGCAAATGAGCATTAAGTTAAAGCAAAGAATGAAAAATGAGCAGCGCCTCAACGTGTCTGCTCAAACTTCCTCCTCACTATTTTCCAGAAGAGAGGGAAAAAAAATGCTCTGCTGAAGAAATGTGGTGTAATGGAAGCACTTAATAAACATGAGAGGTTTATACTTGAAAGCCCCATCATCCCCCCTTAATGCATATCCATTTGTTTATTGAAAAGGGGTCTTCATTAAAAACAAGTTGGAAAGGGGAAGAAAAATGAAAAATAATAATTATGCTGATGGCTTAAAAATCACATCGAAATTAAGACATTTATCAGGAGCAAGTGCACTGTAATCCTCTAAGTGCTCAGCGAAGTCCTTTTCATAATGCCACAGACAGAGCGAAAGCAAAAACAAAAGCAACTCTCAAAGAATCTCCCCTCTTTCTACTCTCTTTGCTTTGTTTCACCATCCATCTCTCCTTTCAGTAGAGCTCTCCTTGTTTCTCTCATTTTTGCCTTTTGCCTGCCTTTATTTTCTTTTTTTTTCTTACAGAGAAAAGGTCTAATTGCACCTGAAAAGGAGAAAGCGGAGCAAAAAGCGAGCATCCTCAAAGCAAATCTCGGCGAGATTGAATTTAGAATTTTCCTCTCATTTTTTATTACCTTCTCTTTTAAATTTCAAGGGCGTTCGGACGCTGTGTCTATCTGTCAGCCAACGAGGCTCTTGTTCCATTTTTTTTCCTTTCCTCTACGTCTCCTGACGGCTTACTGCGGCCCAGATATGCATCTCTGACCTGTATGTTAAATTCATAGTTTCACCGGTGACATCAGCAATGTCCGGACAGCCGAAGGGAAAGGGGGAAAAAAAAACAGAAAAGGGAAAAATGGTGTGTCTTTATGTGTGTGTCTGTATATATGTGTATATGTGGATGTGTGTCATGGGGGGTGGGGTGGGACATGGGGTGATTTTTCTGCCCCCGTAACCATGACAACCCTCATCTCTAGAGCGTTGGAAGGGAAGGGATGGCGACTCAGGGAGATTCTGATGTCTGAGGTCCCCCTGATTTCTTTTGTTGTGCATTTATTGTCTGTGCGCAAGTGTGTGTTTATGTGCGTGCGTGTATCCATGAGTAAGTATAAGTGCAAATACGTGTGGCTGTGTGCAGTGCGAGCAATTTAATTAAATATTACTAAATAACAAAAGTTTGAGAAAGCTGCCAGATCAAATCAGAGCCTAATTAAAAAAAATAAATAAATACAAATTATTGTATTATTGTATTTCTAAAGAGCAGGTAACATTTGAGTCTGAATTACTAAAATTAAACCAAATTAATGCGTTATCATTTGAGGCTGAGACACATGGTCAGAAGAGGCTCTGATTGGTCTGTGGCTTCAGAAAAAAAAAGAGAAAGTATAATAAAATAAAATCTTATCTTTCCCTTTTCTCATCAAGCTAACACTGTCACAAAACGCCACATAGCTAAATTGCATCTCCGGCCATGAACGTTTCTCAGATCAAATTCTATAGGGCCATCTCTCAATTTATATTCAACGCAGCTCAACGTACATAGGCAGGAATCTAGATAGGGGAATATGAATGTCAGAGGGAACATTTTAATCATTTGGCAGGGTTGGAAGCCCAATCTCCAAACATCCACATTTTGACACACAATCTCCCTCTGCCTTCCCGCCCTCCCTCCTCTCTATCCTCTGGTTTCATCATCTCATCTCACACCCTTCGTGTCTCAGGGACCTATTAAAATCCCCCCCACTTCCAGCCTCACCAGTATACCCCCCCACTCCCTCCTCTCTCAAATGTCACCTTCATTTTTCTGTTCATATTCTCAGACTGGAGCTCCCTGTAGATGGTTTAATTTTTTTGGCTCTCACCACCGCCACCTCCACTGCCCACTCTGGTCTTTCACCTGCAAGCTCACTCTAGGCTGATGACAGATAGCAGGGTTTGTGGGGGGGGGGGGCTGTTGTTTATGTGTGTGTTTGCGTCGCAGTGTGCGTGCATGAACGTGTATAACAACACATTGTTATGACTAATACAGTTTCTGTTTTTCCTAACCCCCCTTTTTTTAATGCGGGGGTCATCCCAGAGCAAGGACTGCGCTTTATCATAATCCTTTCAACCATCAACAAACTGACAAAATAACCAGTATCCTTATTTGCCCCCAACAGGATCAAAGTTTTCTTAACTACGATCTCATGCTGTAATGGATTAACTGTTCATAAAAAAACAGCACTACAAATGGTTTGTGTTAGCGCCTGTTCTCGGAGGGTTGTGTAGTTTTGGCTGGGCTGAGGTCTTTGTCTGCCAGGCCTTGTGGAGTTGATCACACAGTCTGGTGGTGACCTCACCATTTTACAAAAAAAGCAGAAAACACACACACACACACACACACACACACACACACACACACACACACACACACACACACACACACACACACAAAATAAAACAAAATTAATGTCATTCATTTGCATGTTGTTTTCCCTTTGAATCTGGCTTTGTATTTGTTATGTTACTATACTTTTCACAAATCAGGAAGTAAGCATATGTGTTTCTGGTTTTAGTCAAGTAGTAGCTGTTTTTCATGCCACACGGCTGTTGTGCCTGGTTAAGTTCATCCTAGGATCAAAAGGTTAGTTAGGACAGAGAAGATTTTCGATATGATATAGCCTAGGTCTTCCCTTTTGGGTTCTTTTTTTGTCGCTCTGCTCTTCCTGCAGGACAGTGTTGTTGCCACAATGTGAGCCTTATATAAAACCGTATATCGGTGTACAGCGCAGTGATACACCTTTTCGTTAATGCCCCTTGATAATGTCACTTCGCCGCTATAGAGTATTGTAGCTTACCTTTACTCTCTCTCTCCAACACACACACACGCATGCACATGCACGCAAAGACACACACATGCACGCACACAAACACACGCTTGTGCACACTCACCGCAGGCTTTGCAGACTCCAGCTGCTGCCAAGCACTGCATGAGGGCATAAATTGTTAGGTGTTGGCCAGTAATTCTAAAATGCAATCTTCTCTGCTCCTTCCCTGCTATCTCTCTCTCTCTCTCTCTCTCTATTTTATTCCTTCTCACTCTTCAGTCTCTCTCTCTATTCTCTCTAAAGCTCCCTCCTACCTTGTTTGTCTCTTTACTTGACCTTTCTTTCTGCATCTCTAAATGTATGCTTCTTTGATTCTGGTTTTGTCTTTCAGTCTGTCCGTCCTGTCCATCTCTGTCCATCTCCCCCCTCCCCTTCTGTATTAATGGTAGCAGGGAAAGGTCACATGATAAACGAATGGCAAACAAATCAGAGGGCGTTAGGCTATAGCTTTATTACCACGCTGCTGAGGTGGGGGCGCGCATGGCACGGACAGAAAACACTGTCCCCGTTTTGAATAATTCTGAATTACATTTCTGTCGAGTCCATGCATTGCATTAAAGCGAGGGCACAGAGAGAAACGCTGTACAAAAATGGAGACAATGGAGGAAGAGAATGCTGGAATGAAAGGCTAAGAAGTCAAAAACTAAGCAAAAAAGACACAATAAGAAAAAGTGAATAAAGGGAGTGAAATAAAACAGGAAACGCAAGACACAAAAAAAGTGGGGGGATGCACGAGGAAAAAAAGAGAGAGACCCTCCTCCGTGGCCACCACCTCTACACTTCCCTGAAGAGATGGAGTCGGGGAGTATATGAAAGAGAGAATAAGAATGAGACAGAGATAGCAGGCCGAGAGAAAGACTATTTGTCTCCTCTCTTGACACAGTGGGATGATAATGCATTTTAATGACAAGACCTGAGACTGGTTTTATGAGGGGACTGACACATCCACACACACACACACACTTTTATACACATACACACACAACAAGGGCACAGGAGTCATCACCCCTCACACCCTCCCCAATTGCTCTCTTAGCACATTCTTCGGTCAAACCCAAGGAAGCAGCTCACCAGGCTAGACATCATTCCCCGTTCAGAGAGGCAGGCAGGGAGGGAAGGAGTTCACGGTGAGAAATCAGCAGGAAACTATGGGAGAAGGCAATTTAGAAGCAATCAGAGGGAAATTTGAGGCGGATTAGGCTGAGGGTTTATAGGAGCGGGGACCTGACGCTGTATCCATCTGTCTATGAGAGGCCTTCATCAGCAGTCATCTCCTGGCTGGCCAAATCAATCTCTCCTCCTTCTCTCTCCTCTTTCCTCCTTTACCTCCATCCTATCTATCCACTCTACTGTCATTCCCCCTCTTCCACTTATCTCCCACACCCCTTGTGTCCCACTCCCCAACATTTTATACTCAGTCAGATGGTCTTATCAAGAGCAACCTAAAGAGTCGGAATACTAAGCTGCCAATGTGTTGCTCAAGAGCACATCAATAGCTCGGTGATGTGATCTTTCATCCTATGATGTATCCGCCATGCCTCTTTACCATAATCGCTGCCTCTCTTACGTTTCCTTATGTCGGTGTATGTATATTTGCGTGCTTGACCATAAACACTGTGTGTAAGTGGTTGACGTGAGAGTTGGGATGAAATCTGCAGCAAAGCACAGAATGTACATTTTTTTTTTAAAAAATAGCAGGGCCCACAGTAGATCTCTACTTGGAAATGAATGGATTCAGTCTCCAGACACTATTCGCCCAATTTCCTATATTATCTTCTCTCTATCATTTACCATACACCAGTTATCATTGAGACTCATTTATGAGGCCTATTTCATCTTTAGAGAATTCTCAGATGATAGAAAACTGATCTCTTCTGCTTTGGTATTACTTTTGACTGTGGCCCAATCTCAGAGCGGGCAGAGTTGAAATTGCTTTAATATTCTCTCAGTTTCAGCGTGTTGCTGGCATAAAACTTTGTATTACAACAGCACAGTCGAAGGGTTGACTAACAAGGGGGAAAAAAATCAAGTTAACTCTAAATGTTTTATGTTTGTAAAGTGGACCCTGTGACCTTTTGTGCTCATGTGCTCATGAGCAAAGGTCTGTTAGCCAACACCCAGACTGCTTTTGTATTTTTATAGATAGATAGATGCAAACCGGTGATTAATAACTGGCCATAGGTGTGTATGTGACTGTGAATGAATAGGGTTGTTTGTCTCCCTCTTTCAGCTCTGCGACAGACCTGGTGACCTATTCACGGTCTACTCCTTTTGCCCAATGACAGCTCTGATAGGCACCAGTCTTCCCAGTGACCCTGAACTGGAGAAGCAAAAGAACATGGATGGATATAGCCTATACAGACAAACATGTATACGCTATGATCATTCTAGTGAGAAGATGAGCTTTAGGAACATAGCTTTCCCCTTTCTATGCTGTTTTCACCAGGCATTACAGTAAAAGCCCCACATGATTAGCTAACATAAGCAACATGAGCATGTGGCTAACTAGCATATCATGGCATAACAGACTTTACCAAGCTATTTCTCAACCTCTGTTGTTCATCCTGTATTTACACACATGCTCTTTCAACCAATAAAAATTTGCAATAAATACACAGACTAGCAAAAACTGTATGTCTCTTATCCTAGCTACATAGTAGTATCCTATCCTACCTAGTGGTGTGTCTGTAGCTAGCTACAGGCCTCATGCAATCCTAATAGGCCTCAGCTATAATGATTTAAAACTCCACCTCCTAGTTGGTTGTTATTGACTCAAGTAAATAATAAAACTGATATAAAACTGTATTTATCAAAGATGGCATAATACTATGTGAATCATTTCCCCTTAACAGCTTAAAATAACAACCAAAGTTTCACAGTTGCAGAGGCTGAGGTGTCGCAAACAATGTTTATCTTTCTCCACATGATGATTCCAGCTAAACAGTTCTGTCATCAGCAGATGTTGCCATTTGGCTGGGAGGCACTGGTGATGCTTAATCGTTAGCATTAAACTGCTAACGAAGCGCATGTGAAGCCATGCATACATGACATTTATTACATTAAACAACAACACCCTGGTGCTGCTTAGCGCGAGACGCTGATCCCTTGGAGGATAAAGCATAATTACCCCTGATGTAAAACTAGTACAGAGGTACATGGGGAAGTCAGGAAAAGCACACAGAGACTGATTAAAGCAGTGGAAAATAGGTGGATGGTTTTGTTTCATCTGACAGTGTAAATGGTTCGAAAGACAACAATAAAGTAAGGATAATGTGTTACTTTGAGAAAATTATAATCTCTATAAATTATATTGGTTCTCAACATTCTCATCTTCTGATTCTTCCAAAAATCTGCCTTTAAGATGAAACTGGATCACCATAATGCTAAATGGTAAATGTTTGATTATCACTATGATCCAAAGCCAGCAGTCATGTGAAGACTTAAAGGCATTCCTATTTTTCTTTGTATGCCTTTGGGCTAAAGAGATAGTGATCTCCTGCTGAGACGGAATTAGCCATAAACTCATTTGCGGTGCCATGACCCGGATTATCGGAAAGGTGGGTCACGGCAGATATGACACTGTGCTTATTAATATTCAATAAAACAATGGAGGGTGATACGCAGGAAAATCAAAGGCTCAGCAGGTGGGGACTTGTCTAAGTTCTGTTAGCACAGAAGAAAGATTAAGGATTACCGCGCTGATTATCACGATGTGCACCACAAAAGAACTATTGGAAAAAAAAGTCCATTTAATTTCACTTATATCTTTTGAGGAAAATGACAACAGGTTACAAGTGCAGAAATATCTCACTTTTTATTCTAAAAGTTTTTTTATTCTTTCGTTTACTCACTTATAGAAAATGCTAACTTTTCTCCTGGGTAGGAAAAAAAAAACAGCCTTCATTTTTTTTAATATTCATTTTTCATTCTCACATGCAAACCAACAAATCCGAACTGTTAGCTGTACGCATTTGGAAAACAGCAGTAACACGTGCCACCTCCTAAATAAAACAACTCCAATGACTCTAAGAAGCCAATTGCTTCCAGTCTAGTCCTGCCTACAATACATTTGTGCTGCTGTATTTTCATTATTAAAGAATCAGCGGATGTTTATGAGAGACAGAGGATGGAAAATAAAGAGAGAGGTAGGGGAAACAGAGAAAGAGTGTGCATAGCATGTGGAGGCCATTATTTTTGGCGTGCTCCAAGGCTGGGAGAATTAGAAAATATCATTCTGTCAGGGTGATTTGATAGTGCGATGAAAAATGTCAGAAGTGGAGATGACAAATCATGGTGCTGAGGAGAGGGGACTGGGAGACAGGGGATGTCATTTGTCATGAGTGCCATTTGACTGCACCCCACCTCCTCCCTCCCCCTACCTCCCATCTGCCTCCTCTTCCACATCTCACCCTCTCCCTCGCTCCTCAACTTCCTCCTCTTCTGCCTCCTTCGTCGTCTCCCTGTCTCTCCTTCCCTTTCTCTTTTCATTGTAATGATCTATTTGAACGCATCCCACTGCCTCTCATCTCTCTTCATCCTCCCTCTCATGCACACTCACTGTGCCCGACTCTTGCCGATATTACTTCCACCTGCTTACATTAACAGCGCTACAGTATTTCTAACTTTGTAAGAAATTTCACCCATTTCTGACTCAGCGCCCAAGAAGAAAGGGATATGATTTATTTATGTTTTCCTTTCTCCTCCTTGTCTCCACATCATCTTTTCCTCACTCCTCCCACTACTCCCCCCCCACAATCCCAACTCCTCGCCCTCCTCCCCCTCCCAGAAATCTCTGTTCTCAGTGAATGGTAAGGATTAGACTGGCATTCAGCACAAAACACACACACACTTGCAAACTCGAATGGACAGACACAGACGTGAGGCGCACACCTACACACTTTATATAAATAAATACATACATACACACATGCACGGCTGAAATGTCAAGCCTGGTGACATTTAAGCATTTTATCTCGTGCGCCATCTGCTTCACATCTTGAAAAAGAGGTTAGTGATGTAGGTTACCCCCATAAACACTAAAATCAAATGATACTGATAATTACTTTTTCACTTTTCAAGGCAGCCAGGGCTACTGGGGGAAAAAAAGGGAAAATATTGTGATGCGTGGCAAGCGAAACGACACCTTTTTCTACTGATCAAAATGCTAACGTCAGAAAATAGTGCTGTGGTTTTCTTCTTTGCTCATTCGTTTGCAGTGACTATCAGGAAAACATACAATTATTCTGCATTTGTTTTTGCCGCTGCTTTGTTTCTGTGTACTCCTCATTGCCCTCGCTTCACCTTCAACTCCCCCCTGACATCACCCCCCCCCCATCAAAAGCGAGAATGAAGGAGCATCTATACATTTGAGTTGATGCATGCTTATATATTCTTCTATGTATGTGCATGTGTGAGCATTTTTGCATCTGATGCAGCATGGTGTCGTGGTGGTGGTGGTGGGGGGTGATGTCAGGGGGGAGTTGAAGGGTTTTGGGGGAGGTGGTGGTGGGGTGTCACTGCTTTGTTGGGTCTGACCATCCTCAGTGTAGCGTGGTCTGTAGCGATGTCCAGGGTCTTAATGCCGGGGTAATTAAGGAACAGCTTCAAGGTTGCATGGACACAAGACAATCCCGGCCTAATGAAGTATCGATCGGCCACATTGGGGCCCATGCTTGGACTAAGGCAAGCTGACATTCATTTAGAGCAGGGCCACTGCAGGGAGAGCAAACACACACAGACACACACACACACACACACACACCTACAGCACACATCACAAAAGCAGGCTGATGACAATATAAGAGACTCAACGGCACTCAGTTTTAATCACATGGGAAACAATGAAGAGCCTCGTTTAGAGCCGCTGGGTTTATCTGTCTGTGTGTGTGGTGTGGGTGGGAGGGTGTGTGCGTGTTGTGTGTCCCTCCATCTCCCTATCACACCCTGAACAACCAATAGGAGGCTCAAAGCAATCTCCCACTAAAAACAGTACTGATTATACCAATGATGATTACAGTGATAATGATCGTCCTGCCATCAGCACAGTCATTACTGTCTGTTGCATATAAAGAAAATGTGTCACACCTTGCAATCAATGTCATCACCAGCTTTTTTTTTTTTTTTTCAACGGGTGGGTGATAACCCGTTTCACATTATCTCAACCTATTATATCTATATTTGAATATTCTCACATTTACCAAAGTCTGACAACCTCATCCAAAGCCATTTAAGTTCAGTCTACACATGATGTCCAGATAGCAGCTGCTGGCTCAGTGGCCTTTCTTTTTTTCTTCAGAGCTTGTCTCCATTCATATCTTTCGTTTCAGAACTACAACATATGGCATCCTGTTACATAAAAGGTTAATTTGTGCAGCACTAACAGACCTTTTTTTGTTGCTTGTTTTCCTTTAATTTTACCTTTAAGTTGCATGATGTCATAGGCCTGCACATTATATCGCATTACTATTAGTAGACTATCATTGAAACACTTGATTTCTGGATATAATAAGTATTGAGAAACAAACTTTATTCCACTGAAAGACACAAATAAGACTAATGAGAAATGTATCATCAACCATCGAAATGACCCTAAGTGACTCTGGCTGCGTCCATACTTTTGTGCATGAATGCATATACTCTAAAAGAATGGCTGCACATGTGCATCCATAGGGTCCACTGTTACAGTTCCCACCTCAGTCAGAGGCTTGGTGATTATGTCTCTGATTGACATATGTTTGGATTCACATCTATTGGCCTACTTCCGCGCTGATTGAAGACTTGACTTCTCATCTCCAGACAACTTTATGAAGGCAGCGATGGTCAGACAATCAACATGACAGAGAGAGACAAAAGAATAAAGAGGAGATAGAAAGAGAGGGAGAGAGCGATACAGAAAATATGAGCTGCACATGAATGATCTTGATTGTAATGGCTATAAGTGCTGCTTTTTCTTGATGCAAACACCCTAAATCCCCCTCTCTCTCTCTTTTTTCTCATTCTCGCCGTCTCACACACACACACACACACTGACAAACTCTCATACGTTCATAAGCCATGTCCAAAAAATAAAAAAAAATTGTACAAGCACAACTTTGCCATTAAAACATTCATAATTGCGAAAATCTGCACTGCTTGCACTCTACACTCCCACGACAATAGCGCTACATGTTCAGTGCCTATTATTTCTTGTCCTTGTATTCAAATGTATTTAAATGAGAGATGTTTAGATCCACTCTGCGCTGGCAAAACAGTGCATCGCCGAGAGAAGGGGCGCCGTTGCCCAACTTGCATCTGTAGCCACGATTTTGAGGACGTAACCCCACTCTCACCCCCGCAGTCCAAGCAACTTTTAAACCTGCAGTTAAAGCGCTGACTTCACATTACTATGCCCCCCCAGCGCCCCCCCTCTTCCCTTGATCTGGCGGCTTACTGTGAATTTTTGAGCAGCGCCAAAATGCTCTCATTTTAACTGATCGCTCCAATCATATGCAAATGTGGCAGGCAGGTGGGGGGATATCTTTCAGCGGTAATTGGCGGTTTTCTAATGGAGACTTCGGGTGTCAGTTGGAAATATGTTTTAAGCCTTAATGAGTTTTGACGGGTCAGATCAGAAAGTGCCTGGCGTGCAACTGTGCGCGCGTGTGTATACGGGCATGCTCGTGTCTGCGCGCAATGTGTCTACGCTGCCATGCCGAACCTGATGCATTTTTAAACAGCACCAATTACCCCACATAGTGAGTTTTACTGAAACATTTTTATTGTGTAATATCTGTCACATATAGAGATATCAACATTCATTAGACTCACAGTCACAGCCAGGTGATATCCAAGGCAAGCCAGAACAAAAGGGGGAGAGCATCTCCAAATGGATGCTAAATGCAACCGACTCCGTGGGGTCAAACATAACCTTTCATATGATAATCACATGCACTTACACTAACTGCTTGAAATGTATCTCACATGTTTCATGAAAGTGTAAAATGAAAGTAGAAGTTGGAGGATCAGGGTGCTTTAAAAAGTCTGGGGTTTAATGCTTCAAAATAAAAGATACTCAACTAGGCTGGCGCACAATGACTCTAATATATCTGTCTGTTCTTGTCCTGAAAGTAAAATATCCATAGCCTAACTGTGACTCAAGTTTTGCCACAAAACATTCAGCAATTATTCATTTTGCATTGATCAAAATGCGGGGACATCCGAAATCTCCCATTAATATGCATGTGTCGCTATCCCTGCAATTTACAAAGCAACTTATCATTTTGCCCGGCAATAAAAGTGCAGCAGAGGCAACAGATTGCTCTGACACTCCAAGTGGTTTTAGATTTATTGTGCATAATAAACACATGAGCAGGTTTTGAATGAAATCATCCAATGCATCTACATCTAGTTTTACTTTATCTGTAGTGGGTGCATGTATAAACGAATGGCTGAGTAGACGGTGGTACTTCGGCACTCCAATGGATCATAAATCATGGGAATTATAAATCATGGTTTGTTTGGACGTAGAGGAGGGGGCCGAGGAGTGAAAATGCTGTCCAGTTTATAAAAGTGTGCATTAATAAGCGAGGCCTTCCTGGGTGGTCGTAAATAGAGAAACATGAGGTGGCAGCTGATGATTTGGGTTTGGAGTTTTCCAATGATGACTGATTCAGCAGGGAGAATGGCTGCTACAGTTTTGTCTACTGGCATCGCTTAAAAGGAAAATTTCAAATATGACCGTCTCGGATGCCAGGAGCCGCTTTTTCAAAACAAGTTGACTTATTGGACTTATTGTTAAGTTGAGTGTTATTGTATGCTGAGCATTACAAACTGCAAGGTCATATGATGTGACTCAGTGTGGCATGTTCCTTTTAAAAGTCACATGGACAGCCTGAGAGTTCATTATCAGTAGTGCAACTTTTGCGTTCTCAGTACTTTATGTGTGTTTCTTCTTAACTGTTAATGTGCCAATGTGCAAAGAAATTACATATCAAAGAACATTTGCCTTTATTTCAATTGATGGCGTTCTTAAGTCTTTCCTGTAATAAGATTCGAACTTTTAAAGGGCGAGGAATGACCCGAAAGTTGCAATCACATCTGCAATCAATGCTCTGTTCAACCAAATAGTTCAAAAGAATGTATTTAGCAGTACTTTACTAAACAAACCTCCATGTCAATTTGTGCCATGTGAAAAAGTAGGACAGCATAATCCTTTAGCACAAACCCAATCTGGGAGATCTGAAGAGTACGTGATTAATTCTTTGGTATTAATCATGTAATTCTTTCATATAAAACAAAGCTTAAGCCTTATTTGCTAAGATATTTGACCTTGGCGGAGAGTTAAGACATTACAGCTTGGATTTAAAATGCATCTAAAGATTAAAAATGATGGTTGACTATTACTAAGGATTATAAACCCAAGGAAAATTGCTTTTTCATTTTGAACCAAAACTGATTTTAGAAGGGAGCTGCGGGGTCAGGTGGTATATGAGGTGACAACTTGAACTGGGATAGAGCATATTTTTCTAATGCATAGGAAGGATGGATGGAAGACGACTTGCACTCTTCTGCTGTTTTTATTTATTTTTTTCATAATTTGCCCCCCGCATTTCCCTTTTTTACCCAAGCATAGAAATTAAAGTAATACCCTTGTAAGAGAAACAAGATTTGTTCTAAATTTATGCCTCACTGCTTGAGGCTACGCGGCACCTCAGACACACAGAGTTTATTTGATCTTTGCTCGTTGAGGGGAAAAAATCCTTTATGACTATCAAATGTGTCTCACTCTTTCCCCGTGAATCTTGTTTACCGATGCTGCCGTGTGTTTATCTGTGAATGAAAATGACTCTGGAGACACCATGCACTCCTTTGCCCCAACAACAACACATATTTCTTTCATTTCATGGTCTTTACCGAGAGTGAGAAAAAAGTAAAGTGAAAGTACAAGGTCGTTTTCAAAGACATCGGTTTTATAATTCATGTTGAAGTTTGATGCAGGTCTTCAACTTTGCCTCGGCAAATGTTTTATTTAAATTCTTTGGTCAAACAGTTCATGTCTTAGAGCCACTTTAATAGGAGCCCCTGTTTCCTATAAATACAGTAATCGAAGTAATCAAACGGGTGAGCGCCATCCTTCAGTACGAGAAGCACAAAAACTCTTATGCGGGTTATGCAACAGTCAATAATTTTATTATTGTTGAACACCCACACACAACACCACACACTCATCATATCCTGCCTGTGATCAGTCCGGTGTTGCATAATCCACACACAAATACGCACAAACACACAATCCATTTCATGTCAATAAAATCTTCTCTGAAAGTTTTATAAAAATGGCCTGTAGCAGCCTGGTTATGGAAAAGATTATTATTTATTTATTGCATAACATTACCACTTTGAAAACTTTGACTTAATTTAAACTAGTACATTTTGCTTGGAATTTTATGCTTACGCGTTCATTTCGGGGGGGATTTTTCTTTCTTTTTTTTAATCTGTGTATGTTTGCATACACCTTAGGATACAGATGTGGAACAGCAATTTCGAGGTTATGCTGAGGAAATGCTCAGTAAGCTGCATTTCACTGTGCAAGCATTGATATAACTACGATAAAATGGCAACTGTAGGTAGAGGGTTTTTAAAAACATACCGAATAAAATGAACGAAGACAATATACCACAACGGATTTGTTTCTGGTCTTGTGCTCTGTTTGCGTTTGAAATAATCATTAGGGCTGGGCGGGATGGTTATATTTGATTTATCGGTTCAACTGAAGATTAACATCTGCATCTTAACAAAAAGATGTTATATTTAGGTCGCCATTCTGCTGATGACGGATAAAACATCATCATTTTAGAGGACTGCACGATTTTGTCTGGGGAGTCAGTACTGTAAACAGCGGGATTAAATATGATCTGAAACATAAGACTTCTTTTCGAGAGATGCCCGTGAAACGCCCAGCACTTAACCTATAAGTTGCCAACTTTCCATTAAGAAGCCGCTTTCTGTTTAAAATAAACTCTGTTAATTTCCGCTGATTCTAACTTTAGCTTTCAAAGTCTCGTTTCTCTCAGATGTTGGGAGTTGACTTTGAAGGACGGGCATTTGTGGTGTAAAAAAAAAAAAAGCAAGCAGGACCTGGCCTCTGAAGCAGCTGAACCCAGGGGATGGCTCGATATGACATGCACAAACAACTTGTGTTGACCTTGGGGCTCTGGGCAAGAGGCCTTCAAGGTGTATGCAAAAGCCGCACAGACATCTCAGAAAGAAGGGTCTGCTTTTGAAGTGAAGTGTTTAAGCGTGTGTGTGTGTGTGTTTGTGTGTGTGTGTGTGTGTGCAAGCATTTTTCAAAAGCAACCAAGGATACCCATAGGCCTGAATTCTATGAAGCTCTTTGATATGGGTGTCTCAGAGTGTTTATAATTACAAACAAACCCGATCATGATTAAAACATTGCTACAAAGCACAGAGGTGGCCAGAGAGAACTGATCTGACCCAGTCTGTGTGCGTGTGCGTGTGTGTGTGCACGCATGTGTGTATTTGTATGCATATGAACCTACAGTATGCATGCATACGAGCATGAATTTGGCATCGCAGAAGCAACAGGGGCCTTAAACCTAATGTTGACATTGTCAACTGTCGCAAACATGAAGGCAACTCGTAATGACAGCTGATCATCGTGTCACACCTGGAGGGCAGACAGCCAACAGCGCCCGTGTCTCTCAGCATGTATATTATGAGTGTGTATCCGTGTGTGTGTCCATGTGCGTTTTCATCACGGCCGTGTTTCAAACAGAGCATGTTTCAAAGGGAATACTAATCCTCAGAAATGAGGCGTGAGATCAATATTCCCATGTTTAATTGGATGCCGACTGATTTGGTTGAGAAATAGTCTGCACGACATCCCTCTGTCACGGCAATATAGGCCCACAAGCCGGCCAATTTGACTCTTGAGGAAAGGGTGTAAGAAAAAGGGAGACAGGCAGACGGGAAGACGGACAGACGGACGAAGAAAGTGAAAGGAGTGGAATTGAGACTTGACTTCAAAGTGTTAGGACGCTATGATTGCTCTAGCCATTTAAGGAGTGGTTGGGGTAGAAGGAAAACCTCAGGGGGTCGTCCCATCATCATATGCCCCACTTGCCGCTGTGATTTGGTGATTTTTGTCCGGAAGCCATGTTTTGAGAGGAGCAGGAGGGACTTTTGCAGAGGGGGGGTGAGATGAAGGAAAAGCGTAAAAGACAAGGACAGAAGGAGAGAAGGAGTCAGGAAAAGAAGATGGGTGGGTGGGGAGGAGTGTCCAGGACCACTGTCAAATGGTTGAGGTGTTACCATGGCGACAGTAATGAAGGGTCTCAGGACACCCTGGGGGTATGTAGGAGGAGGAGGAGGGGACTGGGCAGGGGTGGAGGAGGGAGAAGGGAGAGTGATGGTGAAGAGGACTGGGGGGAGCAGAAATTGAAAGGTGGAGAGGGAGAAAATGTAAGAGGCCTCCAGGCTTTTTTTTTTTCTTTTTTTCTTTTTTTAATACAAGCTGACTATGTTGACACACATTATGTACAATGCTGTCATGGAAATGTACCCTGTGATGCTTTGTTAACATCAGACATCGAATAATTCTGTGTAAACTGTTTAGGGAAAAGTCTGGAGAGCTCGTCCCTTTGTATATATACACGCAAACAAACACGGGGTGTAAATGCAGCTCAATTAGATCAATGATTTTAAATTTCTCATTTTATATGACGATATCTACTTTTAAATAAATTGTTAATTGTTTAAAACTGGACATTGCGTATTTATTTATTGTTTTATAAACTCTTTTTCAGTAGTTTTGTAATGTGGGTTGGTTCTCTGGGGAAATGTAATCATTTAGTATTTCTACAACACTTATACATTTCTATTATAAAAATTCTACATCTATAGATTATTGAAAAAATAATCTATTATTATTTTTGGAGGGTTTTTGCCTTAGAATACAAAGTATTTAAATCAATAGAATTGAATTAAATAATTTTACTAAATATAGAAACAGTGGAGTGGTCCATGTTATTTTATGGACGTAAATACATAGAACAATTTTCTATTCTTATTTTTCTGTCCCGGCTGCCAACCTCAATAGCAAAGCTTATAGACTACAATGTTATGCATGTTCTATGTTACTGGGTTGTTCAGTTACAGTTCACTGAGTGCAGTGTGCGCTGCAGGGCTGCTGACAAGCTGTCTGTTAGCAGCTTAACGTGATGTTTTGCGTATTATTAAATTAAACAGGAAGTTTTCCTTTAAATTGCATTTTAAAAATTGTTTGCACAGAGTGCTGTGTATAGAATAATGACACCATGAATGGTTAGAAGGATAAGCCTCTCTCTTTCACTATACTAGTTCTGTTTGCCATTGGATACAAAATCTCTTGGTAAAAAACAGAAGACGGTGCTGTTTTTGTTGTACCCTTTAGCGATCAGTAGCTTTCCCTAGGTAGCTGAAATTGTGGACGCCGGAACAAGCGGAGAAACTGTGGAAACTAACAAAAAAAAACAAACAGTGAAAGAAAAAGGAGACCTGTTGTTGGAGAAGGAATAGAAGGTGAAAAGTGAGAGTGATAGAAACCAAAAATAAAACAAGAGCAAACCTCAGAAGAGCATTTACTTGATAGAGAGCTCTTTTGGACTTCAAACTGTTAAACAGTGACATTCGGTCGGCTTTATCTGGATGAGATCAGTAAGAAACAAAACTTTGAGTACAGAAGGTGTTTTAAAACTGAAAGCAATCTGAAAGCATGGGTTGAGGGGTGTCTGATGCCATTTAAAAGGAGAAAAGTGTAGGATGGAAACGCTAGCTTGCTACTACCAAGAATGAGTCACTGCTCAATACCAAATCAAAATCAAGACAAAAGAACGCAAGAAGTAAAAATCTTGTATAAATAATCGGTGGAAGATCGCTTATATTAATCACAACTGCCAAAAGCGGATTAATTATAGTAATGTACAGGTTATGAATTCAGTAGAGCATAATTTACATGAACAATACTGCTCACTTATTATTTAGTTGGGCAAAATTATTATTTGTCTAAAAAAGTAAAAGCTAGAACATCAGCAAGACCTGCTTATTTTTAATTTCCATAATAATTTGATGCAAAACTTTTGTGAGTCACAGAAGCAGAACATCTATTTATATAATCATACAGCAGAAAATCTCCAAAATAAAAGTGTTTAAAAATCAAAAGTTAGTATTTTGTCTTATATTTGAAAGGTTTGTGTTTGCAGTTTGTTTCACTTTGTTTTCCCACACTGTTTGTTAGGTTTATGAAAAAATGACGGTCCGTCTCCCATACCTTGAACAATGCTTAGCAGTGTCCAGTGCAACGTGTCGCATATGACATGTGTGGTATGTGTATATTGTACATATATATAACACCGACATTTAAGATTCCAGTAGCTTTGGAGAAACTGGAACATTTGATGACTTGACACCTGTGGCACCTGACATGTTTATTAGTCAGTTACCATTAGAAGTACAGAGTTACATGTTGCAAACATGAATTCCTCTATTTTTTCCCTTTGAAAATAACTCAAATTCTCATACTTGCTCCTGTTGTAGTTCTGCTTTGTTTTCAAGCCTCTGGCGATTGCACTATTCACTCAGGATTTAAACTAATCCCGCTTGCATGTTAATTAATGGTTGTTGATAACATCCCTAAATCGTGAATCTTGTTTCTAAAAGCATAATATTATGCATTCAACAATATTCATATGACCAAATAGCAACATATTTTTTTGAAAATGTTCTTTGAACAAAAAAAGCCACTTTTTAAGGACTGCATTTACTGCATAGGATTAAAAGAGACATAATAGCAAATACACCTGTGGATGTACTCACAGTTTGTGCTTTACATTATCAGACTCACCAGGAAGCAGACAGAGACGGATACAACATGTTCAATACGTTAATTATACACAGAAACTGTCCACTGGTTTCATGAACTCTGGCTTCAGAGTTAAATAGGCCATTGGTGGTTTCCACATGTCAAGAGCAGTAATATGTTTTAATGAGCCTTCTCCTCAGGGTGAGAGACTAAACTTCTAATTTTGGCGTGGGCTGAAAAAGACGAAGAGCCTCTGGTGTAACATAAGCATGACTTCTCCAATTCAGAGAACTTACATTTACAGGGCATCACAAGACTGGAGTAATTATGTATAGCATGCATAACTCATGGCAACTGGTGCAAAGTTACAGTTTAGCATGCATTGTTACTTTACCATGTGGCTTGTCATTGTGGTCAAAAAAAAGTGCAATGATTTTTTTTTTTTTTTTAAAGGCACATCTGGTCAGTTCATACTGTATCATTAAAGTATATGAAATACTTTCCTTTGTCAGTAAACAAAAAGTTTAAGTATAATTTAGTTTCTCTGTATGCAGTTTGGAGAATCTATAAAGATGATTCAATAGCAAAACAAAATGAACAAATGCATGCAACTCTGATTTATAATTTACACTTTCAACTGCAACAAACTTTTGATCAGCAAGCCTGTAGAGGGAGATTAAACCAGCTTGCTTGCAAACATAACATGTAATGATTAGGAATGTGCTCAAGTCTCTCTGTCCAGAGGATAAATCTAACAAATAGATATTAAAAAAGCTACTTTATTTTAAAAAAAAAAAAACAACACACACACACACACACACACACACACACACACACACACACACACACACACACACATGCTGTAATATGTATTTTATTTGAAATGCTCTAATCAGATGTGTATTCAATGCCGCCCGTAAAACTGTCTAAGAGCCAATAATCTTGCCCTGGAGGTGATCTTTAACTGAACTTGAGCTGATCTCACTGTGTGGTCTCAGTAAAAGTCTAAACAGATCCACAAAGCTCTCTGCAGCCTGAGATCCTTCATCGCTCATCGATTGACTGATCAATACGTGGACATGTGGGTATTGACTAGGGTAATGATGATAGCTGCACAACCGCACAGTCACACACGCACACACACACAAATGCATGCATGTACAGCCACGCACACGTATGGAAATATAGCATTTACCCACATACCTCAGACTGGCTCGAGCAAACACACACATATGCAGTTTTACTAAAGTGATCTAAAAAGGTAACCTGCGAGCAGAGATGGATTTTAGCTGAATGAAGGTGCTTATCATGTGAGTTTAAGCGTGCATGTATGGGTACAGTAATAGCGCATTCGTGTCTGTGTTTGTGTTATAACAAATAAACAGCACTTCTCTTGTCAGTGGTTATTATAAAGCATCCAAAACAGCACTTTATTTGCTTTATAGTGACCCTGACAGGGCAGTGAGTGACATTCATCCGCTGGCTGACCCAGACTGAGTCAAACCACAAGACGTACAGTTTGACTTTTTTTGTTTTTTGCTTTGATATAGTGCTATTCTACTGTAGTCATTTAAAAAATGAAATCCTGATTTTTTAAGAGTCCACTTAAAAAACTTAAACACTTGGCTTAACTATGAGTTTGGACCAAAAAATAGGTCATGGATATGTATCTGGCAGGTCCCCACCGGACAAAAGAAGCAATATATTTTAATGAGCCCCAGACCCATGATAAAAGATTAAGTTACTCATTTGTGTTCTGAAAAAAAGTTCAGCAACCTCTCCTCAGACTTGGGTCAAGTAGGATTGAGTTTTAGAGCACTGTTTTATTCTACTTGGCACGCTGAACTAAAAAGACCAAAGGTCCTGGCTCTAGCCAGAGAGAAAGAATCCAGATCCCTTTCCATTTGAGCTAAAACGAGCCATAAAATGATGTGAAAAATCAAATTTAGAGGAAAAATAGAGACGTACGATGCATATTTGCGAGGTGGAAAAGGTGCGTATAGATCGGGAAAGAGGAAATGCCCTCACAGCGAAGAGGAGGGCATGTTAATTCATTAAAATAATCTCAGTTTGGCTTGATTTCGGTTTGAGCCGTGACACACATCAAGGCATTGTTCAGGGAGGCCCAATAAAAGCAACACTGACTTAACAGGCAATTGTGTCTGTCTTGCTGCGAGCGCACTCTTAGTCACGGACAGTGAGTTTATTGGGCGGATCAGTGTCAGGAGCACATGCGCACACACTCACACACACACACAAGCTTTAATAAGCCCACACTTTAATTTAGGCCCTGTCACTACAATGAGGCTTCCAACATCAGACAGCAAATTGTTCTTGTTCAATGAAAAGAAAAAAAAAAAAACGAAAAAAAAAAAACACATCCTGTCTTCTTGTCTGGACAGAAAGACTGGCGGACAAAACAAAAGGAGGAGGAAGAGGAGGGGGGAGGACAGTGAGTGTGCAGCCATGTGTGTGTATGCACGAGGGCATGGATTTGTGCATCTGTGTGTACAGGCCTGTCTTCAGTATCAGCGAAGGTGTCCTGTGTGTACATCCACCACCCCTGCACACCTGGTGCTTCTGCATAAAACCGTGTGGGGGGGTTTCTATGTGCATATCACATATGTGCATCAGGTGGTGCGATAGCATAAGTGTGGGTGTGTGGGGGGGTGGGGGGATGTCTCTACAGCCTCTTGAATATGTTCAGTTAAATAAGCTGATTGTTCTTTAAAAGCTTAATCAAACCCTAATTAGCATAACTGTAATTGCACTTGCCTCGTGGCTGTGGCCCATTGACATGGATTCCCATGTTAATTATTGTAATTGCCTCACTAATGCTATGAATACTTCAAAGTTATGCAAATTGTGATGATGAGTAATCCACCAAGTGTTTGAAATGGCTGTCATTAGATACACAGGCACACACACACACCAAGGACACACAGACACGTACACACACACAGACTGTGGATAAACTGATTGTGAGTTGTTGTGAGTTGCCATTCGGCTGAGAGCGCGCACAGTGACACACAGGTTGGAGATGTAACACAGATATGCATTTATTCATAGAGGTTATTGTACACAAGCCTAATGGCACACGAGGCAAGCGAACACAAAGAGACTCGCACATCAACATTAACTAAGTTGGCTCCCACCCACACGCAATCAAACTCTGAGATCAAAGTGTTAAATCATAAAGATGAGAAGCTCTCTAAGAGTCTAACACTTCAAGCAGGGTGGTAGTTGTATTAGTACAAAGAATTAATGAGGGCACACAAATGCACTCACCCTCTGTCTCGCTCGCACAGCCACACACACGCACGGAAAACACAGTCTCCACGGCAAAGACGCAGCATGTCGGACTATTCTGTGCGCTAATTACTCTTGGTTCATCTCTCTCATCTCTCTTACTCATTCACTCTCTCAAACACATGTGCACACACACACACACACACACATTGATGAAGGCCTGTTGACTGCTGTAATCCCATGCTAATACTCCAGGGAGTCAAATCAATGTGACCCCACAGTCTTTGTGCATAAAGCGGTGCTATAATGAGGCTGGTGTTGGAACGCCTGTGCACACACACACACACACACACACACACACACACACACACATGCAGACACTAATTTTAGTAAAAAAAAAATTTGTATAAAGGTTGATCTCTCTCTCTCAAAGTGAAGATTAATGAGTCAGTAAGTGAAGAGGCTATGAAAGTGTGTTGCAACAGTCGACATGAGTCTATTTGTTAAAAAATAACAATAGTTGTGAAGCAGCGCTCTTCACACACAGATATTATCATGCATATTTAAGGACTGCTTCATCATCTGAAGTATTTTCTTAGGATCAAATGGTCACATTTTGAAGTAAAATTTCAAACTCGCTCTCACTCTTGCGACTGGTTGTAAAGTTACTAAATTAGCTCATTTTATCCGCACGTGCCGAGTGGAAACAAGATCGTACGGGAAATGGAAAGTTCACATATATATTGCTTTCATACCTGCAAATTTCAAGAGGAATGCATTCAACTGAGTATAAAGAAGTGTATTTGTATAATGTGGGCAGCTCGGTGCTGTAGTGTGTGCATTAGTTGGTGCAACAACCAGAGACGATTCAAGATAAATGCTTGTGTCAAAATGCAGAGTGTTTGATTATATTTGCATGAATGTAAATCTGAGTAGTGCTCGAGTCTATGATGACCAGATTCTGTAAGGGTCTCTCAGACAATGCATCAACTGTCTGACTATGACTATCAGCCACAACATTCAGTAACTTTGAAGCTGATTTTAAGTCTTTTTTCTGAACATTACAAAAAGGTTTATTTATATATTTATATAAGTTTTAAAAAATATTTTCTTCATATGTGTAGGTAAATATATATGGATTATACCACGCTGCAATGATCACCGTAGAGCTGTTGTTTCTGGTGTGTAATAAATATAATAAATAGTGTGCTTCTGGCAGCTGATTTATTGTCTTTTCCATTTATAAAACTTATTTCTGTAATACTATAAAAGGAAAATACACAGTACAAATACTTGATTACACTTACTGCTACCTACTGCTCTTATTTTAAGTTGCTGTTAGTCTGAGTGACAGCACTAGCAAATAATCAAAAATGTGCAAATGTGGTTCCGGGCGGATGGTCACTCTGGTGTCCACGGAGCCAGCAAGGCAAGAGGGCACACACATATATTGTATATCCACTGCCCACACAATCATACGCATACACAGACACATGCCTCACCCACAAACACAGCGACACAGTCCTCGCGGACAGCTCCCAGGAGAGTGCCACTACAACTTCCACCACTTTATTATTGGTCAATTTGGAGGCTTCTTTCACAGGGGTGACATGGCTTAGGAGATGTCACAGCCCAACCAATCAATACCACTCTGAAAGCTCGGGATCCACAGCCACTGCATGTGTGGTTGTGCGTGCATGAGTGCATGCACTTGCGTGTATATGTGTGTGAGTTACTGAAAGCTGCAGCAGCTGTGGCTGGACTCTACCCTTCTGACCTGTTTACCGGACAGTAATTACATGGGAAGAGACGTCCATCCAGATCCTGCTGACCAGCTCGACTAATGAAGTACAGCACAGACAGATAGGGGAAAGATGAGGGCAGATGGGAAGCAAAGATAGACGAATACACAGGCAAATATAGATGGTAACACAAATATCTGCGTGGGTATATCTGCGCCTTTGTGAAATTGATACTACTCATTATATCGTTTGCATACGCGCATGCGGGCCTGCGTATTTTTCTATACGAATGTGGTGATTGGGTACATCTTGAATATACCGATGCGCTTGTTGTTGGCTTCTCCTTCTTCTTTTTTTTTTTTTTCCCTTTTTCGTTGCCTGTGGCAGGATAGGCCTGACTACTAGATGAACAAGCCTCACAGCATGTAAGCAATCCCAGGCGTGAGTTTCCCTGACAAACCTATTGATTCTATGGATTTCCACCCAAAGTTGCGATAATGATACATCATGGGCGGATTTGGCAGGACAGACTGCTGGGGGAAGAGGTGGCAAAGCAATTTGCAGCTGTAAAGAACATGAGAGGGGAGCGGGGGGGTGGGGGCTCTGATTGCTAATACTCCCAACGAAACCAAAAAAAAAAAGAGAAATATATCCCTCCATCTCTCTGTCCATAACTTTATCCCTCTCTCCTCAGGTGTCTTGTTTCCCGGTGCGTCGATATAGATGTATGAATTCGTTACAGAAGGATCGAGCGCAATGCATTGGCTTTGCTGCTTTGTTAAGGATAAGGGGTGTGCAGGCATCATAGACTTTGCCGTGTTTAGCGCGTGAGCAGCAAGAATGGAGCTCATAGATAAACCGATTGTACTTATGTGTGCCGTTTTTCTGTTCAAGGCTCAGAGCATCTTATCTTAGTAGCTGAATCCTGAGGTGTTTTGTAATATTAAAACTATCTTTCACTTTCTGGCTGAGAGGTATTTTAAATAAATGTATGAGTTCTTCGTTTTGACACTACACTGCTGTACAGTACCGAAACATCGGCGCTAAGATTTAACAGCACATACTTTTATGAGTTGTAGATTTCAGCGTGATGCAATAGGTTCAGCGTAGCAAAGTGCGCTCCTGCAGGATATTAAGATGAAGGTTTCCAGGTATTACACAATGTGAGCTTCGAGTTAAAGGTCCATGTCATGTATTTTATGTTTGTATCTCAGTTGGCTGGCATGTATGAAACAAGCAGTTGTGCTGAAGCAAGGGCAGGTTATTTCAAGTTTATAATGTAATTCGGGCAAAAACCTTACAGTATGGAACATAATCCCCACGAGTGAAAGTATACTCGAACGATTTTTAATTCAGAGCTCCTGCACAAAAATAACTATCTTTTAAGCCTCTTAAAAATGCTGAAAAATTAGATTTGTGATGCGCCGGTGCATAAACACAAGTTTGCATGAAAGGCAATAATTTATGGCCCATATTTCACTCTGATTAAAAACCTAAGCAGCGATTATAGTGACTACTCAGCAATCTTCTCTGACATCAAGGCATGTTTTTTTTTCCACATTCTAATCCACTACATTATAATTATTCAGTCATTTCAACTTTCATAGGGGAAAATAATAATCTTTTGGTTATGCAAATGATTGGGAGGCTGAAAAGGCCCTCCTTGGCAGATGGCTGGTATTTAAAGGGAGGAATGTGGTCATTTGGGTATTTCTGTCAGGAGATCGATCTTTGATTTAATGAAATGGGGGCTTAGGCTCATTCTGAAAAATAGACAATGCAATTATTTTATAACCAGCATCTCTTATTAAGCTTGTCGCTGGATTGTATATGTATGCGCATGCCTGCTCGTGTCTTCGTGCGCATGGCTTTGTAGGCGTAAACTCTGCGTTTTAGTTTACACTTGGTGACCGACATTAATCACATTAATCCCAAATTGCTCAGTATCTGATTGCAGCTATTGATGTGTTTTGTTATTTATTATTCAAAGTTTGTTCTGCAGTGTCAGCTGCAATTTATCATTAAACAGATCATGTAGAAAAAATGTAAACTGCAATATGTTTGAGCAGGGTGTCCTGCAGAAAACTAAACTCTCATTTTTAAGCTGAGATTCTTTCAAATTCAGAAACGAAACAGTCGAAACAGATATTATTTTGGGATTAACTTAAATTCGAGCACTTGCTCTGTAACTCTCTGATACTCCTGTGTTTAGCTGGCTTTCTGCTCATTTATTTATCTCTCACCTCATAAAAGGACACAGTCTCCAGCCCCTTTGTCTTTAAAAGTGTCTAGCTGCCAGTCGGGTATCCAATCCCCTGCCGTTACGGCCAAATCAGGATAATAACACCTCCCTTTAAACCAAATGACCGCAGCGTGGGACTGCCAGCTAAAATTAATTCCACCTCTGACCAGAGGCAAGAATACCCCTCTGCTTAACCCCCTCTGCACACTCACACACCCATAAACACACACTTAAGCTCTTACATGCTCAAGCACATGCGCACACAAACACACGCAAACTCAAGTGGCTACATGCACACGCAGGCTGATGCTGAATTTGGAGTAGTCCTCATTCGGTCTCAGTGCGCACTACTCAGTCTTGATCAAAAGTCTAAGCAAACAGCAAAGCTGAAACATTCGGCAAAACTACTGCGCATTTAAGCAACGCATTTTCTTTTTCCTCGTTTGGTGCTCCAACCTGGCAGAGAGCACACGCATGAATTATATAACCTAAAAGCTACAAAGTAACAAAACACCATTCTGTGATGGCATGCTGTTTCTTTTTAGCACAAAGCTTGTTAAAATGTGGTTAAAAAAATAAATAAATAAATAAATAAAAGTTTTGAATGGAACACTTGATACCACAACATTAGTTCCCTCTATCCAGCAATATTGATTTACAACATCAATATAGGCTGGCTCCCTCTTAATACATTTAACGTCTAAAAACAGCAATATGTCACAGCTACTTGACTGCGATGCCTCAAAATAAACACTTTGTTCCCAGAGCGCCGCACGACGCACGTCCGCTAAGATGCCTGAGTTTTGTTTTATTCGGGGCTTGTTGTTAAGTGACCTTTTGTTAACTCATATTTAAGTGACATTCATTCTCTTGTCTTGAGGCGCACTTTGTCTTTGTTACCGAGGTCTGTGCAGCTGTTCAACTTTCTGTGTTCTTCATGCTCGGCGCAATCATCAAACCGATAGAGGCTCTGCCGTTTTTTTTTAGGCCTTTAGAATGTTTACGCGCAGACAGGTGTGGCAAATGATCAAGATTCATTGCTGTTCATTTGTCTTAGCAAAACCAGAGGAGGGGAAATCCAGCTGCTGCCAAATTCGATTCAAGGTTCAGTGATTTTCTGATGAAGATATAGAGGATGTGAGTGGAAGCAAGGGGATTTTTTTTTAATGCAGACTTGCTCATAAATGAGTGCATATTTATATTTCTACACAGAAAACCACTAGCAGAATGAGTGCACATGTAAAGAAAACACTTAAATATGCGCTATTATCTCAGTCAGGTTGTGAAAATGAGTGCGCGTGTTTGTGTGTACACGTGTTGTTTCTAGGGCAAGTCTAAACTCTGTCATGTTGATTAGCTGTAGGTGTTAACACACTACATACTGCCTCATCTCATTCTCCTCCAGAGTGATCAATGTCACTCTCTGCCTCACTTCCTTTTCCTCTTCATCACTCCCTCTGTTCTCTCTTTGCCTCTAAAGCTTTCATTTTATACAATCTTTTTTACAAGTCTAAGCCACGCTCGTGTGTAAACATTTTACAGCACCGATTTCAGCTTGTTGCTAATTGTTCCTGCTCTGCTGCCAGTGGGTTGTAACCATGCAGGCATCAACAGATTGGAGGCTCTCAGCTGCCAGCCTCCCACCAACTGCCTTTGTGCCTCAGCCACTTGACATCTCCATTCGCCGTGTGTGATGATGTAAATAATTACACTCAATTAGCACTTAATTAATGATGCTGAAACAAAAGGACAAGTCCCTGGGCGCAGCTCGTCTCCTCTCTCTGTCTCTCTGTACACAGGTCTCTCTCTCTCTCCACACACACACACACACACACACACACACACATCAGGGAAAACAAAACATGTCAGCTTTTGACAATGTGCCATCTGTCCTCGAGCCAACAGATAGGCTTAGACACACGCACACACAGATACAGCCCCTCAGCGCCCATAAGACATGCAGAAACACTAATCGGGTCCTTAGGCGAACATAATTACAGCTTGCCATGTTAATTACCTAACAATTAGCAGCCGTCTTTTCCAAGGGGCAATCAATGAATTAGCTTGCGATTCCCGTGTTGAGTTGCCAGCCGAGCCCTCCCGTTCACACTCCTCCTCACTCCTTCCCACTTGTTCTTCAGACACTTTTTCTGTTCCTGCCTAGCACGTATAGAGCAAGCGCCTACATGGCACAGAAAACAGGAATTAATTCACACTTTGCCCAATTAGCTTATTTTATAACCCAAGGCAGACTGTAAAACCATTTTGCACCTTTAGTAAGCAAAGTGGTCAAGAATTTCATTTCTCCTCCGCTATGCACACCTAACGCCTGAGGGCAACAGTTTAAAATTCAATGTAAAACAGGCTGAGGAAAAAAAAACGTTAAAAAATAATCACAATGGAGGAAATTGGACAAATTGGGCGTCTTGTATTGCTCTTTGTCTTCGTAATTCCTGCTCGTTATTGAATGAATAATGAGAAAATTTTGCTGCTCTGATGCCAAATATGAATCTTAATGCCAATTCTGATTGGAAACAAATTGGTGAAGCAGGTGCAGACTCGAGACTAATGATCAATAAAAAAAACCTCATATTTCATCTTTTTTTTTTTCCTTTTTGAGGACCCAAAAACCTATCAGTATGAAAAATGTGCAGCCCTTACCAGAGAAACCATCCATCACTGCTCCTATTGAATTTCCCATATTAAAACTCCAATATGGAAGTCATATAGGCTGATAACACAATCAGATTGAAAATTGAGAAAAATTCACCTCCTACCGATAAATGTATATCACGGATTAGTGCACTTGGATGGTTTGAATCTGTTGACCTCTCGGAAGGTGAACAAACCTTGGGCTTTCTCGTGTTGCGTTCAAGCCCAGCGAGAAAGTAGCAACGAAAACACTGACAAAGCATCGCCACGTGCCTATATATAGCATGTCCAAACCAGCAGCCCACTTACAGGAACGTGCACTATTTGATGTTTATAATTGAATTGCACCTCTTTCTCTCACCCTTATAGAAATTTTTATTCCTCTCATCACTCTTCATGTGGCAGTGGATATTACTGTGGATATTAGAGCGGTACAGATTGGCCTTTAGCTTCTTTTATTACTGAAATCCTGAGGCTGGCCACATGCGTGGGTAATTCATTCATCCTGATTGCCTTGTGTTATATTTACACATCTATGCGGCAGCCAGCCCGCTGTGGCAGCTGTTCATAACACATTATATAGCATGAAATCAAAAGATGAGTGGCATGTGCTTATTTATGTACATCCTGCTAAGAGGTGTAAAAAACATAATTAGACAGGCGCCCCCCAAGACGGGTACACATTCTTTCTTTCCCCTTCTTTTAGCATCGCCATCACAGACCACAACGGCCCTGCTAGGCCCTGCCACAGACAGATCTCTAATAGGCTTGGCTGTCTCCTTCTTAATTTGCTGAAATTGCAAAATCAATAGGTGTAGTCATAGCCGCCCGCTCCCTGTTTTAGTGGGAAAAGATAAAGTCTATGGGAAGGCAATCTTCACTTTCAATTTGCTCCCTGTTCAGTATTGAGGCCGAAGTGCTTATCACTCTACTTAAAGAGACCGTATGCCTGTCTCATAGTGCTGGTGGACATGTAAGGGTTTCATTCTGGAAACCTTAAAAGACACCTTCACTAGCATAAACGTAGTTTTTTAAAGCGCAAACCAAGTGATGTTAATAAAAAGTCGGGCCTTTTTTTTAACAGAACTGCTGGGAAAGTGAAAAAATAGGTATGCATTTTGTGTTTTTTTAAACCTGTTTTGTCTTAAAGTTGATGATTCTGCACTGCCCCACCTACAACTACTGCTATCTGGATGTGAAAAGTTTCATGCCTAGTATCTTGAGTCTCTTCTCAACTCAGTGAGGGGGTCTTCTAATTCCAAGCTCACATGGATTATGTGACAACATCTTGGCTTAATCTTTCACTGCGGTATCTGTATGCCACAATGTGTCACTGGAAATGTAGTTTTCCATAAGACAGCAATCCTCGAATTCAGAGGCGCTCTCAACTTTGTATATATATTAGAGGACGCTTTGATGAATGCATTTGTAGATATGAGTTCCTGGGTGCAAAAGTGTAAAAGTGTTCATTTATGTTTCTTGTTTTTTTGAAAAGAAGTGTGCGCTCCAAAGAGCTCTTGTCGGCAGGATCTTTTGTCTCAGCAAGCCTGTTCGTCCTTTCCTAATCTCCCCTTGATGCTGCCTTTACCCATAATCCTTTCTTTCATTAACTGCCCTCCTATATAGCGCCACCTTTATTGCAGTCTTTTACTTTCTAATTGCAAAGAGACAAGAGCAGGGGGAGGTGAGTGTCCGTGCTGCTGCGGGAGGATGAGTGGGTGGTGGGTGCTTTCAGAGCATCTGCATAAGAAGTTGTGTTTTGTGGAGGGCAGGCCACAATTGAGAGCAAAGGGTACGGGTGGGGTTGGCTTTTGTGGTTGATTGCAGAAATAATTTCACATGTAGAAAAGAGCTTAAAGAAAAAATTTTAATCTGGATATTAAGAACATTATATGTTCAAGTTAAGGGGGTCAGCTCTTGGCATGGCTTCTCCTGGCAGGAAATCCATAGAAATTAGAAACAGGATTTTGATGATGAAGATGAGAGGGGACGAGAGAGGGAGGGCGAGCGAGAGGGGCAGTCAATGTATGTACTTGTAGTACACCGCCGTTTTAAGCGCAATCGTACCAATTCATGGAATTTCCTAATTACTTTGTGACTTCCAAACATTTTTAAATCATCCCACATTATAATACAATAAGCAGATTTACCGGAAGAGAGGAGGAGGAGGAGGTGGAGGAGGAGAGGGGGGCAAGGGGAGGGAAGAGGAAATGTTTCCAAAACATCCACTGGTGGGTTGCATTTTAAAAATGTTGTTTTCCTGTTGTTAGCACGAAAAAAGGGATGGAGGGAGGGATGGAAAAGAGAAAGGAGGAGGGAGGTTCAATTTTGAAAACACTCGTCCAGATGCATATTTATGACTGTGCGTCATAAATGCACTTTATGATAAGGCAAATAATTCACACGGCGCATCACAGACATCACTTTAACATATTCTATAAGCAGAGTTAAAGACCGCCTTGTTTGCCGTTTCCTATTTCACAATAACCCCCTCCAACAATACCCCTCCACCCACCGCCCCCATCCTCCCCACCTGCTCCCCCTAACCCGTCTCTCTCTCTCTCTCTCTCTCTCTCTCTCTCTCCCTCTCTCTCTTTCTCGTCCACCAATGAATCCGAGCCTCAGCAAAGCCCCATACTTGGTTACACACTGGCCCCTATTGGCAGTCTTACCACTTGAACAAATCTAAGTGATGCATGCAAATGAGGGGGTAAAAAAACTGCATTTTTTCCAAATGGCTCAGCGATTTATTTGTTTATTTTTTAATTATTTGTTTCAAAATTTTTGAAATGAGTCAACTTGTAAAAGCAGGATCGTGTGATCTGTTTTTATTATACACCACGGTCATGATATTGTCTTATATTTTCAAATAATTCATGCAAAGAATCGAAATATCGCACTTAAATCACTGATTACGGATTATATGTGTGCACTTATTTCATTTGCAGGCATTTTTAAATATATTTAAAAAATACTAAATCATTTCATATTGATTCTTTTGTATGTGTGTGTGTGTGTGTGTGTGTGTGTGTGTGTGTGTGTGTGTGTGTGTGTGTGTGTGTGTGTGTGTGTGTGTGTGTCATTTCCCTTATTTTGCACCCAGACATAAATATTTGCTCAGGTCTGAGGGAATGAGTATCTCTGTCAAAAAACGTGGAAATTGATCCCAACAGTAATATCCCTCAATTAATGTTGGGAGTTTTCTTTTTCCAGGGAGGAACAGTGTGTCAGTACATTTCTGCAGCTAAATACATGATTATACTTAAGCCTCTGCAGTTAGGTGTGCCCAATTTCCACACACTAACACAGAAGGAACACAAGGTCACACACTGAGAGAGTCAGGGAGAAACGGGCAGAAATGGAGGACAGTGTGGGATGAAGAAATGAAGACACAAGGAAGAGCACGTTTCTGTTACATTTGGGAAACTACAGACAGGGCGAAAGCTATTTTACAAGCTGCATGAAGCCTGTGTCAGTTATGCGTTCAACATGAATCGTGAACATGGTCATTTTTCTTCTAGGAAATGGACTTATGTGGCATGGCCCACGAGATGTGGGGCAAACACATTTTGTCACACACGTGTATTAAATTGAGAGATTTTCTGAAATATATAAGTATACGCGCAACTTAAACAGAATAAACACCAATATATGATTTTTATCTCAATTTAAGGAAATAAAATCAGAGGTTTCTGCTTCCTGTTTCAAAATGAAAAAGATTTTCGGCTTTTCTTTGACTATTTAAAAAAAATTCATCTGGATTTTTTGACTTTTGTTTGAACAAAGCGAAACAATTGAAGGCGTCACTTATTTCTTTGCCTAATTAATAGGTAAAGAATTAATAAAGACATGACTATTAAATGAAGCAGTTGTAGATATAATAATACTTATAATAAAAAATCCAAGCGTTATTTATGTTGTATGGTCCATGCTTTTAAATCGTGATTCTCATCAGATGTTTCTCACATGATTTCCTAATTATATCCTCAAAAATCAACTACACCACATATGTTAAGAGATTATGTTGTGTCCCATTTAACTCACATTTTCCATTCATTCTTAAGTGTAAATTTTTTTCCCCCAAAAAAGGCAAAAAGCACCAAAAACATAGGCGTTTTTTTGCTGTTTTTCCTCGGCTTATCAAAAGAATATAAGGGTCCTCATAACAATTAACTAGCATTAAACAGATCCCCCACTGATCCCACATAATGTTTTGTTCTGTTTTTAGACTATATTCACGTTACTTTGTGGCATTTTAATTGTTTTTTTATTCTTTCTTTTCAAATTTCATTTATATGAAATCTAAAAAAGATCAGAAAACAATACAGTTCAGATTTTTCATTTTAGACTTTGGACCGTCTTTAAATTGCAATTTCAAAAATTCACGCTGTGGCGTCACAGGGCAGGAGTGTGGCAACCTAATGCAACAAAAGCCACTGGAGTTGTCAAAAAGACTTTTTTTTAATGGATGGTAGTGAGTTTGCATCTGTCACCACACACACACGTATTCATTCCAAGCTTCTCACACTGAACAAAAACACCAAACGTGTACATCAACATAGACACACATTTTGTTGATCCCACAGCTTTGGAACAGTTACTCTTCCCTATGCAAATGAGCCGACTCTCTCCCGCTCCCGATCGTGGTAAAGTGATATGAACTGCTGAATATAAATGATTGGGAATGATTGATAGACCCTCCCACTGACCACCCTCCACAGACAGATAGAAATCCAGACAGATATATGCATCTCTCTTTCTCCTTTCTCGCCTTTCCCTGTGTCTCACCCACTCACTCAAACTAGTAAAAACATATATATATGCTAGTTCATCAACAAGTTATAAACTATTAATAGCGCTTCGATTCAACACTAACACCCAAGAAACACTCCCTGAGCTTAGGTCTCATGCACAGCAGGCCTCAACTGGCCCTGGAAATATCCAAATATGTGCAATCTTCCCTATAATTAGTACATTATTAGAATACAGTCCCCATCCTAATTCATGACAGAAGTGCCAGAGCGGCCAAAGATATTTTGAAGACTAGCTTCCAGAGAAGTTGAACATCAACTCCGTAGACTACAGGACATGGCCAGTATACATGAATAAATCAACTCAATGGACCATGAGAGTTTTCAATAAGTCACTGCAGCCAGTTTAAATCCCTCAAGGTGTCAACTTTCCTCCACTTCAAGCCTTAACGTGTGACAAGTAAGTGCTGAAAAATCCATCTAACTGCTTCTGCAACATCCCGATTGACAGCACAACTCACCTCACTGTTCAGTGCATTAAATTTAACTGCATCTCCGCCGTACCTCTGCATGTACTTACTGGGCTCTGTCCTGACAAAGCAGCACGCTATGAAGAAACAAGACCTGTGCTCAGGAGGGCCAAGCTCGCACAATGGCCTCTTTAAACACGCACAAGAATGAGAGCGAGTTTACAATGAGAAACTAACAAAAGCACACAGCTAAGACTGGAAATATATAATACTGTGTACAATGTAGAATGACGAGAAAAATAATAAGAAGCCTATGCGGTATAACGGCATGCCGGCGCAGACAAACACCAAATATCTACAAAAGAATGTATTTACCCGACTGTTTCCATCCGTTCCCTTTCCCCAATGCCCGACTGGCCAGGTGTGTGTATGTCAGTGTGTGAGCTACTGTTGGAGGGTCTGTGTGTGATTTCTTTCAGACAGGAGACTGGAAATGGGGTAGAAGCCATTACGCTGGGAGAATCACCCAGAGCACCCCGAAATGAGGGGCAGGGGCCTGTCAACACGCATGGTTATGTGTGTGCTTGTGTGTGTGTGTGTGTGTGCTGGCAGGGTCCAGCCGGTGACCTTCTTCAAATGAGCCCCCCATGATTTATTTACTGTGCCCTTATCCAACCTCTCCCAGCACACATGGACACATGATTTCTAGTATTTCAGTGATAAGGTAGAATCTGCAAATGTGGCTCTTTTTTTTTTCCTCGTTCAGGACAGGACAGGCAGGAGAAAATGGTGTTTGGTGCGAAGAGAACAGATCGGTCACCCTATCTCACACCGCAGTAGCATCTTATTTTCCTCTCCATTTCTCCGCTCTCCCTGTCCTCTTCTCATTTTAGCTCCTTCTCTAGAGCCAGCGTCTGCCTCTCACCCTTATTCTCCCATCCTCACCCTCCCTGCGCCTTCCCCTCTCACATTTTGCACCGCCAAGTCTAGCAAGTCTAGATGCCATCTCGTGCTTTCGCTCTCTCTGTTTCGCTCTTTCCTTCTTCTTTTTTTTTTCTCTCTTTCTCCTCCATTCATCCGTTTTCCCGTCGCCCTCGCTTTCTCCCTCTCTTGGTCTTTCTCCCTCTCCCCCGCTCCCTGCGAGGGGGGTGGGGTTTCACTGTCGTGGAGCGAGATGAATTTCTGATTGCTGTCGGGCAGTGCGGAGCACTCTTATTGGTCAGAGTAAGCCAGGGAGGAGAGGCAAAGGCACGGAAAGGAAGAAAAGGAAAAAAAAAAACTGAAAAAGGATAATTTTTTTTCATTGGGTGCATATGACCATAATTGCACCCCTTCCTTTTCCTCCCCCTCTCTTCCCCTCTCTCAGCAGAAGCAGCAACACGCTATAATTTGAACCACCGGAGCCAATTATGCAGATTAGCTTGCCCCAGGTTGACCAATGACCCCCCACGCCAACCCCCCACCCGTTTACATTTGTTTACAATATGCAAATTACCGCTGGGTTCCAAAACGTGCTGGAGGGTGTCAAAACACCTTTTGCAGCATTACAGTGTTAGTCTAAACTGCCCCCCCCCCCCCCCCCTCCACAAGCCCCCGCAATGCTCCCACATGTGAGTGAACATGTGCAAATGAAAGAGAAACAACTTAGCATGAGATTTTGTTTGATGAAGTGTTTGATGAAGTGTTTTGGAGGTTTTTGTGCGACAAAAACTTATTAATACTGCAGCGTTTTGCCCTTAACTTCTGACATGGAGTTAATGCTCTATAAAGTAATTTTTTTTCACTCTTTCTTCCCAGCATTTGTCCTTTTCTCCATCACTCTAGATTAACTCACCCGTCCTTCCCAAATCATCTAACCATCCCTCGGTACCCCTCCTTTTCCCTCTGTTCTTTCTCCCAGCCTTCTCTTTCCAAGTCCTTCCACCTATGTCTTCCTCTCTCGATTCACACTCCTGCTTCCCACCACCCCCTGCCTCCCCCACTGCTACAGAGATGGAAGCTAGTCTGTCTAATTAGCTGTATGGTTTACCTTGGCTCAGTGGGGCCTGGCTTCCTTAGCTGGGTTTAAACAGGGAGATGGACGGGCTGGAACGCTGAAACCCTAGACTGTAATTAGAGACAGGCTCACTGAGGGCACACCACTGCTGACACAGAGCCTCTGTTCCACTGTGCACACACAGACACACACACACACACACACACACACACTAGGGAAAGCTTGAGAAGCGTGCACACACACACACACACACAAGCACACACACATAGACGCTGTGGCAAACATAAAATGCATGAAAACAAAAGGTGTGGGCATTAAGTGCACCCAGCCATCCAAGCACGGTCACTGGCATGAAAACACACATACATGCAGAGTTGGCATTCGCTCCTGCCAACAAACACATGAGTCTCTAACGCTGCTGTAGTCCGAAATATACACGAGTGCTCTCAATTTGGTTTTAGCCCGTCTTATTCCAACTCATATTTCTGTGGTTTATTTTACTGTATTGCAGCAAGATGTCCCCAAAACACAGTACCAATTATGTCTTTTCCCCTCACCTCATCTATTCTAGCCTCCTCACCGCCACTCGTTGCTGTTTTTAAAACACTGTCTCTTGCTATACCCCCCCCCCCCCCGTCTCGTCCCATGATTTATTACTTCTTTCTTTCTGATTTGAATTCTCCCTCTCTCCGTTACAATTTTATGCTTTGTGGTGGGGCCCGTTTCTATTTTCTCCACTTGGACAGATTAAAAAGACACGCCAAAGACAACACACACAGCCAGTGCCACACACACACGTGCACGCAAACACACACACACACACAGACATGAGCGCACAAGCACGTCCGCAGCTGGTCTGATTGCGCTGGAAGTGTTGTGTTTATTCCCCTCAAAGTTAACTTCATCAAAACAAGGAACAAAAGAGACAGAGCCAATCAATGAAATTCATTAATGAAAACTGAAATGCATTTTATTCTTTTCTAATTACACGCATTGTAGCTCATAATTGAGCGGGGTGTATCAGACTGGAGATTACTTCACACTTGTGCATGGGTCACCCTCCGTGTGTGCATGTATATTTATTGCATTGCTGCACGGTGTGCGCGCGCGCGTGCACAGCGAGAGGAAGACAGACATACAAAGAGAAGGAGATGAAACTGAATGCTGAGAAAAAAAACTGATATCAAGTGAGGAGCACTGAGGAAGGGGACAAAATGAGAGACAGACAGAAATATGAAGCAACGGATTGTATAAATCAATTTTTCACCAGTATTATACTGCCCTCTGTTGTTCATGCAGAGAACAGCATTTGCTGACAGTCAGTCATACCTCTGTGTGGTGAGACCTTCTTTCCCACATCTTTGCAACAAATGCCACTCACACGAGCTAAACAAGGACCACGCATCTCATCAACTTGTATAACTTTGATAAAAGTTCATAGCTTGACAATATAAATCACATTTGGTTGAGTTTATTGACTTCCCAAAGGAAAGATCTTGGCAGCAAGCTGAACAGTGAAGGCAAGACATCGCCGACGAAGAATGTGTGAAGCCAAAGCAAATTTGGTTTGATTTGATTTTTTCCTCTATGTTTCGATCCTTTTTATCTGTCTCAAAATGTGCTGTTTTGTCAGGAAGTCGTGTCACCGCCACATCCCCCCTTTTACATTTCATTGCTAAATGCTGATTGCTGTTCCTGAGATTAAAGTGGACCGTTACAAAGAGAACATGTACTCGCAGGTGTCATAGTATTTTAATGTGTTATGACAACAGCGAGACACTGTCAGGAACACTGTGTATACTGAAAGTACAGACGCCTGGTATTCTTTTAGGCATTGTTCACCTCCAATCAAACAAAAATGATTAAAGAAAGGTGGATACTGTGCAAGTGTGTGTGTGTGTGTGTGCGTGTGTGTGTGTGTATGGTTTGTCATATGGCCCTAACTGCCCTACAATAACAAATGTTCCAGCCTTCTGATTGGGCAATTAAAGGCAGCAGGGGCGCTGTGTTGACGGGTGAAAGTGTGACATCCATCATCTGAAACAATCAGCGCCTACCAAGCAGCATGTGCTAGTGTGTGTATGTTTGTAAGCTATAGGCTCCTCAAACTACATCATGCCCCCTGTGTCTCTATAATAACTCCATGAAATCAAACACACACCTCCATAATCCCAGGTGATGCACAGTAGCCAGTGGCATAAAAAAGAAGACAAAAAAAAAAAAAATCAATAATGACCATGTGACCAAACCAGGAAATGCTTGAACAAAGGCCCAGGTAGGGAAACACTATAACAGCGTCTGCTAAAAAGCAAATTCAGCATAGCAAGGATATCTTTCCTTTCATTATGTAGTTTGCTTACCCTAATACCAGCAAGAAAGATCACATGAAGGCAGTTTAAATTAACACAGGGTTTAACAATCTAGCTACAAGCGTGTTCATATGAAAGGGGAAGCGTTAGCATCATCACAAACCCTCACATGGATCAGCCTACTGGCAGTAGAGCAACTGATTTTACAAAGAAGAAAACAATATAATACCAGATTGGAAGCCCTTCTTTAAAACTGGAAAAGACCTACTATGTTAATAAAATTTTGCCTATTTCAAGGCAGGAAAGGTCTGCAAAAATGCTGAAGGTGTAAATTAACAACAATTTAAGAGAGACGAAGAACACCTTACAGTCTCTAAATGTACAAACAGATGGGAATAACATGCTATCAAATAAGCATAGTGCACAAATGTAAAGTTGGATTGGACTCAGCTTGTAGCCAACCCTTGTAGTAATGGTTTTCTATAAAAAGCCCGGCCTGCACCCTGTATAATCAAGAATGCACTCTAGTTTGAGGTGAGCTGCCATCATGTCTGACACCGGGCACCAAGAGGAACATCTGGGAAGAAAGGCTATGGTTGGGTATCTTTAGCTGAAATTTGCTCATTGATGAGGTTTAAAGGTAGTCTGATTTTTAAAGAGTAACACAAACAGTGTTTTATTGTTCTTTTTCTTCCAGATTTTCAAGTCTATTTTTGATCTGATCATCCCCATCCTTATTAAAATGCCTGAATTTGTTTGGTTAGAAATGTTCTTTGTTGTACATGTAACCCAACCCAGCAGTGATGTCACAGAGCCTGGAGGCCACTTGTATATCACTGCAAGGTGAGAATTTCACTGTAGCTGTAGGTTTTTGGTTTTTTTTGGTTTTTTTTTTTTTTTGGGGGGGGGGGGGGGGGGGGGGGATGTTTAATTACTAACTTATATTAAAGAAATTACAGATTCAGCTGGACTAAACTAAACATGGGTGATTGAAATAAAAATAATAACAAGTTTTGCTATGGCAGATATTTGTATCATTTTTAACTTCTTTTGTTTTGTAATCTCCATAATTATGACATATTTACTCCTTTTTCTCAGGCTGAGGTTACAGTTACAGTATAATTTGTAAGCTTGTTGCTTGACCTCCCCTTTTGCTTTTCTCCTGTCGAGTTTTATACAACTCTATAAAACTAGTTCAACCAGAAACACTGATGTCACAGTCTGGAGAAAAAAAATAATGCCAACATGTTAAACATGTTTTTTGTTATAGTACCTTCTAAAGGTTGAGGGATTTGTAAAAAAAAAGTCACATACCATTAGGTCCATTTGATTACTGCTGAAAGCTGATGTGTGCCTGAACAGTGGGTGTGGGGGGAGGTTCTTCCAGAAAAATAAAAATAAGTCACACAAGCTAATATTACTAATTTGACAAGTTTTATGTGTCTCTTTGGTATGCAAAAGAAGTACTATATTTAAAAACGCTGGTGTTTCAGCGCATATCCAAGAAGGACTTATACTTTCTGCAATGTAGAAATAAAGCTCAGTATCAAAGCAGAGCCTTAGTCTTAGCTGTTGATTGTCTAAGAGCATAATTAATGCAGCAACTAATCCAACATGCCATCTAGCCAACCCAGAAATGTCCAATCACATTTACCGTTTCAGCTCGGGTTTGAAGCCGCTCAAGAGTCCACAGCGGCGGAGCTTTCAGACCACTGAGTGAGGCACTAATCATGACACTATTAACTGAGAAAACATTGGGAATTAGTCAGATGAGGAAAAGTTGCTTTTCCACTGAGGTTTTGTTTAGTTAATTCCCTGTTGACAGCCAAGTGTGCCACTTGCCTTGAGAAAACTTACTTGAGAGGGAAAGATTACTTTTTATCCCTAATTAATGCAGCTTATTTGCATAGCCAAGTCATAATATATGCTAATGTGCATTTACAGTGGCGAGTGCTGCATAGACAGTTAATGTGGCCTAAATACGTCATTAAAATTATTACGGTGCATCTACTACGTATATTTCTATTTCTGCACATGGGTTTCTCGGTCCCATATATTGACATATATACTTACAGCAATTAGAAACGTAGAAACATGACTGAAATAATTTATGTTTTGGGGATGTGGTGGATGTGGTTGGGGAGAATGTAAATGCGGCTGACTGTCTGGGTGTGTGTTTGTGTGCGTGGTATTCAAGCCAATGATTTGCATTCTTGTGTGTGTGTGTGTGTGTGTGTGTGTGTGTGTGTGTGTGTGTGTGTGTGTGTGTGTGTGTGTGTATCTTAGCTGGACATCCTGCAAAAACAATCAAGAACTGAATGAAAAAAAATTCAAATGACATCTGGGCATCAGCGAAAGAACAACATCTGTGCGTTTATTTCTGCATGAACTGCCAAAGACAAGGAAGGAATATTTGTTCCAATCAAATGCAACATATGAGTCATGAGCAGGATGACACATCTCACATCAGCAGTTATCCGCACTACCATGTGGTCTTAGGACAGATCAAAATCCCTAGCAGCTATCTACAGTAAAAGTTAATAATGTATTAACTGGACTTAATTTATTAATGATAAATAATTTAGCATAATATTAACTGTTAAAGGTGATGAAATACTAAACTTTAAATAAATGGTACTGGAAACTATCTATACATCAATACAAATGCAACCAACCCAAAGATAACACCAACGCTAACAGCAGCTACAGCTAACAAGCAACCATGTCCTGTTCCAGACAATTCTGGCGAATAAGCGGTATGAATGTTGCCACGTGGTTTGTAATAATGCATTTTTGGTTTGCTTGGAGTTCACTTGGAGTCTTCTCTGTGTGAAAAGAAACCAAAGCATGAGTATAAGCTACAGGTTGACAAACTCATTAGCTGATTTGGAGCAGAGTAAACGAACTGTAGGTGTAAAACGCCCTTAGGGAAAATGACACCAGTTGTTCAGTTTTTGTGGTTCAGTTGAGCCTCTAATTGCGCATTAAAATAAACATAGCCTCATTAGTGTCCACAGCAAGCTGTTATATGTAGGCTATCACTGTGGAACGGCTTGTCACAACTGAAAATGAGAGGACAATTGAGGAGTCCAGGAACACTGAGTGTAATTCTACTACTTGGATTCCCAAGTTTAATCCTATCACAAAGTTCATGCATGTCTGTCCTAAGAATTATGTAAACTGTGCAACCAAACTTGTGGAAAAGACTGAAAATTCATAAAAACAGACATAAAAGAAAAAGATGGAACACAGAATTGCGAGTTGTTGATACCAAATTACTCGCCCTATTCATTCGTGTGTCTCGAATCTGACTGAAATGAAGCGGATGCAAGGACTATGATCTCTCCCTTTTCTCTGGTCATTTGCAAGCTTCACTTATCTTCCCCTGAGTGATTTCATTTGGCTTTGAGTGGCTTTGAGAGGAGAATAGCACCAGATGAGGCCGACTTAAAAACCAGGTTTCTCAAAATTTCCTTTCCCTCTTATGGATATTAAGTGCCGTGATCTCAAACAAGCGAGGCTCTCCCAAGTCACTGCAAATGGTGAAAAGCCGGAGCTTATATTTCTGTTTTACGCAAAGAAAGAAGAAAAGAAAGCGCTAGAGACAGGGAGAGCAGGAGATCCAGTATAAAAAACAATAAGCTCTTTCCTTTCAATCTGAGCTTTTCTGGTAATTAGGTTTGCCTAAAAGATGGGGAAACTGAATGGAAGATGATGGAGAGAGGAAAAGAACAGGCCTTTATTTTTAAGGGAGGGCGGTACAGCAGCTCAAGAATAACAGCCCGCCGTTTTCTCCTTAAGTGCTCTCTTGTTTGATTACCCCCTCCTCCACTTCTCTTCCTGGCTACAAGCAGGGTGTGCATTCCTGTAGCTTTTTGGTTTCGACAGAGGGTCTGAGCCACGGGGGGCAACGTGCATGCATCTGTGTACCTACAACCCAGAGTATATGCACACACTCATGCCTGTGCATGCTTACCCAAAAACGTGACCGTACGTCCATAAAGTTTTCTGTTTTCACCCATGCGGCCAAGTTACAGACTATATTCCATCTTCAAAACACATAGTGGCACCATCAAATGAGTCACCCCTTTCATCTGCTTCTACTGCTCTCAGTTACTGCAGCTTCCGCCTTGCCTAATGGATTTTCAAATGCAGGTACACGATTTCTTTCAAGACTTGACAGGCATTTTCCTTTGTGTTTAGAGATGAGGATCAGGCCCTGAGTGGTTCGCTGTGACGGTGTTGTTGAAAGATTCCGCATACAGAGTAGAAGCATTTTCCCTGAACTTGTTTGAAAAGGCCAAATGTGAGACTTGTACATGTATTTTTCAACATGTGGCCAAACAAAATGAGCTAAAAGCAACTGAAATACTATCATTCTGCTGTGTTCGGGGCTTTGTATTTGTTCGTTCTGGGGTGTGTTCTCACATTGAGCGTATACTACTTTGTGAGTCAGAATGGGTTACTGCAATGGACTGTTTTAGATCTCAGGACAGAGCTGAGAGCCCATCCCAAAAATTTGGCAGAAAAAAAATGAAAAAGCACAAAACATATTAAGAAACCCCAACAAAGGCCTCTCTATAAAAATTGAAAATAGGCTAGTGCAGCTTATTTTTCTGCTTTTAAACAGGACCGCTGCCATTTTTGAAAATAAATAGAGCTGCAGCTCATTAATTAGATCCAAAAAGTAACGACTGTTTAGAATTTTCCACTTAGCTTAACTACAGTGAAAACCAGTATGTCCAATTTGTACATGCATTAGACTTAAGAGTGCAGACATGCCGCCGCCATCATTGACTGTGAATGTATAGGATGAAGCCATTATGGTCAGCATCAGATAAGCTGTGACAAGCTGACTCGAGGTGCCAAACTAGTGTTCTAACCTGGATGTAATTAACTCTGATTTCCAACTGCCCTCTCTGAGCCAGAAAGGCAATGTCTTCTAATTAACTAGAGAACACTGACAGCCTGGTGCCACCTCCATTTGGTCCCCACTTGAAACAAGTGCCATGTCCTGAGGGTTCCTGTCAGACCTAGTGCTCTGTGAACGGTGTGACATGTCCCTTCATGTCTCCATTCATCCCGCTCGCTAGCTCTCTCTCCCTCTCTCTCTCTTTCCTGACAACTATTTTCTTCTAATCATGCTCAGGAAACCAGAATGTGTTTGGCTGAAGGGGGAAACAGTCTGCGTCTATTGTACGCGCGCGTGTGTGTGTGTAATGAAGTGATGGAGACAGAGGAAGAGGTAGAGTGAGAGAGAGAGGAGGAATGACCAAGTGAGCAAATGAGCGTCAGAGAAAAGGAGGGAGAGATGTTCATAAGTCATCTTTTCTGTGTCGCCATACACTGTGCTTCATTATCTGCCTGGCCTGGAGAGTGATGTCTTCCTAAACCGGCACCGGAGCCGGAGCCAGCGGCCTGCCTCCACCACATCCACACTTACTGCAGCGTGCACCATGAAACCACACAGACGCACACATATAGATGGAGGCAATTCGAATCCTTAGAGCTTCTTAATGAACGCAAACCAAGAAAGTTGCCATACAATATACATTTGATGATACACGATGAAACAAGGACAAAAAGCAGGGGGCTGTCACCTTTGAACTGGAGCTTACAAAAAGAAAATGCCAAGCATGTAGATGTCCATGAAACATAAACACAAAACTAATGAAATAAACAATTTCAAAATTCCATTAATTATAAAAAGGGTAATATGAGTTAATCCAGGACAAAGCTCAAAGAAAGATTGTTCAAGGTTTTTATGAAGCTAGAAGGGGAAGGAGATTACAGTGAGACTGACAGCGGTGTTTTGGGGCTCGTTTAAAGGGAAGTCTGGTATTAAAACAGCATTTACATAAAGTTCAGCCGCTGAGTGAATGCCTGTAAAGCTTTCAGAGCCTTTTTAGATTCCTGATCTGCTCCAGTTTAATAAATTCAGCTTGGAGAGAACTGACTAAGTAAGAGTTTTTAGCTGCATGTGTTCTCCACTGCTACGCTTCTAAAACGTGCACATTTCATAGATTTTACAACTTATCAGCCATCACAAAACAATCAAAGTATTTCACTGACAAACTGTATATAAAGGATAGACTTCGCTATTGTGCTGTCACACTTATTTTGATGCCTAAAGCTGAGCATTTTGGCCATCGCCATCTTTGTTCTTTGAAACCTTGTGATAACTGAGGGATGGATCTGACTGAGAAACCGTGAGACTCTGCTAGCTCATGCACTTGCAACCTGTGAAGTACAAGATCTAAAGCATACACTGAATTTTCTTTTTTTTTGACTCGAAAGAGATCCATAATTTACAAAATAAAAATCACGTGATATCAAATAATACATTAAATGGATATTGTATTATATTAAGGTTGTTTTCCTAAAGACTTCTATACAGTCAGATTTCTTTTTGCATCCAGAAGCATCACCTACCAGCTACCTGCAACCACTAAACAGCTTTTATTGCTAAATGATATCTCTAATCAGAAAATCTCACAATAGAAAGTCAAAGCATTTAGGTATGTAGACATGGTCAAGCTGATCTGCTGAAATTCACATTAAGCATTGGGAAATAAAGGCAAAAGCCAGCATAGCCCAAAAAGCTGAGCAGGTCAGCCATAAGCCAAAAAGCTGTCGTAGGGCCCTGGACAGCAACTGACAAGATTATCAGTGCCAGACTAGCCTGTGATCTACTGGTGTTTTCATGAACTCTCTAGGGTTTACACAAAGTAATCATTTGGCTGTCCAGACAAAAACGACTAGCTGATAGCAGAGGTAAACAAGACAGGGAACAACACTGTCCAGAGCAAACAACGGGGGGGGGGGTGGGGGGGTGTCACCAAACTGAACAATGAAAGTTCTGATGAGTTTCAGTCTCTGCTGTAGCGTTCGGATGATAGAGTCAGAATTTGGACGCATGGATTCATTTGGTCTTGTATCAACAATTCAGGCTGCGGGTGGTGGGGTTATGTTGTGGAATTTCTTGGCACACTTCATACCCCTCTGGTAGGTTTGCATTTCCAGTGGGAATGCTGATGATGAGTTAATAGCTGAAAACAATTCATAACTGCAAGATCAGTAAAGCCCAAACTCTGCTGTTGGTTTGTTTTTTCTGTACTTTATTCCACTTTTAAGAAGTATTTTTGACCTGACGTTGGCCCATGTTTGCACAGGCTTTTTAAAAAGGATGCTTGCCATTGTTTGACCAATCAGCACTTAATATTAGGACCAATTGCCATTTCTTTGAAGGAGGAATTAAAAAACAATCTTAAAACTAAAGTCTAAGAACTTTTATACACATATAAGGGATGTACTTCCTCCAGTAGTTGTCAGAAGTTTGAATCCCCTTCAGCCTCAAAGCACCTGAGGTGCAAGTGGAACGTGAGCGAAGATCCAATATGGATACAAAGTATAAAATCTGACATTGAGCAGTAGTGCAGTCTGGTATCTGCTAGCTTCTTTTCAAATAAAACAAAAATCTTTAAGCCACTCAACCACAGTTTAGATGCTTTTGAATCCAACATGCTTTTTTAAAACCCTCCCATAAACCTTGGGCAGCCTGTAATTTTCTCCACTTTTGTAACGCAGAGCAAACTGACATTGCATTTTAAATTTAGCGGAAAGACTTTTGTCCTTCTCTGACAGCTGACTCCTGAAGTCCCCTCAATTACCCTTCACTAAACCTGGATTTACAGAAAGACATTTGTCACAAAACTGCAAAAACATCTTTCCAGAGCAAAAAGTATTTAGTGCGCTATGCTAAATCTCTGTGCCACGCCACAGGATCCATCTAGTAGTTTGAGGTGCATCATAACCAGCCTAATTGGACAGGTGTTTGCAAGCCATTATGATACTAAACCGTTGTGTCAGTAGAAGAGCCCAAAAACAGCACGATACCCCCAAAGACCTGCTGAAGGATTAATGCAGTGGTTTAGATGGGAGGGAAGGCTTTTACGTGTCAGAGTTGAGAGAAATTAAGATGGGGGAGAGAGAAACACAGAAAGAAAGAGATTAAAGAAGAGCAGCACTCACAGTGTGAGGTAAGCCACAGTCATCTCTTGTCAACCACCCCTGGTGGGAGTATGTACCCCACACGGAGAAACAGAGACAGACATTAGCACTCCACTCAACCTCAAATGCCTCTTATTTATGGAAAAAACACGCAATAAACAGCAGCAAACTAACACTTGCTCCTTTCTGTAATTGTACTCCATCAAATGTGTGATGCAAAATAACTCCTTTAAAGTAATTGCACATACACTAATATATTAACTGTAAAATTATATTAGAGTTGCAGTTGTGAAGGTTTCATCTGACAGCATAAAGTTTTTAATACCAATATAAAGCCTCAGTTGAGCAATAGACACATTGCCCTGTGTTTCATTAGAGCCTACAAGTCAGGCCTAAAATAATACCAGAGTCAACCTGAAAGGGTGAAAGGTCAACTAGAAGATCAATGTTCTTCCCAAGGGTTATAAGCTTATCAGAGTACACAAATACACACTGGCAAACACACACACACACACAAAAGGCTTTCTTCACCTGTTATTGGATGAGGCGCACAAGCCTGGGGTGAGGCACTCAATGAATAGATCCTTATTGATTTCAGCTAAACGGTATGTACTGCAGGGCCAATTCAACCTCTCGACAACTCACTCGTGCTACATCTACCCTACGAGCAACTAACCCCTACCGTGAACACACAAACACCAGAGCTGCGATCTTTAGTGCACCGCACGCACGTACACACGGCGCAAACTCTCTCCCCACCACTCCAAGCTCTCTCCTAAATGACCTCGTGAAGTAGGGTGAGGCTCTTCACACATCTACCAACAGTGGTGGAAACTGAGCAAAATATCCCCTCATTGATCGCTTGACAGCACCCAAAGGTCAACAAGGCAGCGTTCGCAGCAGGCTGAATGGCCCCCATCAGATCCTGTTTGCAACCGATGAGATGGTGAGAAACTCTGTGTATTTGAATGAGATTAGCTAAAAGCTGGTGAGCAGTTTTCAAGCATTGGAGAGAGAGGTTTTTCCCTTTTGTTCCATTTTTTCCTGACTCGTGCCTGGTTTGTTTGTAAAAGTGTTTGTGTTTTTCGCCACAAACGAGTTCTAGTAACTGACAGATTTTCCTGTAACAGGATGATTTCGACTAAATTATAGCATAATATGTACTCACAACTATTCGATTTATGTGCTAAGCCATAACCCTGTTTTTTTTTATTATCATTCAAAATTTGTTTTATCTAGATGATATATTACCAGCTATGAAATAAACTATTTAACTAAATATATTATTGAATATTATTATTACTGTTTGAATTAAGGATATTAGAAAACCAGAGCAGCTTGATTTGCTAAAAATGAGAGCGCTAGGTCTTGGGTGCATGAACCCCAAGTTCCTGCTACTGTTTGGGTTCCTAAAACAACAGCAACACAACATGCAAAAAAATTAATTTATTATAATTTATTTCATTCTTAGCTAAATACATCTGCGATCTCGTGATGCTGCCATCACAATGACACTTGGACAACAAAGGGGAGGCAGAGCAACGCGACGTAATCTCACAGCACCCCGAATCTGCAGTCAGACAAAAAGTGTGTCACAAAATAATGCATTTCGAGATCAAAAAACGAAATGTTACTTCTATTAACACGAAGGTTGGAAGAAGGGGAGGACTAATGAGCTTCTATAATCCAAAATACAATAAATAAACATCAGAAGAGAGAAAAGAGAGCAGTGTTAGTAGTGTTACACCTACTTCAAATCAATTGACTGAAAAGGAAGATTCAAAGTACTATTTTTCCAGTTTTGAGATGTCTGTTCTCAGCATAAGACAATGTTTTCCACCAGAACACCACTAACTCATTTTGTATTGCCTCGTCTGAATGAACCTTCCCCCTGATTGTTTCAATCTTCTCACTAGTGCACATTTGACTTTCCGCTTGGCTCGAAAACAATAAAACACATGCTGGTTAAAGCAAATTTCAAGGTCAGTAAATTACCAAAATGTCAGAGTGCAGTCTACGCTGCCACCAACAAAATAGACCCCTTAAATATTCTGACGTGTTGCTAAATTTCTTCCTTGTACTTCTTGATGCCTTCTGCCATGTCGAACCTGGTCTGTCCGCACGCATTTTGGAGGTGCGCTCATCCATCATTGATAACAAATGTTTAAAAAAAATAATCATCTGAATCCCAGGGAGGGATTAAAGACTCTTCTATTCACACACTAACTTATTTTGTCTGTTTGCATGTAAATGAAGGCAAATATGAGCCATAACTGGTTTTTAGAGCATTATCTTATCATAAGTTTTTGCATTAATATCCTCTTAATTTCATAATAAGTAATGTTTATATCTGTACATGCCATGCCCGTTGCTTTTATTCAGGTTTTGGCGTTTAAATATTTTACAACTGATTCACATTTTTTTTAAGTATTTAGAATTCATGATGTTTTTAAATTCTTTGTGTGCGTGTCTATGTGTGTTTGTGTGTGCGACTATATGCTGGGACATCAGGGCATTCTGTGTTTTCATGTTATGTGTGCCACTAGGGTAATTAGGAATAGGAAGGAAAGAGTGATCAAAGTGAGCACTTTCCACCCTCCGTTTCAGTTCTGATAGGAGTGTGTGCCTGCATGCATGTGTGTCTACATATGTGTGCATGCTTGTGTGATGTACACTATGAGGCTTTGATGCTGTAAGCTCTGCCGGTTAATGTACTACGGATAAAAATACTACACCATGTAATCTGGCATTTATCCCTAGAGAGCAGAAGCCCAAAATATGACACATGTCAAGAGGAAGGAAAGGGGAGAAGAACGAGTGCAAGCAGGGGGAGAAGTGGAGGAATAAAGGAGGTAAGAGACCAAGAGCCTGTGTTTCGTCTTCTACCCTGAGATGATTTAAAGGATGACATTTATAAGACATGCGCAAACTCTTCTCAGTAATTATTTGAAATTAATTCAGGACTATGAGAGAATAGAGACAACAAAGATGTACAGATTCCTCAAATACAGATGTGCATACTTGGTGCACTATAGGACAGCACTAAGGGGTTTATACATTTCTTTGTCTTTGGGTATAATGCTTCATCCAAAACCTCAATTTACTTTAACACTAAGTTTGGGGAACATAGCGCGCGTGCGCAATTGCACACAATAGTCTCTGCGCACAAAAAAATCTGTGTTGCGCACAAAAAAAAAAAAAAATACGAAATTCGTATATACCGAGCTAATCAACGTCGTTGACAGGCTATGACAAATTCAAATTTATGTGTTCAGGGCCCGAATAGCCTGGGGGAAGAAGCTCCTCCTCATTGCCTCTGTTTTGGCCTTAAGGGAGCGGAAGCACTTCCCAGACCTCAACAGTGAGAAGAGTCCATTGTTGGGATGGGAGAGGTCCATCACAATCTTCCTAGCTTTGGGCTTACACCGCTTGGTGTAGATGGACAGCAGGTCAGGGAGCTCTGATTGAATGATGCGTTCTGACGAGTGCACCACTCTTTGCAGATCTCGTCTGTCCTGCTTGGTGCTGTTCCCAAACCAGGTGCAGATGTTTCCCGTCAGGACGCTCTCGATGGTGCAGGAGTAAAAGTTCTTGAGCACCCTCAGTGGCAGATGGAAGTCTAAGTCTTCTGAGAAAGAAGAGACGCTGACGGGCTTTCTTGACCAGGGTGTTGATGTGACAGGACCATGACAGGTCCTGAGTGATGTGGACACCCAGGTATCGGAAACTGTCCACTCTCTCCACTGGCATGCCACTGATGATGAGGGGCTTGTAATTCCTTGTCTGCTTTAGTGAAGTCCACGATCAGCTCTTTGGTCTTGCTGACGTTTAGGAGAAGGTTATTCTCCTGGCAGTTCTCCAGCGTCCTTATGTGCCAACACCGGTGTTTTAGCTAGCAAAGCGGCGTGGCTGATGTGGAGTAAAGCCACGTTAATGACAACGTGAACAACCATTGGAGATGTGAGCAGGACAGACGGAACAATTGACGGAAAACGTGTGGACTTTATACCAGTTTTTAAATTGTGTTGATAGGCCACGTAAAACCAGAGTTATGATAAAAATATTTGTAATGTTTGGTTTTCTTCCTGAATACTATCGTTGTTTATATTTACTGTGGGAAGAAACGGTAAAAACTGCGTTTTATAAGAAAAACGATCGAAACACTCTCTGCTTTTGAGCAAAAACAAAACCAAAAAAACCCCACCCTTTCCTATTGGTCGAAAAATGTACCATGTCGACCAATCAAAACATGGCACTTAGTTGTTAAGAAATGGGAGGAAGTTTTAGGAGTGATGGCAGTGTTTTGAGATGTGAGAGATTTGAGACATTTAGCGCAAGTCTTGTGTAGTTAGTGTAGTCAATAGTTTTGTTGTGTGTGTCAGAACAATGAGGCGACTGCTGAATGTTACAGGTGTTACAGGAGTGATACATCTCCTGTTGTCAGGCCTGCAGGTATCAGGCTGTTGTTCTCCTTTATCTCATAGTGGACAGAAATAATTTTTTGGAGTGGCACAAATAATTTGTGTGGCATCAGATTTGATGCAGAACAGCTGATTGTTCTGTAAGTAGTTTGAAATGTTTGTTTAAAAAAAACGCCATGGCTGCATTTTTAGGTAAACAGCTGCAAAAAAACTTTGTTGTTTGCAAAACTCAGTAACTTTTTTGGAGAAGTAACTATATAATTAATTGCCCAACATCGGTCATTATTTACTGTATTTTGTAGACAGAGAGTTACAGGACTCTCTCTCAGACCACAGACTCATAGTCATAATACAAGTCAGAGCTTTATAATAAATAAATAAATACATAAATAAAGTTGTGTTTTCAAAATTGGAGTTCAAGTTATTTTTACTTCCAATAGTGTTAACATACTACACAGGTCATGAATAAGATTTTTTTTTAATTTTCATTGTAAGTGGGCTAAAGCAGTTAATTAAAAGTAGTCTAACATAAATGTAAATGCTGTAATTTGATTATTTTAATAAACCATGTGACTTGGATGGATTAGATGCTGGTGTGACCACAGTCCACACGCTGTTGCTGTTGCTCACAGTGGTCCAAGGGATCGCTCAGGGAGTTTGTGCGTTCGCTCAGACACATGATAAATTAGAGGGAACATTGATAGCCACCATATTTTCAAGGTGGTGCTTCTTTTTTTCTATTTTTTTTAACTAAATAGTTGTAACATTTGGAAGTTGGTTATTGTTGCTGTTTTGTTTACATGCTTTACTTGCTCAGCGCACTTGTAATTAAATGGAGTTGTGTTTGAGCAGGTAATATAAAACTGTTCTAACCCCTGCTCTATACGAACAAGTGGTGAGGATAATATATGCTATGATAAACAACCTGTAACACATGGTAATGAAATACCAACAAGAAGGTAGCTTACTGAGCGTTCACTCAGATATATTGTTGAGTCAAACAATTTTCAGACATGGTAAGGTTCCACTTCTGTGCTGTTTCTATCTTCCACATTACAAACAATCATGCCAGCTCCTCATGGCAACACATTCACAAGTCATATGCAATGAGAATCTGAAGTGCAGGATATTTTCTGGGCACAATTAGTACCAACTGAGATTCCTTTAGACACTTGCCTGAGTATTGCAGCTGACCTCCACAGACACCACATCTCTCTGTGGCAGAGCACCTTTGGGATGTGGTGAAATAGGAGATTCGCATCATGGATGTGCTGCCAAAAAATCTGCACCAACTGTGTGACATAGTGTCAGGTGGATGAAGTTATTTGAGGAATGTTTCCAGCAACTTGTTAATTGTTTGCCACAAACATTTATGATATTTCTTAACACAAAAAGGAGTCCAATCTGGTATTAAACAAGGTGTACCTAATGAAGTGTACAGTGCATGTATAATAGTGTATGGATTCAAGTTAAAAGTGTTCTCATTTTTCTGCAGTCACTGTCTTCAGCTGCATTTTTAATTTTAATAAAAAGCAACACATTTGTGCATAAACCCACCACGAAGACAAACATCTGTGCTATACTGTCCACTAGCACAGGTTGCTATACTTACTTGCATAGGCCACATGTTGTTTTGGGAGGACAACATTCAATTTCAGTGCAGACAGACAGAGTGTGTGTGTGTGTGTGGGGGGGGGGGGGCGGGTTTGAGCAGTCCGCACTGACAGTGAAGAATCCACTAAACACCAGGAAACCTTTCACAGCGAGCCATGCTGCATGATTTTCTCACACACAAAAAAGCGGCTATTAGCCCGTTCGTTTAAGGCACAGCCCAGCTATTCTGCTAGAAATATATTCAAGACTAAACCCTCTGGAAAATTCATCATTATATTTGTACTTAATAGCAAATACAAGACACGTAAGAGTAGCTTATATATAAGTCAAAAATAGCAAGGCAACAATCTAGCTAACCATGAGTCGCATGGAGTTTACATAGAGCACAGCAAAAAGCAGGCACAGGTCCTTACCTTACATGTAATTTACTTTGGTTTTTCATTGCAGCAGGATGTTCTTTTTAGCCAATCAAGTCTAAATGTAAAAAGTAGCTAATGACATTACCTAACATAACATCACTGGAACCTTTTATTTTCCAAAACATGTCATTCATAATGAAAGCAGCTAGCAACGTGAAGCAATGACCTCTTGAAAGCCTTTAACCTTGCAGGAAGTAAAAGAAGGGGTGACATACAAAACGCAAAAAGTTTCAAAATTGATACAAAACTAATCACAGACACTCACTTTTCCGATATTAGAATATCCTGTGATCAATAAAGTAGTCTGATTCTGATTTTGATTAAATGCCAGGTCAATCTCCAGAGTTAAGAAGAAAGAGTAAATACAAACCATTGGATTACTATATATCTCTAAGCTAATGTGTGCCCTGTTTGGGCCTGTTTGAAACTCATCAGCATTTAGGGTGGTGTCTTCTTCTTCTATCTGTTCACTTTAGGGATCACCCATCCTAGCATCCTCCTCTGTCACACCAATCATCCTTCACTACATCCACAAACCTTCTCTGTGGTTTTCATCTTTTCCTCCTTCTTGTTTTTGTCCAGAGCATCTACTATCTCTTCTCTGCACATCTTCAAATCATATTGTCTCTCTTGTGCCCCAGAATTATTTTTGGTTGAAGGAGGTTGTATGAAAAGTTGCCTGGTTTTCATACAAATGTAACAGTAGTTCTCTTAACAAGAAAGAAAATTAGCACATTTAAATAAACCATTTTATTTATTTCATACAAAAATAGACTTATTTTTAAAAAGAATTTTAGCAATCTTATTTGTTACTTGTTTGTTATTTGCTTTTTTCTTTTCCTTTTAGAAAGTCTGCTGCAACCATTACATCAATTTCCATCACACTCATTGAGATTCTCATTGAGCAGGGCAGAATAGGCAGGACTATGTTTCCAAATGGTGGCAGGCAAATAAATGAGTTTGGAGGTCTATCTTACCTAAGATGGAGGGGACAAGCCTTAATGAAGAGGGAAATGAGCGAACAAGTGTGTCAGCGAGTGAGACAGCTGTTTGAGGCAGCAAGTGTGTGCCTGAGCAAACAAGGAAGGGAGCGAGAGAGCCTCCACAGCGCTACCAATCAGGGATGGGAGAAGCAGATAGTTACAGGTAGGTGTGAAAACCATACGTCAATGGGCCCTAATTGAGCGCTTCTCCTTCATTCTGCACTTGCTACTGACACATCGCCCCTGGGCCTATTGGGAGAACACCAGCTTTCTGTCACATAGAAAACGGGAGCGACGGATGATACGAGGAGTAGAGGATGGTGCTTGTCATTTTTCCTTCTCTAGATCCTCACACCCGGCCCCCGTGACTCACTGTAAGGCAGATGTTTCTCTAACTTTTAAAGAAAAGAAGTTCCCAACTCAGCTTTCTCTTAAACACTGCAAATGGCTGTAATATAAATGTTCGTGGTAGAGTGGCACACTTGTGACAAAGAGCGACTGGTCAGAAGTATGCCACCTGAAAACCCAAGTCCCAGAGTGCACTGGGCAGTACTGCATTAAAAGATCATTTTCAGATAGAGAGCATTTTTTGTACAAGCCACATGTTCATAATAGAGCCCTAAATATCGAACTCAGGGACATCCCTTACTAATCTGAATGAAAATGAAAGTATTGTAGTAATAGCTGTCACCTTATTTATGCACTAATTCACCTTTGCCAAGCATTTGTCAAGGATTTCTTTGTCGTCACAGGTTAGACCACCAGTGGAGAAAAAATCCTCTTTGAACTGTAATTTGGTTACACAACCATAGCATAAGAGTTCACAGTTTTTGGGGTGATCACAGGTTTGCAGGGGCAATCTGTTCAACAAATATATCAATATTTGGTGCAACTGTATTGATATTTGATTCGATAGTAAAGATTTCTACATTTTACCCACCAAAAATTCATTGGTGCTGTGAGTCCTGCTGTTGCATCTAGTTAGCAAAATAAAAATTAAAGTGAAATGTGACTGTCTTCTTTGAATTCTTTAATCTAGTGGAAGCCTAGTCAGTAAAATTTCTGACAAAAATTGAAACATTTCCTAATCAGTCATGCCGGGATCTAGTTCCCTAAAATTCTTTCAAACCTAGGTTGCCTAAAACAAGCAGCTAGTAACAATATAAAAAGAAAACGAGTGAATAAAGCGTGATTTGTTCATATTGTGTTAAAAACTATTACATTACAATTTATTTACATAAAATAATATAATTTTGACAAAGGTACATAATTTCACAGTAAAAATAAAGGCTTGGTTTTCGAATTTTTTCTTGTTGATTGGTTATTGCTCTACTGGGGGACCATTTATATGCTTTATGGCCAATTACAGATTACTGTGATACAAATAAATAAATAAGCTTGACAGCTTGAGCCATTTCTTTTCTGCTTCCCATCACAACTTCAGAGGAAATGCCCTTTTTTCCTGCCTCTCCTGCAGGGGTCGCTGTTAACCCATGTTAAATGCAAATTAACTGATAGTTTGTTTGTTTTTAAAGCAAAAAACATTAAAAGCATTAGCCATTAAAAAAAAGCAATCCAAACTAAATTATTATTACTTTTAGTGTTTTTTTTCTTTGTTTTTTTCTTTTGCCTCTCAAAATGTAGAATTGACAACCTTCTCTGCCTCCATGGACCACCCCACATTGATGCTTATATAGTATTTTTAATTGAGATTTAAACTAGACGAATTATATATAGGTAAGAACATGAAAATTCAAATTAAGGGGAAAAAATACTGTGTGGTGTGTTCCCAACTTTCTGTAGTTGTAGATTGTAAGTAGAAATGAAGTGGAAGGAGGTTCAAACTTTGGTTTGGCTGGGAGGTAAGGTTGATTTAAACCACAGAATTCAGCAGATTATTATCAGGAAAATGTTAAGGGGAAATTAAAATTGGTAGCTGGCAAGTCTAAACTGTGTTTTAGACACGATAATGAGCTTTGATAAGTACCTGGGATTTTTTTTTTTTTTTAATTACAACATATTAATGGATTGCTTTCATTTCAAATTCAAATAATTTCTATACGTTTCCATAAATTTTCAACTCTGGAGTAAAGGCTGTGGAATGCAAATGCTGAAAACATCCAAAAAACTGATTTTTATCAGGCCATTTTGGCAATCAGAAGCAGGTGGAGTGCAGAGTAAGGTTGAAGAGGTGTGTTCAGATACACACTCACGCACCCACACACCCACACACACACACATAAAGCGCTTTGTTCCCTCGGGTAGACCATGGAGCCGTCAAAACCACTCTGATTTTGAATTAGCTCTGATTGGCTGTCATTGCAGTATGCCCCACACAGCTGAGACCACTCAAAACCACACACACACAAACACACACAAACACACACTTTTGTGGTTTGGGCATCATGTTTCACTAAACTGCTGAGTTCTCTAGGCTGTAACTAGGGCTGTTTTAAGAGCTGTGGTTGAGTATAAATGTGCGTGTGTGTGTGTGTGTGTGTGTGTGTGTGTGTGTGTGTGTGTGTGTGTGTGTGTGTGTGTGTGTGTGACTGCAGAGAATCTGTGTATGCAGTGTATTCAAATTTTCTGATAGTGGGGGTGTACGTGGACATGTTGTTATGCCTCTTGAGCTCTGGATATTCTGTGAGGTGTTACACTAGGACATTTCAGGCTGCAACATTTTTTAAAAAAAAGTTATATATGTATCTGTATATTTGCTAATATGCCACAACATACATATTTTTATTCTGTTCTCAGAAACATTTGGCTCAGTCCTGTCCATGTTGCAAGCATTTTAGCATCCAATTGGTTTGGTTTGACCTGTATGAAAATTTAGTGAGAAAGTCCCCGTAGTGTTGCAAATGAACAATGGATGAATGTGTTATTTTACTTATATGGTGCTAAAGAACAATTGTTTGGCACCACCTTAACATTCAAACCAAAAAATTCCAGAGTATTTCTCTTAAAAAATATAACCAAATATTTAATTAAGAGATTATGCAGGTTTGCATAAATGCCTCTCTGACACCACAAGTATGCATGCTAAGTAAAATTCGGGTCCAAAACAAGCAGGTCCTCCCACTTCCAAAGGGATGCCTCGGTGCCAGAAAAAAGACTTGTGTGGTTAAATTCACAGGGGTTCACTAGTTTGCTAGCTCAGTGTGAGTTGGCTGTAAATCCAACATGCCCACTTGTCTGAATATAAAATCAAAATGTGTCTCAGTAAGCATCGTTCTTATTCTGAAACTGGAGTCGGTGGGAGCAGCAAAAATGACCAGCCAGTGGGAAGTATTCGAAAAAAAAGAAGAAGATATTAAGACCAAAGCGGGGTTCCATCTATAAATGCCTCAGGATCAGGTTTCTCTGTGAACAACAGCCCATTTATCCAAAAGTGTGGTTAAAAACAGAGCTGCACAAGAAGAAGAAAAATGCAGTAGCATGCACACATTTCTGTTTGGTTGTATGTACTTGTATTTACTTTGTAGTTTCAATTCATTTATATTTTTCTATTAATGAAAAGAAACTGATATCATTGAAATTAGGTCTGAAGAATGGTTTAAGGCTGGAGTGTGTCAATTTATCACTATCTGAAATGAAACATGACTGGCACAGGATAATGTTCCTAATGGGCTTATTCCTTATTGGTGGTACATTAGTACCATCTAGTGGTAATATACATAACTGCACATACTTTTTGCACTATTGTTTTCACACACACACAAAAAGAAAAAAAATGAATAGTTGAACTCTGAAGTCTGAGCCTGCTTCAATATTCATCTGTAGTGCAAGGAAACTGTCTGCACTGGTGATATCACAACCGCATAAAACTTAACACTTGCAGTTTTTCAAAGAGATAAGAAAGATTAAATCCACAGCTAGGTAAATATACACTTATAGGACACTGGGAATTTTTTTTAAGTGAGTCCTTTGTTTAATTCCCTGCTGTTTAGGTGAGTCTCCTCATTCTCACTGTCTAACAAAAGGCATTTAAAGCGACTTTGACCGAATATGAGAGCTCAAGTTCAGCTGAAGCTTCAACAAAACGTTTTTTTTTTATGACTGGAATCATTGTAAATATATAATATAGAGTATAAAGGCACATCCACTAAGTCCTGGGAAAATTGGATAGTGAGGGAACATCAGTTACCAGTAAGCACCAATAAGAGTTGGTAGTTAAATATCTGCTATTCAGATTTAAAGTACTTTTGAAAAAAAACAAAACAAAACAAAACTACTGTTACAAGCAGTTTAAGCCTGCAATAAAAAAGAGGCAAATAAATCAAAAAAGCATATAAATAAGTGAATCAGTTTTGTGGTGTGTGCAAAGGAGTATGCATTCCTTGCAGTGGGCAAGAGAGGGAGACTACCAAAATAAAAGAGTCCTCTTTTAAGAGTTAGCATTAGAATTGTTGTTGGTTGAATCCATAGACAATAACACTTAACACTAATAACAACAACAATAACACTACTAATTTGTACTGTAAAATTGGAAATTTTAGATGGGGTGCTATAGAGACTGACTCCCTTTTGGAGCTCCATCAACTGCTACCATAGAGGAACATCAGTGTTCTTTTTTTTTTTTTTTACAGTTCTTGAGGTTGCCCCTGGAGACACATGGAGAAGGGTGATCACACCAAGCAGTGCCTCATTTTGCATTAAAAAAAGACAGATATTTCCATGGGGCAACACTTGCATTTAAATGAACGTGGTTAAACCCTTGTTGCGCTGTGTGGCCCAGCACATCATGCTAAATATATGATTTCTAGCCAGAAATCATAAGCCAGCAGAGCATTAACAATTTAGATGAGCCTGAGGCATGCATTCAATTCACAACTAAGGACTTTATTAAAACAAAAAATAATATGTCAATGAAAACACAAGTAAAATATTAAAAACAACAATAATAGCCACATAGTTTATGGTTTGAAACAGTCTTATAGAATGGCATCTGTACATGAGAGCCACTAGAGGTCACTGTTTACAACGTTTTTAATCGAGTTTAGTTGAACTTGGTTTAACTGAAACGAAAGCAGTCATTAAAGCAAATGCTTGCTCTTGCCCCGGAAAAAAAAATTATCAGGAACATTTATTGACAATAAATCATCCTAACCACTGTTGCTTCATTGATGGTTGTGTGTTGCGTTAGCTGCCACAAACATATTAAACTCTGATCTCTGTGCTGTTAACCTCTGAGCACTGCAGAGTGCAGCACAGTGTAAGGTGAAAAAATTGAAAAGAACAAAAAGGAAAGAAAAAATGTCATTGTGCTTTGTTTAGATTTTTTCAGTCTTACTCAATTTCATAGCTGCAAGTTAATGATAATAAGCTATCTACTATAGTCAAAAGGTCTTGGGAACACAGACCATTAGTGCTGTCGAGAATACACTTTTGGCAATTGGGTAATTAAATTCAGCACAATATGGCTAGCTATTCTGAGACATTTAAATTTTCCACCCTTATTTCTGAAGTTCCTGACAAGATTTTATTTCCCTGCCAAGACAAAAGCTGAGTCAGAGGCATGTGATTACTGCCAGGATATTGAGTTGAAGTAAGATGACCAGTACTGGATATGATCTACACTCCTCTCTGTTGCTGTCTTTGTAATTACTGTATGTCATTACCTTTTCATCTTCTCTCCCTCTCAATTTCTGCTTTGTTTGTGGTTTTTCTATGCTCTTATTTTCTCCCTTTCATTCAGCATAACTGGTGGAGGCAGTTGGCTGGCCGCCCTTACTGTGGTTCTGCTGGAGGTTTCTTATTGTTCAAAGGGAGGTTTTTTTTCCCCCCTTCTTCCCACAGAAGCAAAATGCTTGCTATATCATCAGGTTTCAATCTATGACATTTAAAGTTCTTTTACTTATGATGATAAAGTGCCCTGATATGTTGTTGTGAATTGGCACTATATAAATAAAATGTAACTGAACTGAACTGAACTGGGGGGGGGGGGGGGGGGGGGGGGGAATGAAAATACGGTTTAGTTGGATGATCATTTATTGTAGCTATTTAATTTGTCCACAAAATAATCTGCATTGTCAATTAAAATTGGTGTTTGCCTTTAAAAAATAGGAAAATCCACAGTGGAACACTTCAGTTCTAAGTCAATGCAGAAAGTCAGCAAGGAAATGCATTTAGGCATTTGGAAATGGTTATGATCAAGATAAATATAAAATCAAGAATCAAAGAAACAAATCAAAGGGGAAGAAAGTGACGTAAGTGACTTAGGTGACAGAGAATGTCCAGACTGCTTCACGCTGATAGTGCAACAGTAACTCAAATAGCAACCAAGATATGCAGAAGAGCGTCTCTGAATGCACAACACATCAAACCTTGAAATCAGATGGACAACAGCAGAAGAAGACCGCATCTGGTGCCACTTCTGTTGGGCAAAATTAGGAAGATGAGGCCACAATTCACAAAGGCTCACCAATTTTTACTTATTTATTTTTTGTGATTTCTTTGACTACTCTGTTAGGTTCAGGATAACTTTTCACACCTCATATAGTAGGAAATGAAATACATAAATTACGTGTAGAAATGACTGAAAGATTAATAGGCTCTGTTTTGAGTTTTGTTCAAAAAAGAATGACTTCATATAGGGAAAAATATATATCACATGTGCAGGACACCTTAAACTAGTTTTTTTAATTAAGCAGCAAGGCAGAACAAAATCGGGGCTGTATCAAGACATGAGGACTAAACCCCAATTCAACCAGACCCAAAACTGATCCGGAATTAAAACAGGACTACAACAGTTCAAAATCAGGACTACTGAGGACTTAACCAAGACAGAACCAGAATCAGAACTATGATAGTAGCACTAAAAATCATCATAGACCTGCACTACACTTATTTTTTTAATTCTACCAAAGTACACTATTTAGATTGAGAAAAGTTTATATAATTATTTAGCCTTGTTGTGCAAACAAGCCTGCATAACTTAATAAATGTAGAATTTGAAAAATAGCAAACCTAAAAAGAAACACTAGGTACGAGATACATGAGGACCTATGATACGGTGATACTTTTGGTAAACAACCATTTGACTAACATGTGTGTCTCACCTGCTCTTGTTCATCTCTGTTCTGTCCTCATTCTCCTCTCTCTCCCTCTCTGTTCCTCTCTCTCCCTCTTTGTGCTGACAATCATCAAATATACAGTTGAAACCACATATTTATGTACTCTTCAGATCAAAACACAAACACTTTTTTTAATTGTAACATCAAATCAGACTAAATATTAATTTTTTTAGATTGATAAATATAAAAAACATATTTGTTAATTTTAAGAGTAAAGAGAGAAACTATCTGTATTTCTTAATTGCAAATGGCACCAAATTGTATTCAAAATTGAGCCACACTTATGGAGCTCCACAATTCTTTTCCTGGTGTTTTGGTTGACATCTCTTGATTTTCCCATTTCAAAGAAACAGGCTCTGTGTTTTGCCTTATATGCATCCACAGCTGTGCCACCAATTTACTCACATGGGCTCTACTAACCTATCAGAAGCTTCTTCAGCTCAGAATGGAATCGCCTGCAGTTTTCTTATTAATTAACAAACTTAGTGTATGTGTGCTCCTAAATTTGATGAAAGTGATAAAAAAAACAGAAAGCTCTGTCTCTCTTTATTCTGACATTTAACTAATTCAAAAGATATTTCAATATTTATCTAAAACAAAAGTTTACTCTAAATTGATGTTGTACAGTAAAAATGTTTTATGTTTTCTCCCTAAAGTGTAAATATCTGGTTACAAATGTGAATATCCTGCTGTGTACTCAAATCCCTCTTGTTTTGCATAGAAATCTACTGAACAACATACAAAGCATAATATATAAAATAACATTTACCTGAGTTTTTTCTTTGAAAGAACCCTCTAATGTCCATTCTTATATTTTAGTACATAACTGAAACCGATTTAGTCGGGGAGGGTAAGAACTGAAAATATGAAATATACACATGTAAGATAAGACTCTCTAAAAAAAATAGCATTTGTTCGGCTTTTCATTTCGCCATTTGTTGATTCACTTGAAGAGCAAGTAACGTAATATTGGTCAAGTGATCAGTTTGACATCAATCTTTTGTGATTCACCGTCATATTTACATTATTTGTACAGTATGAATGATTTGCTTTGGTACCTGGTCAAACTTAAGCTCTCCTAGTATGGCTGGCTCCGTTTCTCCAACAGCGCACTCACAGACAGCAGCTGCCCCGCCCCCTCGCTCAGTGGCTTAGTGCCTGAGCTCGGATCATACCAATATCAGGGGGATTCAGGCACAGTCGTAAATTCCCACAGTGTGCACTATGTGCTTCGAATATTGTGTGTACTTTTTGTTTTATACAGTTGTCAGCCAGGCATCTAGCTATGAAAAAATTACACTCCAAAAGACCCCGGGCTTCTGACAAAACAACCCGGGCTTAAGCCCAGTAAGCCACCCCCACGCTCTGCCCCTGCTGTTTACATTTATTGCATAAAGGTTTGTCAAAAATCACAAACAACAAAACTGGGCGAAAATATTGGAGGTTTTTGCCCATATCTGTCCACATCTGAAAATGTTGTTTAGTTGTATTAAAACAATCAACTGATTAAAAAAGAACCCTGCAAATACATTGTTTGCAATTGACCAATTGAATCGACCAGTAGGTGTTGGTGTTAAAGTATTAATTTGTTCATGGTGTTGACAAACTGATATTTTCTTCTTCGTCTTTTGGATCATTTTTGTGGAGCCCTCTGGTCGCCTTGCAGCTCCTATTTGTTTTTGCCACTGGCCTTTCGGTATTTGAATGCCTTTGTCATGCAAACAATCGCTTTTGTCAAACAAAATCAGCCCATCTACGTTGTCTTCTCACTGTTCACGGTTAAAATTGAAACAAAATGCTATAGACAAGCGATCATCAAGAATCGGAGTTCAAAAACATTTTTTCAAGAAGCACAAGGTATGAAAAACAACGACTTTTATTTAAAGAAAATCTTTTTATATTGAAGCTGCAACAGGAACAAAAACGAAGTTTAAAAAGTCAAAATAAGGAGGTTAGCAGTCTATGCCCCGCCCTCCTGCAGCTCTCTCCTCTCTGTTTTAAGCTCCTCCCACCAGATGAGCGGGAAGATCAGCACACATTTACGGTTTAATGGTCACTGCGGTGTTTTAGTTTCACAGGCAGTGTTGGTCAAGTTACTTGAAAAAAGTACTCAGTAACTAAATACTGATTACTTCCCCAAAAAAGTAATCCCGTTACCTTACTGATTACTTATTTTCAAAAGTAATTAATTACTTAGTTACTTAGTTACTTTTAAAAAACACGATTTACAACCTGAATAGGTGATAAAGCGATAGATCTTTCAGCCCAATTCTACTTTTTCTGCATAATCCATCATACAAAATGTAATCAAATGGAAAAGTCTATTTTTTTAACTTGTTTTATCAGTTTTAATCTTTTAACTTTATGCATCAAGTAAAAATGTAATTATATGCACCATTCTCTGACTTGAATAAATTAGTTTAACATTTAAACCTATTTTCTACACATTCCAGCACATAAAATAAAATATTTTTTGTGTTTAAACTCAGTCTTTCAAATAGATGCAAGTAAAACACAGCAGAAAATAAATAACATCAAAGACTAGCGGTCCTGTTGCTCTATTTTCACCCGTAAAGCAGGAGTAGGGTAGGCGGAGGTTTACCCTGGTGCAGGTGTGCTGCAGCGGTCAGTTGAAGAATCCGCGAGTTTCTCTGTGAATTTCCTATTACATTGTTGCGCACTTGGTGCATGTTTAGGGGGTTTTTTTCGCTGTAAAAAGAAGTTTTCTTCCCACGCACAACGGACACTAATGTTTTTGTCACTTTTTATGGAATCAAACTCAAAGTAAGGTCAGTACTTCCACGCTTTAAACGCTGCACGCTCATACTCTCTCCCGTACTGGATATATTATCCATTGTTGATCTGCACACAGCTGTTGTCACAAACGTCGCACTCGCTTACATCACTGTCATGAGACATTCTTGCAAAAAAAATCACGGTTTTAGTAACGCAGCGTTCCTACAGTAAAGTAACGGTAATCTAATTACCGTTTTTGCGATAGTAATCCCTTACTTTACGCGATACTTAAAAAAAGTAATCAGATTACAGTAACGCGTTACAAGTAACACGTTACTGCCCATCTCTGTTCACAGGATTGAAAAAGTCACTTTAGCAGGTTAAAGATGTGCCACCACATCTGCATTGATAGTTTTTATACTACTTTACACTGTTTATCAGTTTTGTTTTTGTTTTTTTAAAGATGTGGCTGCTCAGCGTTTCCACTCATAGGCTAGATCTTCTAAGCCCTAAAAACTCACTCCAGATGAGGCGCAAGAGTCCACTTCCCTCTCAGACCACTTCAATAACAATATGCTGAAAGGTTATAACCGATTCTTTGATGATGCCAGCTCCAGCTTCAACTGCTGAACTAGAACTGATTGCTAATTGTGCTGTTATTGTGAATCAAGTATCTGATTTCACTATGTGAAGCAAAAATTTTTCCCAAAGGTCTGTGGGCTTGTTTAAGACATGGCAGTTTCAAATCAGCTGACCAGAGAATGCCTACTGCAATGGAGGTCTGCTCACGTTTCAAAACAGTGCCTGTCTTTCCACTCAGCTGATTTTGAACTGGATTGAAACGTATTCTTCCAGTCTTTCAATGTTACTCTTCAATATACTGTCAGTGAGTGGGGTCACGGGGAGAGCATTCAGTTCATTTAACAAGTCAGGGCTCTGTTTTTATTCCATAACCTAGGAGAAACATGTAACATATGTCCTGTGTGTAACAGTAATGCATTAAACTTAAAATGTAGAAGGAATACTTCCAAAAGCTTACATTAAGGATGCGAAAGTTTGGCCATTTCTGTTCTGCATTTGGTAAAAGGAATGTAGAAAAAGAAAGCAACCAAATATCAAGATATTAGGGGGGTGGTGGGTTGGTTTGTTTTATTTATTTATTTACTTGTTTTTTTGGTGGTACAACTTGAGATTGAGCAACAATCACAGATCCTGATTCATTCTGATAGTAAGAAAGGGCAGTAAAACTCTCAGGCTTTTATCTTTAATAGTTTTTGACATGTTCATGTTCGATTATGGCGGTAGATTTCACAGTGCCAAAAAGCTGCCTGGAAGTGGGTGGATGGACCATTTCACACACACACAAAAAAAACATCTTTGAAATTATTTGATATATGAAAATGGTCATGTAGAAGTCGAGTAGAATGCTTGTGGTGATTTGAGATGGAAGGACGGAGCTGTGTTCTTGAGACAATCATCGGATCAGTTCAACACCGTGGCATTTCACCCGTTTGTGTTTTATTATTAGTCAGTTGGAATATTTTTATGCTTTCAGATGAGCATGGCCTCTGTTCACTATTTAAGTTGGTCCCATGACTTAAACACTGACTTCTTCTTTTTTGGGCAAGCTTTATTTTCCTATGTCAGTAAGTCTAAGTGTAAATATACAGTAGCTGGACTTTGTTCATGTTATCATTCAGAAAACAGGGAGCTGTGTGTACTAACAACGTCATTAAAAGCTGGTTTATTCTTTGCTGATAAAATCACAATCGTAAACATACATAACCTGCCAACAGTTCCAATATTACTTTGCTAAAGAGGACCCATCATTCATCTGCAAAGAGTTCCTGCTGCAAACAATATGAGACAGTGTTCCATGACTATTGTCACCAATTACATGGAAACAGTTTCTTAATTTCTGATGACAGTCATCTAGAGCATTGGATACTTATCAGCGACAATCCAGAGGATTACAGAAATTACCACATGTAGACAGATCTCAAATTTAAACACTATTATTCAAACCAGGAGAGGGCACACTTTAACAACTTTTCAGAGATTTCTTTTCCCCCAATATCACTATATCCGTATTTTCAAACAGAACTTACTTTTTTAATTAAACCTTTCCCACAATAATCACTAATTCTTGTCACTACATTACTTTGTTGGTCATCTGAAATTGCTTGGAGGTAAGATATACATTAAAGAAAGTGATGTTAGGAAAATGTACTAGTGCTCTCTTACTGAATTACTCAGAAAGCCAGGAAGTAATCTACTTTCACATTACAAACAAATTAGGTATGAAACAGTCAACAGAGTCTTGTACACTGGAGAAATTAGTCAAAAGATGTCATGTTTAATTAATAACCACAGGTGCGAGGCCTATCCTGATAAGGTGACGTGAACAAGGAAGTCGTACAGCAAAAATAAAAACCGGTTGGGTTGCTCTTTTGTTTGAAATACCTTTGACTTGCAAACATACAGATATGCTGGCAACTGAGCTGTAACAAGGGAGATTAGAGCCGCTGAGTATACTCAAAATAAAAGATGGCAGGAAACTTCAAAAGATTATTTAATTTTCTAGCACTTTTTTCTTTTGTTAGTGTCGTATGTTTTGTGCTGGTTTTATTCTACTCCAGAAGAAGCTTTGTGGTTATTGTTCCTGAGAAACATATTTTGACACTGGGAAACAAAACATTTTCAGGGATGGTAAAGGAGCAAGTCGCGACGCTGTTGGCGAAGAGGATAAAAGCCTCAAACAAAAGCAGTGAGATGGCACCGACACCATCTGCTGTCAGCTTAACTTTGGGCCCCTGCCCTGAAAACCCCCCAGATCTCATAGGTCCACTCCTCGTTGAGTTTGATTTCGGAAGGACTTGGGAACATGTGAGAAAGGAAGTCAGTCCTTTGCTTCAAAAAGGAGGAAGGTTCAAGCCAAAAGACTGTGTTGCAAAGCAGAAGGTAGGTGAATGACTTGAGAAGAAGAGAGGAAAGAAAGAAACCAGCAACTGATAGCGACTTGCATTTAAGGGGAAAAGTTTCCTTAAATTTACTATTTAAGTAAGGATTTATTTATTTGTTTGTGTATTTATTTTTACATGTTTTTGGCACTCTTTTTTCATAGTTTATTTTCAATACTTAAACAGGTGTAAATGATCAAATAAAACCTGATTTTACCCAACCAAAAGAGAAATTAGAGGTAATATATAGCGATAAAATGGTATCATATATATCATATAATGATTAACTCACTCACAGATTTCTTTATTTGGCTTCATTCGATTCAGTATCATTTGAAATAAACTCGGAAAAAACGTCATGCTTTTTTAAGCTTTTAAAGATAACACGTGACATACATGCTAATATTAAACATCGTCACATTTAAATAATGAGGTCTGTCATTGTATGAGCACAATTATCATGAGCTAAAAGCACACGCTTCAGAAAGCTACAAACATTCCATTTCAGACAATTCTTTCTACAGTTGGATCCCAGAGACACTAATATGGTCATTTCAAGCAAACACACCTGTGGTTTGCTCCCAGCCAAAAGAAAGCAGTCTTGAAGGGAAGGCAAACAGAGCTAGAGAGAGGATGAACTGTCACCTAGTATGAGATAATACTGAATCATGCGAAGCTACCCTAGAATCAATCAAATCAAATTATTGGTGAATCACGGGCTAATTTTTCAAATGTTAAAGTAAAAGTTATTGTCATGTCTTTAGGTGGCAATCATCATCCCATTCCGGAATCGGCACGAGCATTTGAAGCACTGGCTTTATTACTTGCATCCTATACTGAAGCGACAGCTTGTGGACTACGGAGTCTATGTCATCAACCAAGATGGAGAGGGAGTCTTCAATCGGGCTAAACTGATGAATGCAGGATATGTCGAAGCGCTCAAGGAATATGATTATGACTGCTTCCTCTTCTCTGACGTAGATCTGGTTCCCCTAAATGACCGTAACCTCTACAGATGTTTTGACAATCCACGACACTTGGCTATAGGCATGGACAAATTTAATTTCGGCTTACCCTATAAGACCTTCTTTGGCGGGGTCGCTTCATTGTACAAACATCAGTACTTGAAAATTAATGGGTTCCCAAACACCTACTGGGGTTGGGGTGGTGAGGACGATGATATCTACAAACGAATAGTCTTACGTGGAATGCAGGTTTCTCGACCTGACTTACTGACGGGCAGGTACAGGATGATCAAACATCAAAGAGACGCGCACAATGACCCAAATCCAAAGAATCCTGATAAACTGTTTCAAACACATTGGACCATGAATGCGGATGGCATCAATTCCCTCAAATACACAGTAAAGAACATTGAGAAGGATATCTTGTACACTTTTATCACTGTAGATATCGGCTCTCCTGAATGATCTGCCTGAATGCAATTTAACTCTCTTGGGTGGCCAGTGATTCATTGGTGTTTTGATCTCAGAACTGAACGAGTGACTTATGCTCTTAAAATCTCTGTGAATCCAATTTGCCCTAAAATAAATAATTAATTTAGGTATCCACTCCAACAAAAGGAAAATGTTGAAATTCTGAATATTCAAGCAACTCATTTTTTACATTTTTTTATTTGCTGCACTGGAACAAACAGGGAAATTCCAGTGCTTGTTTCTACTTTATTTTTTTTGAACTCTGCAAAGTATAAGCAATTATAAGTGATGATTTCATCTGTTTTGCAAACAGCAAATAACAAGAAGTATGATGTCTTCTGGCTGGATTTGATCAGCTGTTAAGTAACCTACCAGTTTAGATTAGATTGGATGAAACTTTATTAATCCCTCGGGTGGGTTCCTCCGGGAAATTTAGTTTCCAGTAGCACAGCACCAACAGAAGTTGCATGTTACAGATACAATAAGGGGAATGAGAGTAAGGATATAAGCATAAATATACCATATATATACATATACATATATTTTAAAAAGTGTGTTATAACTGTGCGCTATATCTAAGAGGTAGAAAGTAAAGTAACTAAAGGAAGGTGAAAAAAAGGTTTAAATTTAATGCTTAAGAACCTACCAACGAGCATGATAAATGGGACACTATGGACTGTATATTAGATATTCTTAGAGAAGATAAGAACATTAAAACTGCTGTCTCAGATGAATGAATGAATGAATGAGTGAGTTAATTCAGTTCAGTTCAAATCAATGTTATAGAGCACCCATTATATCATTTATATATATTTTTAATATGGGAGTATAAGTAGATTAATTCCAACACTGGCTTCGTTTTTAAGCCTCAGGAGTTGCCATTTGGCACCAACAGAGGAAGCCACGGCCGCTGTGTCTGCTCAATGTTTGTGCTAATAGTGTCTATTTAGAGCATTTGGATTTCAATTACTTCACAAGTGAGACTGTATACTATGGAGTTTATTTTCATCATAAAATGAAATGACAGATGGTAAAGTCAGAATTTCAATTCATAAACAACATAAAAGCATGGATCCATTTGACCTTGTGTCAACTTTTCAGGCAGCTAGTGGTGGTGTAATGGTGTGGGATATTTTCTTAGCACACTTAGGGACAAGAAAAACTTCGGCAATATTTTTTACATATTTTTTCTCTAATATTTTTATCGGGGAAAACAATTATCATTTAATCACAATAGCCTACCTGAGTGTTATAGCTGAGCACGTTCCTCCCATTTCCTAGAAAGATAGCACACCATGTCACACAGTTCAGATTCTGTCTAACCAGTTTTTTGAGCATGATAATGCATTTTCTGTACTCACATTCCTCGACAAGCACTAATTCAACAGAGCACCTTTGGCATGTGGTTGAACAGAAGATCTCCATCATTACTGTACAGCTGACAAATTTACTGCAACAATGTGTTGGTAAAGGTCATTATGGATGAAAACCATTCTTCCAGAAGCACATTTGTGAGGTCAGACACTGATGTTGGATGAGAAGGTCGGGCTAAGGGTCACTGATTCATCCCAAAGGTGTTCTACGTTGCTGAAGTCAGGACTTTGTGCAGGCCAGTCAAGTTCTTCCACAAAAAACTCATCCATGTCTTTATGCACCTTGCTTTATGCACCTTGCTTTGTGCACTGGTGCAGTGATGCTGGAACAGGAAGGGGCCATCCCCAAACTGTTCTTACAAATTTGGGAGCATGAAATTGTCCAAAATGTCTTGGTATACTGAAGCATCAAGTGTTCCTTTCACTGGAATAAAGGAGCCGAAACCCACACTATTACCATCCCTCCACCAAACTTGACTCTTGGCCAACAAGTACCGGTGTCCTGGCAACTGCCACACCCAGACTCGTCCTTAAGATTGCCAGGTGGAGAAGCGCGATTCGTCACTCCAGAGAACACGTCTTCACTGCTCTAGAGTCCAGTGACGACATGCTTTACATCACTGCTAAGGCTCAGATGCGGCTGCTTTCTATGCACTGTTGTTGAGCTAATCTGAAGGCCACATGAAATTTGGTCAGTAGTGACTGACTCTGCAGAAAGTTGGCGACCTCTGCACACTTTGTGCCTCAGCATCTGCTAACCCCACTATTTTACATGGCCTACTACTTCATGGCTGAGTTGCTGTTGTTCCCAATCACTTCAGTTTTGTTATATTATCACTAACTGTTGACTGTCGAATATTTATTAGTGAGGAAATTTCACGACTAGACTTGTTGTACAGTCTAGTCGTGAAGCCTGTCACAGAACTACACTGGAATTCACTGAACTTTTGAGAGCGACCCATCCTCTTAGAGATGTTTGTAGAAGCAGTCTATGTGTCTAGGTGATTTTATACACCTGCTCTTCACAAAATACCAATAATGCTTAAGTACAGCTATACATGTCTAGATATATCTATGGATTCACTATGTTAGACTGATTATTTTAATGTGGCCATCATATTGTATATTATATTATATATTATATTAATGCTTTTAGGGAAATTTATTTTGAGAATTGAGTTAGTATAAGATGGTAATCTCAGGAAAGTTTTAGCACAAACTCAGTTTAGTATAATTTTTAATTCAATATTGAGTAAAAATTTCAAATCTGTGTACTTTGTATTGCTGTGTCTGACCTTACATTTTAATATTCTCAATATTTATCTTGTGATTGATAATTAAATTTTGAATCATTTTGCTTCATGCCTGACACGGTCATATTCAGTTTGCAAGTTAATCACATTTTCCGTTTTATTATTTCAAAGCAGAATTTATCACTCTAGACAAGCACATGCTGTTTTTAGAAAGAACTTACTGGTGTCATAACCATGTGATGCTTAACATTGTTTGGTATCCAGGACTGTCTGGCGTCCTGAGGAATAAACTAGACTTACACATTCTGAAGGTTACAGCTGTACTAGCGTCATACTGTACTGGATCTTCTCGTCTTTACGGTGTACCAAACAGATGTGCCCATTTCAAGAGTCAAAATCTTTGCGCTTCATGAATTCTTAATAAAAGGAAGATTGCACAATTTTGCCCTGAGATGAACTGTAGTGTCAATCAAAAGGCAGACTGAAAAGTGAAGAGGGACAGAGGACAAAATGACACTAACACCTGTGAAGAGGCGAAAAATAGTAGTGAGAGGAGGCTTCACATGGGATGCAAAGTTGAAATCCAGTGATGCAAAGATGTGTTGTGTGCTGAAGGTCACACACAAATGTATTGCATTTCCATTTTTCTAAAGGCTTCACTTGGTGTTTTATTGTCTTTGTATGCATTTTTTACTGCAGCACTTCAACTCCAATCACATCTTTCACACACTGTGTCAGCACCCACCCCCCAAACAGACTCCCATCCTCCTTCCTGCCCAGCCCCCTCTTTTTATTGGTTGACCTAGTGGAGTTACTATGGGAACAACTGTGGAGAGGCTGCCATGCAGAATGTGGGGTACAGCTTTTGAATGGTGCTCTGTCGTACACACATGCACTCACACACATTTATCAAGGCCAGGAAAGCCTACCTACCATCAAGATGTTGTGTTTTTGTAAATACTAGTGGCCTTCATTTTTCTCTGTCTGTGCTAGAATTTTTTTTCTTTACCACCCAATAGGTAGTGTAGTCTTTCTTTTTCATTTTTTTTGTTATATTCAACTGGTAGTACTTTTACTTACAGTACTCTGACAGCAGTAAATGCTTATTTGTTATTTACTACAGCCCGTGCTAGAATATTTTGCCTACAAGCAAACTGTAGGTCTAAATCTATTAGAGCAAAACTACTGGTCATCCACTACCAGACCTTAAAGCAGATGGGCTACAGCAGACCAAAGCCACACCGGGTGCCACTCATATATGGAAAGAATTTTAGAGCTCATCAAAACTGGACAGTAGAAAATTAGGGGAAAAATTGCTGAATCATGATTTCTGCTGCAACATTTGGATGGTAGGGTCAGAATCTAGTGTAAACAAACTGAAAGCATGGATCCATCCTACCTTGTATCAACAGTTCAGGCTGCTGCTGGTGTTGTCTGAGATATTTGTATTGCACATTTTTATTGCATATTGGCTCCTAAGAACCAGCTGATTGTCATTTGAATGGCACAGCTTGTTGCTGACCATGTCTACTTTTTGTGATCACAGTGTACCCGTCATGTGATGGCTTCTTCCAGTTGGATAAGACACCATATCACGAAGCTCAAATCATCTCAAACTGGCTTCTTGAACAAGACAATGAGTTCATTGTACTCAAATGTCCGCCACAGTCACCAGAGCTCAATCCAATAGAGCACCTTTGGGATGTGGTGGAACAGGAGACTGGCATGGACTACTAGCAAGCTGTACCTAATGAAGTGGCCAGTGACAAGTGGATACTTGTGGCTGGTGATCATCAGAAGTTATACCAGCTAAATAAAAGCTTCATTTAAGAGCACTGAAGCTCTTCAAACCCATTCACATACTCACAATAAATCTTATTCTGCCACTTATTCTTTGCTTTTCACCATGAGTCCTTCCCTTGTTCTCTTCCTCACTGGTTTGAATAAGAACCCCATTGTTCATCAGAAACTCAGTGCTCTCTGTTGCACTCTTTTACCAGATTTATGGCCGAAAACAAATAAGCACAAACATGGCTCACACTGAGAACAACTGTCCACATCGAGCAGCCAAACAGCAGATTACTGATGAGATCAGCTGACACAGATATATACAAACACACACACACACACATGCAACATTAGGCACCATTCTTACTGTCAGCATCCCTGGCTTTGATGTGGTGGGCTGGTACAAGTGAGTGTTATGGTCTTACGTAAGGCTTTTACATAAACCTCGGAGTGTAGAGAGCTGGATAAAGAGGGAGGGGGAATTGCTGCACCATTACAAAGGGGATTCGCACTGCACCAAATCCTCCTCCTACTTCACATGGATAAACCACAACATATAAGCTTTTTCTAGCAACATGAGCCGTTCTTGAAAAAATGCAACTATACTTTTCATCTATTCAGGACACACACGGGTCTCATATCCACATGCATCAGTTGTCTCTCTTTGTCATCACCGTGCCTGTCTGTCTCCTTTCTTTCCCCAACAGAGACCAACAGTAGCTAGGGACACATCTGTCGGGCTTTCATGTCAGCAATCAATAGGACTTATTGATAACCTGTAATCCCCGACCCAGAATGACCTCTCCCTAAGTGCCGGACCACAACAATATCCAAAAACTAAAGCTACATTCTACTCAATGCATCACCTTTTCTCACTCAGGCTGATCCTTGGGGATTTAAGACAGCAGGACATGAGGGGTGGGATGAGAGAAGTGGAATTCAACCTCCATTTTATTTTTTCTCCAAACACAAAAAGGACATAACTCCTATGATGGTGTAAACGTGCTTACAAAGAGTCAGGGGCTCATCTATCAGCGCAAATACAGTTTTCTTTATTAAAAATGTAATGAGGTTTTCACAATATAAACAGATAGAAACATAAAGGAGGGGGCGGGGGGGAAATCTGCTTTTCATCAGAGCAAATGATCACATAAAGGCCCAGAAAAGAAAAGAGAAGTGTGTGCCTGCAAAAAATACATTGAGCTGAGTCTGGTGTTGGTGAGCCCATGATGGAAACACGGTGACCTCAGGAGTAAGAGTGTGTCCCAGTGCAACAGTTGTATCATGCCATGTCATACCTGGATGAAGCTAAGAAACAGTGACATGTTGGGTAGAGTGATGTCCTATATTTAAACAAAACCTGGTGGACATTGATTGCATAATGACCTGTCACCTTTCAGTTCTACAGAATCTGACTGTTAAAGGAATCCAAGTAAAATCTTGCCAACCAATAACATCAACCAAAAAAATACTTTACTTAAAAAACAAATCTTTTTCTCAATCAGCAATGAATAAAGGAAGCTAAAGGTCTAAAGCTAAAGAAAGGGAAAATGTGAACCGACATGATCACTTGCTGCTTCCCAGGTGACCTCTAGGGCGCCCTTTTATTTGGCTAGGAGAGTTCCTACTGCAGTCTCGGAATCAGGTTACTCCATGGTTGCCTACACTACACCATAGGGAGGCTGAAAAGATATCTGAACCCGGAGCAGTGTCATGGATCAATCATTAGACTCTAAATGAGATGAGATGGCTTAAAGAACGAGAATGACACTCAAGTGTCACTGATAGCTTCTGTGGGAATGATTACATTAAACTTGGCATATCCTATGAAAATTCTATGGAAATCCCTATAAGGGACCAACCTGCTCCCTTTTAACTGATTGCACTGAATCACTAACAAAGGCCTTCTAGGACTGCAACACACCCTCTTATTTCTAAAACAAGCGGCGTTTTGCAATGCAAGCCACAGGGGACTTAGAAAAGAGTCAAATCCAGTTTGTCTTGCCCCCACAAAAGAGGGACAAAGAGGATAGTAGAACACAGAAAACTATGTTCTCACAAATATCCATTACAATGTCAAGCTACATTCACATTCACTCGCAGCTGTGGTGGCTCGTGAAATTAGGCTATACATCGTTTTTTGTTTTGTTTTGTTTTGTTTTATTCATAGCCAGGAGAAGAAGGGGCGAGGTCGATCATTTAGCATTAGTTCCCAAATTTTGCTATGTATAATATCCTAGTTCTCTAAACTGGCACTTGTCATCCATCCACATTAGCCTATACAGTATGCTAACAGAGAGTAACAGAAAGAAGACAAGGCAGAGTGTTAGAAAGCTGGTGCTGTCACAGTTAAGGATCCGTGCAGTATGATTGCGGAAAGGGAAAGTCTATAAAAACAGTACGAAATCCAGTGAAGAAGAAAGTACTAGCTAGAAAAAATGTGTTTGTGCATGTGTTCGTAGAGAAGAAAGTTATCCAGTGTAGCTACAAATACAGTGCCAAAGGTTGAGCAGTGCGCATGTGTCAGATCCTTCAGCATTAGATGACGTTCCCTGACCTTTGTGCCTTGATATGTGGCACTACATGCAGAGAGCGAGAAGAAATGTGTATGTGTGTGTGTGTATGATTCTGCATGTGCGTGTGTGTGTGTGTGTGTTTGCAGACAACGAAGCCTTAGTGCAAGGGATCCCTCCAGGTTGATGTATTGCGATAGTTTTGCAGGTTTCCATTGGTATTTAAACATTTGTAAATCCCAGAGATTAAAATTCTGTGAATGTACCTCCAGTGAAGCAGCCGGGTGTGAGTGAGATCCAAGTACAAAGGCTGAAGCCAAAGTTAGTCCAAATGGATTTTAAAAAAAGAAATCCGCTAATCGATCTTAAAAAGTATGAGATGCAGTGTGACCTTCTGCAGGATAGCTTTGTAGCTGCAAAGTAGGTAATAAAAGCAGTTCAGAGTTCATGTATAGTTTTAAAACCAGTGTGCGGTCAGCAAAAGACCATGTTAAAAAAAAACATTTACAGCAACCAAAGGAAAAATGGAGGAAAACTGTTGGGACTTTTCCAAACTATGACAAAATCAAAAACTTTGGCTCTAAAATCAGAGAATTAGGAGGTACGTGTTACAGATTAGATAATAATAATAATAATAATAATAATAATAATAATAATAATAATAATAATAATGTTGATTAGATTAGGTCCTTACTATCAGATTGAGTTAAACAAATTGTGGAAATCTAAAAGAAAAACATAAAAGAAAAAAAGGTGCTCTGCTTTTGTTTTCTGTCAAAGTGGTGGTCGTATAGTTAACAGATTGTCAACAGTCAACCCCCAAAGGTTTAAGGAGGGTTGCAAAATGTTAACCTAGCTTTTTCAAGTTTCCTAGTGACTTTCTCAGGTGAACAAAGCACTTACTCTAATGTAGCTGTTCGTGAGCCAACACGCCTAAGGAATGAGAGATTTAAAGATTTGAGAGGAATTCCTAGGCCATTGACTGTACAGCTCAACATTTTTCTTTGTCTGGGGAAACATTTGGCTCTACGTAAGCTGCAGTGTAGCAATGTGCACTCCAGTCCAGCGGAAAATCACCCATGTGACAGAAGCTACTTCTTGTGGGCAGTCCCTCTGGCTGTGCCGCCAGATTTGTTTCCAGAACGACGAACTGGCACCTTGGATACTGGGATTCTGGTGCGAGCCGGAGGAGGCGGTTGCGTCTTTGGTGGAGTTGATTCAGCCTCTAGGACGGACGACAGGGCTGACTGGCTTGCAGAGTGAGGGGGTGTGGTTGGTTTGGTGCTTACCGGGATCTTGGATTCTCGAGGAAGGCTGGCGCTGCCTTTCATTGATCGGAAGGAGCAAGAGGAGGAGGAGGACGGCAGAGTTGCTTGGGAGATGGGGCTCGTTTTGTGTTCAGTGGACGGAGAGGGCGAGCTGTTTGGATCTTCATCTCCCTCCTGATCCTCTGCTTCTTCTTCAGGATCATTGTAGAGGTCATACAGGTGGTCTCCAGAGCAACTGTCACGTGATAGGGCCATATTCTGGTTATGCTGCAGCCCACTTTCGTCAGGTGTTGCTGTAGGTGTTGCTGACGGTGTGTCCCAGTATCCCTCGTCACTAAGCGGCTCTTTTTCACCTGGCGATGTAGGGTGACGACCATGTGCGTGAGGGAGAGGGGGTTTAGCTGCCCGGCTTCCCGCTCCACCAACTACTGGAATCTTACTGAGTCCCAGCGCCTTCACCTGTGGTACCTTTCTATCTGAACTCCTGGAAGCTGAGGGAAGGTAGCTGCTAGCAGGGTTGGTGCGAGGGGGATAAGTGGAAGTAGGGGTAGAGGAGGAAGGTTGATGCGATCGGGGCAATGCAGGGGAGTTGTCTCCTGTGGAAGGCAACATGTGCCAGAGTCCCTGCATGTCTGCATCGTCCACTCCTTCTGGACTTGCCATTTCTTCCCCTCCACCCATGTAGGCCACCACACCACTCCCGGGTGGGTGCTGTTGTGGTTGAGGTTGTGCCCTGGTCCGGGCAGGGAGGGAGGCAGGTGCAGAGTTTGGGGAGACAGAGAACATGGGCTGGGACATCTGAGAAGATAAAGGGGGTTTAGATGGGGAGATGCTACTGGTGATACCAACAACTCTCCCAATACCCACTCCCACGCTACCTCCTCCTCCCCCACTGCTACTGCTGCTGGTACCACTGCCCCCATTACCCACTGGGCCCTCTTCATCGGCATCAGCAATAATGTCACCACAGCCTGTGAGAGAATCAAAGCTCTTGAGGGACGTGACGTCAGTGAAGAGGAGGGAGCAGAGTCGGTCCACAGAGGGCTCTGATGGTGGGTCACCAGTACTGCAGCGATCCAAAGGGGGTGTAGCAAGGGAGGGGGTGAGACTGGAAATTGAGGCTTTGGCTTTTTGGATGGGTGGTCGCAGTGGTGAGTCAGTGGGCGTGTAGGGAAAGGGAGAGTCTGGCTCACCAGATGGCCCTGGCATGGCAACACAGTGTGGAGGTGTCATGGTAACACTCGTGGTGGGAGTCTCTAGTGCTTGGAGGTTAGGTCCTGCTTCTGCATCCTCACAGTCTGCTTGGTGGTTATGGGGAGGTGGTTCAAGGGTTAGAGTAATGTCCTTTACCTTTTCAGCATCAGCAGCTTCTCCATCCTTGTCCTTCTTCGCCTCCGCCTCTTCTCCATCACCCTCATTTGTTTTGTCTTTACGTCTCCATCGCATGCTGCTGAAAAACCCTTTCAGGCCCCTTCCTCTTCTGACAAGTCCTGCTCCTCCGTTTTCACTCGACCTAAAACTCCCGCGTCGGAGAAGAGAGAAGAAACTTAGTGATTTGCTCAGAGACCTCACCGGCCCCACCTCCAGGCCTGCAAGTCCCTCCCCTCTCTGTCCATCAGCGTCGTTATTAGAGCTTGTTAGTCCATCGTGGGTTTTGCTCCTCACAAGTTCCGCCGATGCCCCTGAGCTGTTTCCATTCAAAGAATTTCCATTGTCAGAATTCCCGTTGTTTCCGCTGTTTGTAGCCCCTTTGTTCCTGAAGGAAAAGAAGCTGGCCATTCCAGATCCAGTGCGCCGCTTCCCAAAGAGTTTGAAGGCAGCTTTGTTGATCTTCCCTGTAGGCTGAGGGTCACACTGAGGGGCCACAGGAGGCTCCACACACTCTGAGTGCACCTCCATTATCTAGTACTCTATTGCTCCCACTCTATCGTCTCCCTCGAGCTCTTTAGCTACCTTTTTATCCTCTCTCTTTCTGGCGCACATACATTCACCCTCTCTCTCTCTCTCTCTCTCTCCCTCCACCCTGCTGTCTGGTGCTCTTTCACTCCCACTCTGACTTGCTTTAACGCCTGCCTGCTGGTTTTCTCTGTCTGCCTCCCTCCCTCCCTCTTTCTCTTTCTCTCTCTCTCTAGCTCTCTCTCACACAGCCGCACACACAAACACACATGCTGCTCCTCACTGTATCCATGGCAACTGGGTGGGCTAAGCAGCTTTCGTCAACGTTGGCGGGGCGCCAGCGTCTCTCCTCCACTCCCTCCCCCAACCCCTTTTCCTCTTCTCTGCTTCCACCTTGCCTGTCACCGATGCACTGGTTGGTCTTTCATTTTAACTATTGAGTATTTCCGAAGCCCAAAATTCACCGCATCCATCAGTGTGTGTGTGCACCGTGTGTGCGTGTGTCCACATCTCTGTGTTTGTACAAACCCATTCCAGGGTAGCAATGAAGCAATACGCACCCACTGATCTGCTGATGCATTATAAAGGATTAGACATGAGTTCAATATGTTTATGAGGGCTTCCTTAATGGCAGCTCGGTTGAATAGCCAATTATTAGGACAGATCACTGGCTAATCTTTATACAGACTGTTTGTAGGACATGGACCACAGATGTGGGAAAACTGACAATGATGCTGCCCACTAAAAACAGAACTTTTGCATGTGTGGACATTAATTTCTGGGTATATCTTTCCTGTTAGTTAAGTCAGAGCTTTGGGTAAACAGTAGCTTTACATTGTAAATTGATCAGAATTAGCCTTCTCCCTTCACCCAGGCTTATTAGACTGGCTAAATTGGAGTGTGAGGGTGGAAAAAGTTCAAAGTAAATGAAACTAAGCATATCACAAGTGCGATTTGGTGGACTCAAAAACAAGACCTGCTGATCAACAGTATGAGCGGGCTTAGACCAGGATATGGATTTAGAAATGTCAGTGCAGTCATGCTTTTGTTATTTCAAGGGACACGGAGGTCTTAACCTCCCAGTCACAACCAATTTCTCATCCACAACTTAAATGACTTACAAGTGACTCTGCAAAAAGATTTAGGCCCCTCACAACTTACAAGTAGACAAACATACAAACACAAATAGCACAGCCTTCAATAGAGTTTGAGACACACACATATAAGCCATATGGCCTTGAGGCCTCTTCCATATGGACACACAGGGCCAGGTGTCTGAGCCCTGTGATGCCACATATAACTGTCATCACGTCATCCTCAGTTTCCTTGTGTTTGTGGTTTTGTGTCACCAATTATGCAGCCCACAGTACACTCTTTCTTTTCACATTAGTTATAGTTTTAGAGCATACCTTGGCAACCAGCAGAGTTTCTGCAGGCATGTAGAACAATTAACTGTTCACAAACTAGAAGGAAACCTTGTGGCAGCGGATCAACTTGCTGACTTTTGTTCATTGTTGTCGTGTCTTTACAAAGTGCATAAGTGTTCCAGTTTTATTATCAAAATGCATTTGTGCTAATAAGTAAAATTGTGAATGAATTAGGGTATTATACATTAAAATAAAAAAAATTATAATAATAAAGAGTGAAATCATTTTTATTCCACATCTCAGTTTGTTTGTTTGATTTTGGAGAATGGCAATCAGTTTGTATATCTGAACAAATTACATAATCACCATTTACCGTAGATCCACCCAGTTCTCCTTTTTTCTGAGTGCAATCCACTGGGGGTGCTCCCAACCCCCCATGAATCTCCCTGTTATCCCGACCCACTTACAAATCTTCCTTCCCTTCCCTCCCCTTCTCCTTTTCTCTCCTCCTCCTCCACAGTGACTGTGAGCACAGGCTCTCCTCTTCCATCCCACTGCTATCAAACAATGTCTGCATTCATGAGCCCAATACACACAACCACAAATCTAGAGACATGCTCCCACCCACACAAACACTTTTTGAGGGCTTCCCCAGAGTGAAGCGTCGAAGCATATCATCCCTATGCTCCCCCCCACCAATAAGAAAGATAATATGTCCCCAAGAGTCAGCCAGCCAGCCTGTCTACTTGCCAGTCAGTCACCCACTATGCATGCTTTCAGGTACATCAGATGTTCAAGCAGAATGCCCTACAGCAGTGCTAGCAGGTCAGCTGGCTGCTGCGTGGACTTGAAGCTGAGTCTAAGCAGCAGATGGCAGGTGGATTGATGAGTGGAGACTGATGAGGGAGCTCAGTTATCGCATGATGAGACAAAGGATTTTGCTTAGCTCTTAGAGTGGCAGTGTACATTATTACAGTGCTTTAAACATCAGTAAATTATTGAAGCAAATGCACACATTACGACAATGTTACTATATTCCACAATGGAGACCATTAGACCATATCGGGCTTATCGAGCAGTTTGTATAACTGCATTTAAATGGAGGACATAGGAAAGCAATACACACCCACACACTCACATATATATGAGGCCATTTGTAAAAGCATGGGGCTTGTATGTAAGTGTAAAAGAACTTTTGTCCAGAGGCTTTTGTGGATATTGAACTGGTTTGGTTAGTTTGGTGCTTGGATAATGCAACATGTGCTCTCCTTGCAACCTAATTATTCTTTTCAGTTCACTTGTACTGGCTAAGGCAGATTCACACATGCAATACAAGAAGCCCACACCCTATTATCCCTCCTACTCCGTGCCCCCACCCTCTCTATAAAGGGTTCCCATTTCAGCCCCCTGAGCGAAGCTCAGCATTAAGTGGGACAGTTGGAGGACATTTTCTCTCTCTCATGTCTCTCACTGTTTTGTCTGTTAATATGGTTCCTCTTTTACGTCAGTGTGCTTCCACTGCACAGTGCCCACAAGTAGCAGCTGAATGTCTTTTTTTTTCATTCCTCTGTGAGGAAAGAGCCTCAGGATGCAAATACTTTTTTTTTCAAATGCCTAATTTGTCTTGCTAAGAAAAGAAAAACAGACTGTGTGTTGTTATGTGAAACTTGCATTGTGTGTACACCCTTTACCAGGCAGAAGTTGTGAAAAAGATGTAAATCATTTCAAGGAAATGCATATCTGTCAACAAAGCTAAAGAGTGCTTTAAATTTTGTAAAGAGTTTCAGTGTCTTCACATCAGGGTGTAAATAACCTAATTAATTAGAGCGTGTATCCTTATTATCCATCTTGAACTGTCTGATAGTGTCACAGTCATGTGTCACAGTCATGACATCATCTTCGTTCAGTCCACGTCAGTCTTTTTAAATCGGTCACATATTAAGACTTTTAATCTTGGTATGTGACCAATATAAAAAGAATGCAAAAGGTCATTACATTAAAACACATTATGCTATTTTAGGCTCCTGCTTTAACACCTTTTATTATTTTAGAAAGTCATCTATGGGATTCCTGCTTCAGTTTCACATATAGGAGAAAAAGAAACCAGAATATCCCCACAGAGTGTCTGAACTTTGCCTCACTTGAATAATAATAAGTCACGTATCTTATCAGTAATCTCACAAGAGTTTTATTATCTGCGGATCATAGAGGACACCAACAAAGAAGTAGCTCTGATGTGGTCATGACTGTAGGTTCACATAACAAACCACAATAGTTTTAGCTGTCAGTCAGACGTAGTACATATCAGTAACTACGGGAATCTTTTCAAATGTGAGAACAATACAATCAGCAATCTACCCATTTTCCTTTCAAGTACCACATCTGTGAAAACAGCACAACAGGATCCAAGCAAGAGGTTTAACAAAGACTAGTAACACACACAAGACACAGGTGTGGCTGATCGGGCTGATCATACATCAGTGGTTAGCTGCCTGGCACAGGAACACATACACACCACATAGTCTTTATCATCATTATTAGGGGTTCTATCGGTTAGATTGTGTCAGCACAGGGGGTCTTCCAGCTCTGGATTAAACTAAGCTACAGTGTGTGTCTGTGTGTGTGCATACACACATGTTCCTGTTTATGTGTTAATGAAAATTAAACCCCCAAGGATTACTGCTTGTGCTCTTTTGTTACTTTGGTAATCAACAGGGAGCAGTACTAAATGTTATTAAGCTGCCTAAACCCAGAGTGCTCAGACACTTTTACACTCAAAACACTGCAAAACCAAAGTGTTTCTGAAAACTTGTCTTTATCACACAGAGAAAGCAACCCAAAGTATATAAAAGTTATACATGTTCCCTGCAATGCAATCATGCAGTAATTATCAATTTTTCTGAATATGTCAGGGTCAAAATGTTTGTACATTAATTACTTTTTTGAGGCAAGTTATTCGACTGTTTGGAGTAAAAATGTTCCTTTTTTTCATTTAGACTCATTTATTCTGGGCCTCTAGTTGCCGTGGCTTGCTGAGATGACAGATCTGGAGGGGATTTTCATTACCGTTATAATTTATGCTGTCCTACTGTCAGAGGCTGAGGCTAAAGCCTGGTTATACCTCTGGCCACCACATACAACCAGTAGCAACTTTGCACAAACTCATAGAAATGGAGGTGCATCATATAAATGCTAAATGAATTGATTCTTATGCTCCTAGGACCTGGTGTCCACATCACATTTTGGGTTGTCTGGACCAAAATACTAATTTTTGCTCTACAAGGGCCTGATTACCACTTATGAGGACATTATACTGCCTGTTCTATCGAAATTAAAAACGAATGCCCTCTTATGAGGACCTCATTTTTCTCATAAACAAAAATCAGATAAAAGAAAAAAATCTGTTAATTCTTTGTTTTTACATTCATCAGGTCCCAATCAGCCCAATTAGCAAAGAGAAATTAAAAATGCATGCCATGAAGGAGTTTGGGTCTTAGGAGGTTAAATACTACATACCACTATCCAACTTTATCTTAACACTCAAATACCACATTCCCTTATTTCATTCAGTTTGACCCGAAATAAAACTTACCAGAAACGACTATCTAGAGCAGGGATGTCAAACTCTTTTTACATCGCAGGCTACATACAGCTTATTTTGATCTTTTGTTGGCTGCACCAGTGAAACTGCCCTTCCTGCCAGTGTGCAAATGTAATCCCAGAGATATCTTATATATATAAAAAATAACCTCTATTTCACCAGAAAGCAATCTATCAGTGCAAAAGAAAACTACAGAAATCTATAACTTAATTACTTCAGTGTAGCCATATGGGAGGTCTTTATCAATCAGAAAAGCTTTAAAAATTGTGAAAATACAATTAAAAGTCCAAAATTTCTGTTCCCTTTCACATTTTCCAAAGTCATCTAGTAGGCCAGACTGAAGTCTTTGCTGGGCCGATTCTGTCCCCCGGGGCCTTATGTTTGACACCCCTGGTCTGGAGTGTACTTCTACACTCTACAAATTATGACAAAAACATGATAAACATGATAAAAATGATTAAAAATGAAATGTAAAAACTTTCTGGGAGACATCAGTATCTGTCCAACCCCCATGTAAATAACACTGTCCGGCTAAGAGCTGTGTGGCACCACCACAGCCCACTGTAAAACATGCCTATTTCAAATGCATTCATCAAAATAATTACACAGAAATGTACAGTGGCTATATTGGAAAACTGAAAAAGGCCATAGAAGCTGTGTCATATGACAGAGAATGGCTGTAACAAATTACACAAGGGCATAAATAGCCAAGTGCTGTAGTCAATTTACAAATGCCGTTGCTATATTCTGGGCTGCCACTGCCTTGTTCGAAACACTGCACTTGTGTGTCAGCCTGATACATAAAAATAGATTCATGTCCTAACAGTAATACAATCATCAGAGATTTTAGTCACATGTTATATACAGGGCAATGGCACAAACCAATTTTCCACACAGACCAAAAAACAAAAAATGCACATACAACATGCATACATGTGCGCTCATGTATATAGCATATGCTCTGCCGATATGTAGACTATTTGGCCCTGATTGTAAGTACAGCATTTCCTCCTTGTCCAGTAAAGTGTTCTACCAGAATGGCGTGCAATAAGCTACTCATCTGAATGATTCAGAGCCCTGGGAGAGCCCTCGGCAGCTTGTCTCTGGAAGAGACTTCTCAATGTTTAATGTAAGGTAATATGCATAAGTAGGCTACAGGAAGACCATTATAACACGGGAGATAGAAAACTTAGAGCTAATTGTGGATTAACATGATTTACTGTTTATCCACATTCCAAAAAGGGACTGAGTCATATAAAAGCTCTGACGCTCTAATGCAGTGGGGTGGTTTTTGTTGTTGTTGCACTTTTTACTTGTTTAAACCATAAACAAGGTCCTTCTTTTACACATTCAAGTCATCAGTGGCGATTCATGGAAATAACTGGTCACCTTTAAGGTCTTTTTGAATAATCAGTTAGAAAATGTGAGCAAAAATTAAGAACACAAGAAAAGAGAGAATTAAAGTAGAAGATTAAGTCCCCTTTGTGTTTAGTTATCTTCATATAGAGGCACTTTACACATCAGTTATTGTGCCCTTTCTTCTTTCAGTTCATATATTATGGAGCTTTAGAGTAAAGTGGCACAGTGGGTTTACACATCACATCACGTTGCACTGCCAGCCTCTCTCTAGTCCAAGTTGTTACAGCTGAATAATGACTTTATTTGCTCATAGACACTGATTTGTCTAAGGGCCAGTGCTCACTTTGTCTAATTGGCTTCTGAAAGTAAACACAGACCTCAATTTATTGCTACATTTAGTCCCACGGCATCGGAGGGCTGTGGACTGAGTGGCGTTTAAGAAGGAACAAGTTCACTGCAAAAGCTACTAGTCTGAATTCCATAAAGAATTTAGAAGCAAGCTGGCTGGATGTAACACAGCAGGATGAAAAGAGCTTGCAGGGCAGACAAATACACACATGAACTCTGTGTAACTTCATTTAAACCAAGTTTTACATCTTGCTCTTGTGCAGCAAACTGATTGGGTTGGGCATTTGCTTGTATGCTAAATCTAATCCAAGATCAAATCCTTTCTGAGCTCCAATAATGATTATTCAGGAACTAATATAGAATATGTTCTTGAAAAAAAAAAAAAAAAAAAAAATCGTAATGACTCATGGCAAAACAAGCTGAGCCTAAAAAAATTGTGCTGAATTGCCACAACTCCAGTGAATCTAACCCAAAACAAATCAAAGTCGAACAACATCCAGCCCCAAGGACATTTTTTCTGATGAATAAATAAATAATTCCACATCATTTTATTTAGATTCATCACAGAAACTAAACTTGCCAGATGCAGGAAGTTCTTTTTACTTATGCTATGTCATGGTTTTTGTTGAGCTTCAAAACCTCTCAAGCAGAAAGATCACAGTTAGGGAATTTAACAGTATTTAGCTATCCAAACCCACAGAACTTAACCTTGCATGCACGCGGTGTTTTTTATGTGCCGGTGACCTTTAATCAAGGTCAGCTGTCATAAATAATAAGTCACTGACATGGCAGATACAACCAGTAGGATTTGGGAATCAGCATCAGCAAGCATTAGTAAGAAAGATCACCCGATTGATGCGAGAAGAGAAATAGGATTAAAGAGGCTTCATTGTCCTAGAGTTCTTCCTGTATTTATGTAAACATACTCAAATTCAAGGTTGGTATTTGCCCCACACATGATTCATCATCTGTTTCCCAACCAAAGTGCAGAAGCACCAAGAAGAGCAACAAATTATAGCAGTCTAGTTAAGGCGGAAATGCACAGGTGACATATACGTCCGTGTTAAATTTACTCTGTAGGTAGGTCATAATGAAAAATCCCTCTGAAACCTTCTGGTGTTGCCAACGACATAACCTGATGTGCATTTCCTTGGAAATGACGTCAACAAACTGTCTATTCTGTCAGCAAACACTTTCAAACAAATGTTTTTTTCTCTACACTGATTTTATTTATTTTTTAAATCGCTCAGACCAGAGGAATGTCAGCTCACCAACATGATCAGATTAGGCTGGATTTCAGCCTTTGGATGAAATGAAACATTTCATGAGCCAAAACTGGGATTTTCTGCATTTTCGTGTGAAGAATATCAAGGCCATGTATTTCAAAAATGCACAACGTGACTGTACAAATTACAAGACACGACATTTTTTTCTTTGTTTTTTGATTCATTTATTTTTCTTACCCGATTCATTAATTTTTTATAGTGCTTTTTCAACATTCATTAATAAAAAAAAAGAAAACAAGCTTTTTTTTCCCCACTGTAAGTGCAGTATATGACATAATAATGAGGCTTTCCATAGAGATTTTAGACTATACAGACACACAACTTCATCCATTCAGCCCATTCAGGACCAATGCGTAAATCGGCACATAATCCACACAGAGCAACAGCTTCCCACTCTCTCTCACACACCCACACAGACACACACACACACACACACACAGTTTCAGTATGCTCTCTTACTTAGTTGCTCATGTCCCTCAGTCTCTCACAATCCCTGTTTTTTTGGTTTTAGCAGGTCATACGTGCTACACCAAACTCCAGGCTGACAACAGCTGGCTCTTCTTTGACCAGATCACTGTTATACGTCCCTTCCAGTTCTCCATAACTCTGCTTCCTGCTCTCGGTGCCACTGCTGCCCTCTACTGTCCGCTCTGTATCTGTGCTCTCAGTGGCCTCCTCACCCACCTCCTCCTGCTCATCCTCTTCCTCGTGACGCTGCACTTCTTTGTGGTTGATGGGCGCTCCCAGAATGAGGGAGTCGGGACGTGGCGGGAGGCTGTGGGAGTTGGAGAGCTGATCTCTTGTGGGAGGAGGTGCGGGGGGGTCGGATGTTGCAACCGGGACTACACCAAGCTGCTGCAGCCTCTGAATGATACGACAGTTAAGTATATAAAACAACATATCCCAAATATAAAGTGCATCTAAATACTCAAATACAAATACTATACTGTAAATACTAAATACTATATTAAAAATACTCATGCAGTCATTTAAATACTCAAAATTAAGATCAAGCTTAAAACTTAGGAATATGACAATATGCAATAATGTGCTCACAGATTCCAGTGCTTGCAGCGTGCTCTCTGCCTTACGACTGTTCTCCTTCAGAGTCAAAATGGTTTTCAGGATAGACTGACGAGGGTGCATGGATCGGTCAAACTGATGGTACATACTCCTCCAGAACCTGGTGATCACAATGTTACACATGTAGATAAGATCCTTTAGGGTTTACTTCTAGATATAAGCAGCAACCAAAAGGGGAGCAAGCTGTACTGACTTGAAATGATAAGGCAGGGTGGAGGGCTCGAGCACAGGATGTGCTTCGGAGTACGCAGGGCTGTAGAACGGATTCAGGTGGTTTCGTTTTTCACTCATTAGAAATGCCCACAGGGAGTGAGTCCGCTCTCTTAGTCTGCAACCCAGAACAGCAGTTAGACACATGGGAGCATATCGACATAGTCCAATGGTTGGTTCACACACACACATACAGAAGCTCACAATATAGTAATTAATCTATTTGTCTTCTACTAAAAAGAAGGATTACACATTATATGTCTTTTATCACTTCTGGTTATCTGCAAACTCAGTGACAACAAATCCAGGTGTGGCTTTCTTGACGCACAGATCTTTTAAAGAGATTGTCTTGACAGACTGATAGATTTCACAGTTGACATTAGAAAGTATTTCAACTGTCAACAGTTACATAAATCTTTGTTTTTGACTTACTGCAACTCTTCTCTCTGCCTCTGATTGTTACCAAGGAAGTTTCCATATTGACAGGAGTGAACATGTTCGTGGATCTGCAGCAGGAACCACTCGCTGAACTCAAACGCCTAAACGGAGAGGTGTGGATAAATAAAAGCAAAAAAGCCATAGAAATAAATATAAATCTCACGTAGCTCGCACTCTCCCACTCACCTGTGGGAACTGCTCAGTCAGCTGCCAGACGCACTCGAGGAATTGAGTGAAAATAGGAGACACTTCTTTTGGATCCCCGTCCAGTTGGTCACACCTGAGAGCATACAATCCACGTATAGAATAATATGAACTTGCGACTGTGAACTGGAGCAAATGCAGTGCTTCACATTTTCCAGTTGAAACCTCACCTGTCTGCAAACTTGTGACCGAAAGAGATCCAGTCTTTCTCTATCAGTACCTAGAAGAAAAACAAAGAGTGAAGAGTAGAGAACATGGAGCATCTGAGTATCTGCATGTTCAACATCACGCGTCTGTGGCTGGTACCATAAAGCCTTTAATAGTACGATAGTAAGGGTCCATGAGCAGCGCCCCTAGGGCGCAGACCTGGGCGGTTCTGTCCCATCCATCTGAGCAGTGAACCAAAACACTGGCTCCTTCAACTGTCACCGCCTGGGATTAAGAGAACAGACAGATGGCACAGAAATATGGTTTTTAAAACAACAATGACTTTTTTTATCAGCTTCCACCAGAATACAGTTAAAGAAGTATAACCAGAAAACATTTACCCTGGTGAGAAAGACAGCAGCATCTACTATCGCCTTGATATGCCGAAGCCAGCCACTACTCTCTAGTCCCACCAGGTAGTCACTCATGGAAAGTGACCGAGTCCCAGTCACTAAGAGATCAAAGGAATTTAAGATTAACTGTGCACTGACCGACATTCATTAAAAAAAAAAAAAAAGCCTTTTTGTAAACATCTTTTCTTTCTTTTTTTAAAATCCTGTCTGTAGCAGATGTTTAACCTTCTAGCAACTTCTGCAGGCTGCTCCGCATCACGTGGATGTTTTCAATGCCAACAAACTGGAAGCGGATGTTGGAGTAGTTGTCCTCATTCTCGTAGCCTTTACCTGCTGCTCTGTTAGCGAGCGCGTTCAGCTGCAGGACAGGAAAAAAAAAAAAAAAACAAAACACAACACATTTGAGCTCTGAACTCTGTTTTCAAAAGTACATTCATTTAGTGCTGAACCCATTTACACATACAAGAAATTTTTAAAAGTTAATGAACAACGCTTGCTATTCTGAGAAACTGCCTGGCCGTCACCACCTTACCTTCGGCCTGGTATCCATGACATAAAGAAATCGGCTGTTGTGATTGGCTTTGCTGATGGCCTGCAGCATGCTCTCATCCTCGAGGCATCGTGCACTGAACCCAGAGAGAGGCTGACTACAACGACACACTGCTGCCTGTCAGGGTAAAGAGAGTACATTGGTAAAAACGAGAAGTTATTAAAAAAAAATCTAAATATAACCTTAAAACCAGGACACCTGAGCCTGTGCTACTTCCTTCTAATGGTTGGCTATAATGGAACAACTACATGAGTCTCATAAACTTTTTTGGTTAACCTAACACCATAAATGTAACTACTTAGATGTTAATGCCATTGAGTAGTTACATTGTTTCCCTAAAAGTCAGGTGTTTCTAGTTGACACAAGAAGATTCCCAAGAATGTTAGGTCATTAACTTCTCATCCCATCTAAATGTTGTTTAACCTGAAAATCACAATTCAAAATATGCTGCACATTTGGGTGTGGGAGTTCTTTCCCTCGCTTGCTTTGGAAGCAAGGTTTGTTCATCAGCGATGCTGACGTTTTGTTTGAGAAAATTAAAGAAAGAAAAAAAAAGTGCAGCTATTCCATCAAATTTCACAGACCCTTGGTTACTAATCGTTTCTGTAATGTGGTGATGTTTCTTCTAATGCCAGCGAAAGGTCAAAATTTCCATCCATACACAAACAAACCAAAAAAAAAAAAAAAAATCTAATGAGCAGATGTCATGCAAATTTGTTAAGCGGAGTACAAATCCTTTCCGTGTTAGACATTTTATGAGCTTTGCTGTAAATCCACCTTTGGCCAAGCAACTCAACTTTGCACGTGTTAATATATAATCCCACTGGTTCATTCCCATGATATTTGCACTTCGATATAACCGAGAGAGTTGACCCTATTTTCAATTTAAGCAATCCCATTTCCATTTTGCTTGTACTGCCTTAGGAATATTAAGATTTGGACTTTGATTTTGCTCAATAACTACTCAATAACTTGCTAACCAAGGAGAGCTAAATAAAGAAACTGGACCAAAGACAAATATTGGCGTATGTAAATGATCACAGTTTTAATGTACCTTCTTCTCTTGGTAGAAATAAGTGAGGACAGGAAAGCGTCCTTTGCTTCTGAACTTGGAGCTCCCCACAATGATAGGCTTACTGGCGGTGACAGGAACATAGAGGTCCCGTGGATATGTCTCACACACCTGAAAAAAGTCACAAACAAAATCCATTAACTAAAATAAGAATTAAAAATGTACTAATGTCCATGTTCAGACAGCAGTACCTTGTGAATGCCTCGTGCTACTATGTTACAATCTATAAAGGCACATGATATACAGTCTGCCTGTGAGCAGGGATCTGCTCTTCTTCTTTACAGACAAATTCTTACTTTTGACTCAAAGACTCTGTAGTCCATCACACTAAGGCTGGAGCTAACTAACAGTGAAGCTCCAGCACCCTCTTCTGGACCACAGCGCACAGTGTTTAAGATGTGGTAACGTCGAACTGGTTTCTGTGATATAATCAGGGGTGCACATAAGTGGTCCGCAGGTGCGCATTCGCTGTCAAAATAAAAGACGAGCACCAGATAAGAAGTTGCAACGAGAGTTCGCGTCCATATAAAAAGCACTGTTTTTGTCCGCTAGAGTGGGATTTTCACGGCATATTCTGCACCACATCTCTGTGCGTTCATCATTTGTTTGAAGCCAGCTCACCTCCTGCAACCACTTTTCCGAGAACACGCGCTTCTTTTGCGGTTCGGACTCCTTCTGACATTTCTTTGGAGGTGGAGGAACACCAAAGTAATTGCTTAAAGGAGCTTGCTTCTTCGACAGCTTTTAGAGTTCTAAACTTATGTCTGTCCTCCTCAAGAAAATCTTATGGACGCAAACGCGCGTTGCAACTTCTTATCTGGTGCGCGTCTTTTATTTTGACAGCTAATGCGCACCTGCGGACCCCTTATGTGCACCCCTGGATATAATGTTAACAGGCTGTCATTAAACCCAAATAATGACAGCCTGTGTGATATCACTTGAATGCCAGCTGAATCCAGACTGTACCACTGTGACGGTGCTGTCCACAACCACACAACTGAAATACTCTGGTAATATTCATCTGTTTAAATCAGATACAGAGTAAGCTTTCATACGCCCACCTCATTTTCACATTAACTTCGTTTGCAATTAAGTTATTTGACAATCAATTAGTTTAATTATTCGTATTAAAACATAATTTGTTTTAATACATTATGACACTAAGCTAAAGACTAAACAATGTTGCACATTTTAGGTTTACATGATTTTGTCAGTGACTTGTACAAGCTGCAGTAATTCTTTTTTTCTGTTTTCATCTGCTGCTCCAGCCTATCCCTGTTTAAGCAACAGAGGAAGCTGAAGGTGGAGCTGGTTTAAGTGCAGAGGCCAGCCTAATGGACTTTGCCATCTGCTGTGACCACATGGCGGGAATGTTTTTTATCCATTTAAATAAATTCAGTTATTGTCCCAGTGGTTTCCTCTTTTGTGTTTACTCAGTCGCTACAGAGGTCGAGCTGTCTCTGATTTGGGCCAGTGAGTTTGTTGAATTATGATATTAATTTTTAAATGATTTCTGAGTAGAGATCTGTTCAGTTTACCTCTTTTAGGGGCCCACTTATTTCTTAAAATAACTTATTTTCACAATTACGTATTTTTGATATTATATCTGTGCCTGTGAGCCGTTGGCTGCTTGGCTCCTGATCTTACGGTAATTGGATTATTCCTAAAGGAAACATTTGGGTATTTGCTATTATAACAGTTCAGATGAAATACATTCAGCCTCCACATTAACTCTTGCAGCTGTGTGGTTTGAGTTTGGAGTTACATCCCTTTCTGAGTATGTTCTTCTGGCACTTTTAAAGCCATAATGCAGACATGCAATGACCAATACACAGAAATACTATAAGTCAACTTATAGTAAATAATATATCAATACTATCACAAATACTACTACTATCACAGTGATGGTACCAATGTTTAGAATCTTTAAATAAATACAGTTTATAGTGGGCAGAGGACTTTGTTGGATTTTACTACCTACCTTGTAGTCCCTGTTCACATCAGTGAGCTGCCATTGGTCACAGGGGACGCCCATCCTCTCAAACTCCGCCCCCAAGTCGATGAGCTGCCATCCTTCCTCTCGCTGCTGGTCATTTTGTTTGGGGTTGTAGGAGAAAGCATAAAGCTCTTCATAGCATACTGCGCAGAGAAGAAAAACAGAGAGAAACCCATTAAACACAGACAGATGAGAAAGCACTATTTAATATGTCAATGTATCTCTGTTTAGGCATTAAGTGGATAGGAGAAATGCCCAAAGCGAATAGAACGCGAAGCTGACCTGGCCGTAGAAGACGAAGCAGTGAGCTGTAGACGTCGTGGCAGTCTCTTTCTCTCTGTATAACAAAATGAACCACCCTGAAGTTGCGACACTGAATTACCAGTGGACAGCCGGAGGTGGTCAGGGACAGCTTCTCCACAGAGGCTATATGATGGTGCAAAATCTGCAGACAAGGAAAGAGGAGGCAAAAAGAAGACGTGAAAAGAGAGGCTGGTGATTTACAGTGGCTGGGTCGATATACACTAATTTAAACAAAGTACACTATCCAACAATGACATTAGCGTATTGTTAATAAAGCCTGGTGCTGTTTTTATATTTTACAAAACATACACATATACTAGGGGTGCAACGATACACAAAATTCACGGTTCGGTTCGATACTTTGGTGTCACGGTTCGATATTTTTTCGATACAAAAAAAATGTTCATGCCTTTTTAATTTGTCATTTATTAAAATTATAAATATATATTTTAACTCAAAAGTACAGTTTTTAAATTTAATGTTGCTGAAACAAAAGTAATTAAAAAAATAAATATATCTCAGGGCTCTCAAAATTTCAAAATCCCTGGTAGCCCTTCGGGCAGGGACTCTTCAGTTTTTGGTAGCCCAAAATAAATGTAAGTAACCCGAATAAAAAAAGAGAGCAATTTTTTGATTGATGTTTTGTTTCCTGTTTTGTTTCCTTTACAATATTATACATTAAAGTATAATATTGTAAAGGAAACAAAACATTAATCAAAAAATTGTTGAAAAACAAATTACAACACTGTATAAAAATTACAATCATCAACTCAAATACTTGGTTCTAATTGAACAGAAAGTTCTATGAACTTGTAAGAACTGTGTAGGACATGAATCAGTCTGTGTCAGATCCTGAATTTGAAATTTCCGCTGAAGTCACGGGTAAGAGACAAGTGGAACCAAGATCTAGGACATTTGCTTTTTGAAGTTTGCAAAGACTGCTCAATTTTGCCAGTGGTAGTTCACTCTTTGCAACATAGTACACTGTTCTAAACAGATTTTTCAGGTTTATTTTTAGTATGTTATTTGCAATTGGTGTTTGTTCTGGGAAAGATATTGCAGACTGAGCAATAATGCATTTCTTGCATTTCTCATGGGTTCTAATGGGGGCATTTCTTAAAATGACTGGTCCCAGTAACAAAGGCGCTTGTCGACTCAGAAATCGAGAGAAAACCAACAACACACCCGGCAGAACATTATGTTATTTGCACACGGGTGCACATAAGTGGTCCGCATGTGCGCATTCGCTGTCAAAATAAAAGAAGCGCACCAGATAAGAAGTTGCAGCGCGCATTTGCGTCCATATAAAAAGCACTGTTTTTGTCCGCTAGAGTGGGATTTTCATGGCACATTCTGCACCACATCTCTGTGCGTTCATCATTTGTTTGAAGCCAGCTCACCTCCTGCAACCACTTTTCCGAGAATACGCGCTTCTTTTGTGGTTCGGACTCCTTCTGACATTTCTTTGGAGGTGGAGGAACACCAAAGTAATTGCTTAAAGGAGCTTCTTCGACATCTTTAAGAGTTTTAAACAAATGTCTGTCCTCCTCCAGAAAATCTTATGTAGGCAAACACGCGTTGCAACTTCATATCTTGTGGGCGTTTTGTTTTTTTTTTGACAGCGAATGCGCACCTGCGGACCACTTATGTGCAGCCCCGGTTATATAGCTCGTCATATTGCAGCCACAGAAATTCTTTTGTCCATGAAACCATAAAGCTGCACTTTCTTTTTGCCTTATAGTCTGATTTGTCATAACTTTTCCGTTTTGTGGTAAGCTTTTCTTTGGCTGTCACTTCTTCACCCTGACCTGTCTTATTTGGCTCAGCAGAACTAAAATATATATCCTGCTGCTTTTACACACACACACACACACACACACACACACACACACATAACGGTCAGAGATTCTCTGCCCGATCAACCTCTCACATGTTTAAGCTTGCTGCGGGAGATTTCACTTGTCATGTTTGCATAGTAAGCTAACGATTGATAAGACGATGTCAGAGGAATTGGTGCGCAAATTATCATCACTCACCAATCAGTGCTGTCGCTCTCTATACACAGTTCATGCGATTGCAAAGTGAAAGCAAAAAACAAGCGCAAATTCAAACGCGATTTCAATATGTCACATATTGACAGTGGCTCACCGATGCCAATGACATAATTACCCAGCTACATTTCCAAAAGAATGCAAAAGCATTGACATATATTTTTCCTTCCTACAATAGCCCGACGGGCAGGCAGAGATAGATTTTGGTAGCCCGACTGGGGTTGCAAAATCGCTAGCCTGACATCCTGGGGATAGCGATTTTGCAAGCCCTGTATCTGATTGAGGAATCACTCATCTTTGGAAAAGAGAGTTTATTACAGAGAAATGTCTCTTTCCAAAATAAAAGCTATACTATACGCTTCTTCTGGGCTATATTCTCAGCAGCATATTGTAGCGGGTCAGGGCTGTTCGGGGTTCTGTTTGTACAGTTATGTTTTGTTTATGTTGCCATAGTGACGGGTGACACCCTCTCGCTGCGACGGCGTGTCCTTCCGGGGTCAGAGGGCGCCCTGTGTGTTGTTGTTGCTGTGCGGTTGCCTCGCTGAGCAGTTAGCTAGCGGCAGTGTTCTTCTGCAGATGTCAATAAACGGCTGTGCTCCCTGGCTAGCTCACGGGAAGCAAGACCAAACGACACCCCCGTCTCCTCGTTGTCTGAGCTCGCCACATTGGTGTCAGAAGTGGGATGATGGTGGCACCCCATGTTCTGACCCGAGTGACTTTTCCCCCGCCGGTCGTGACCGGGCGGTGCGCCAAAAGAAGGCACCTGGAAATTTGCAAAGTGAAAGCAAAAAACAAGCGCAAATTCAAACGCGATTTCAATATGTCACATATTGACAGTGGCTCACCGATGCCAATGACATAATTACCCAGCTACATTTCCGAAAGAATGCAAAAGCATTGACATATATTTTTCCTTCCTACAATAGCCCAACGGGCAGGGCAGAGATAGATTTTGGTAGCCCGACTGGAAAAATCGCTAGCCCCGGGACATCGGGCTAGCGATTTTGCAAGCCCTGTGTTACAGGCATGGCCCTTTAAGGATGAAGCCTGATGGGAAATGTATTCGGGATGTGTGTAGCGGGACTGCTTGGTGTGTGTGTGAAGAGAGAGAGCGGAGAAGGGGAAAAAGTAACGGTTAGCTACAGAAGAGACGAAAAGAAAATAAATAAAAGGAATATAATAACTCCCTCGACAGCCAGAGTTGTGTCGGCGATGCTCGCTGTGAGTAAACTGTTTCAGCCCACTGTACGCGGTGTTCGTGCCTTAGAGAAGAAATAAAGTTCGGTGAAGCAGTTTCCTAAGCCTCCTTCGATCTTTTTGCTAGCGGAGTTGACCTGTATAGTAAGCTGTTGCCGGCTACGAGTCAGTTACGGAACCTTCAAGTAACTGCCAGATGTTTCCTTACTACAGTTCGGGGCCGCGGATCTGGCGCGGTAACACCTGTATCTGATTGAGGAATCACTCATCTTTGGAAAAGAGAGTTTATTACAGAGAAATGGCTCTTTCCAAAATAAAAGCTATACTATACGCTTCTTCTGGGCTATATTCTCAGCAACATATTGTAGCGGGTCAGGGCTGTTCGGGGTTCTGTTTGTACAGTTATGTTTTGTTTATGTTGCCATAGTGACGGGTGACGCCCTCTCGCTGCGACGGTGTGTCCTTCCGGGGTCAGAGGGCGCCCTGTGTGGTGTTGTTGCTGTGCGGTTGCCGCGCTGAGCAGTTAGCTAGCGGCAGTGTTCTTCTGCAGATGTCAATAAACGGCTGTGCTCCCTGGCTAGCTCACGGGAAGCAAGACCAAACGACACCTCCGTCTCCTCGTTGTCTGAGCTCGCCACATTGGTGTCAGAAGTGGGATGATGGTGGCACCCCATGTTCTGACCCGAGTGACTTTTCCCCCGCCGGTCGTGACCGGCCGGTGCGCCAAAAGAAGGCACCTGGACATTTGCAGGACTTTGTGTGGGGTAATGGGGTCGTCGGGGACGACCGACCCCTTAGGTGGGGGCTATGTAGCGGGTCAGGGCTGTTCGGGGTTCTGTTTGTACAGTTATGTTTTGTTTATGTTGCCATAGTGACGGGTGACGCCCTCTCGCTGCGACGGTGTGTCCTTCCGGGGTCAGAGGGCGCCCTGTGTGTTGTTGTTGTTGCTGTGCGGTTGCCGCGCTGAGCAGGGGCCCGTTCTTCGTACCTCGCTAAGTAAGTTAGCTGGATTTGATTGTTGACGATTTCGCGTGATCTTGGATCGTTCGGTTCCCCGAAGCTCATCCGGGACTTGCTGCCATAGCAACAGAGCCGTAAGCATAAACCTGCTCGGGAGCAGGTTTACTTTATGTAAACAGGATTAGATCGCGGCCACGCAGGTATGTCCGCTTCATGTATACGAAAGCAACAGCGATATTCCACCACTGTTTCACCATAAATAAATATTATCAATGTAACTAAAGATAATGCAGCACTTGATCCATTTATTGATTTCACACAGATACATACAGGTCATTTCCTAAAAAAGGGAAATGTACTATTAACATTCTATTACATGTATGTGATTATTACAGATGTAATTCATATTTCAGAGTAGTAATTGCAAATTACTTCGTGTAATCAAGATGAGAGACCACGGCTATAAAAGCGAAGGTGGATTTGGGAAGCCTGTCGCAGCCATGTCCTGTCCGTTTACGCGAGCAGCCCATTGCGGGAGGTGCAAGATTGATAAGGAGAGTTTTCAGAATCCAGCGTATATTGCGGGATAGACAGTGTGCTCATTGAGAGATATCGATTTTCCCGTGAGGGTATTATTCACTTAACCAACTTGTTGACGAGGGGGTGCAGGACCACCACCTGTCTTTTTGTGCTCTGCCCTTTTCTTGGTTGCTGTTATGAACAAACAAACAGATTATTTCAGGGTCTCTTTCCAAGAGACGAAAAGCAATATAAGTGATAAATATTACCATTCTGTAGAATATTCCTATATTTCACTTTTACTTGTTCCCATGTTCTAGTGGGTCCTGTTGTGGCTCTAATGTGAAAGGGGATATAATATAACATAATAAAATATAATGTAATATAATATTGGATAATATAGTGTAATATAATAAATTTACCCTACCGCCTACTGGTGTTGGCCAGAGGGGCCGATGGCGCGATATGGCAGCCTGGCTTCTGTCAGTCTGCCCCAGGGCAGCTGTAGCTACAACTGTAGCTGCCTCCACCAGTGTGTGAATGTGAGAGTGACTGAATAGTGGCATTGTAAAGCGCTTTGGGTGCCTTGAAAAGCGCTATATCAATCCACTCCATTATTATTGTTATTATTAAATTACTTACGAGTTTAATTTGTCAGCAACTTTCTGCCAGCCCTCTCTCCTTGCTTTTGCAGCCTTTGCAGTGTTCCCTTGCGTTCTGATTGAACTCTGAAACTCCTGAAATCCCTCACTCAGGAGTTCTTGCTCTGCTGCCGAAAAATACCGAGCGCGCTCCTTCGACATTTTCGCCGACCAATCAGAGGGTTGCCGATCAATGTTTCTACTATCGATGCGTAGCCCCTTTTACGACACCCAGTGATCTCACATTACTTCATCCAGCTGTACTGATCGTCAACAGCAGGTGTGTTCGGGGAACCGGATTAGCGAGCTCACGGTTAGCGCGATGGTTTGGTCTTGGATGTGTCATTTGATCTTGGATGTAGTAAGCGACGTACGAAGAACGGGCCCCAGTTAGCTAGCGGCAGTGTTCTTCTGCAGATGTCAATAAACGGCTGTGCTTCCTGGCTAGCTCACGGGAAGCAAGACCAAACGACACCTCCGTCTCCTCCTTGTCTGAGCTCGCCACAATATTAAACATATCAGGTCCCCATAAGGAGAATCATGTGCTAACGGCTGTCTAAATGACTCGGGTAAAGTTTGTAGCATGCATGCTTGTTGTTTTTGTCTGCTTCCACTTGTCTTTGCACTAGGATGATGTCGGCGTAAATGTGCAGTCATATTCGTTGTGTTCCCACTAGTGCTGTCAGCGTTAATCTCGTTGAAATGACGTTAACACCACAACACGGCAAATCTCCGTTAATGAGCCACCCCTGCGTGGGGCTGGACGGCCAACACGTTAACGAGCTAACTGCGCTAACACACTAGTTCCCACCCATGTAATTGAGCATTGCGTGGCACATCCAACATACTGTTTTACTTTAGTCCATGACGCGCTTACCTTCAGGGTCATACGTCACATCAAAACCAAAATAATTCCAAACGCCAGATCTGAATGAGGGTGGGGGAGGTTCAATTTGCCATGTTGCAAGGAGAGCTTAACTTCTGTCTCACTAGCTTGCCCTGCGCTCTTCCTTCTGACAATGCTGTCTGTGTTGAACGTTCAGTGGATCTGCGCTCGACAGTGCAGCCTAGGCGGAGTGGTCGAACGCAGATTCACTGAGCGCTCAACACAGACAGCATGTCAGAAGGAAAGTTGATAAAATAAATTACAAATTTTGTATTGTTCGATACATATGCGTACCGAACCGAAAGCACTGTATCGAACGGTTCAATATCGATACGAGTATCGTTGCACCCCTAACATATACTAATATATTTTGTGTGTGTTATACAAATGTTTTTCTTCAACTCTAGGACTCATTGTATATGCACACTTTAAAAAACACGTATGTCAAAATTAAAGCCTTACTCTTTAGGAACCTCAGTTTAGAGAATAGTTTCATATTTAAAGAGGCTCAATGAACTACTAAAGACTTGCAAAGTTTAAATGAAGATCAGTTGGTATTAAAGGGACCAAAGTGCCAAGAAATATCCCTTACAATATTACACCACCAGCCTAAGTACTGATAAAAGGCAGGATGGATTCATGCTTTCATGTCATTTCCATCAAATTCTGACTCTACCCTCTGAATGCTGCAGACTCATCAAATCTGCCAACATTTTTCAGTCTTCTGTTGTACAATTTTGGTGGCCTTGTGTGAATTGTAGCTTCAGTTATTTGTTCTTAGATGACAGGAGTAGTACCCAGTGTGGTCTTCTGCTGCCGTGGCTTTAAAGTCGCATGTTGTGCATTCAGAGATGCACGGCTTGGTTGTAACAAGCGGTTATTTGAGCTACTGTTGCCTTCCTATCAGCTCAAAGCAGCCTGGCCATTCCTCTGGGATCTCTGGCATCAACAAAGCATTTTCTCCCAGAAAACTGCTACTCACTGGATATTTTCTCTTTTTCTGACCATTTTCTGTAAACCCTAGAGATGGCTTTGAGGAGAAATCCCAGTAGATCAGCAGTTTCTGAAATACTCAGACCGGTCCATCTGGCAACATCAACCACATTCATTGTCAGTTAAATCACTTTTCTTCCTCATTCTGAACTTCAGCAGCCCACCTTGACAATCCTACATGCCAAAATGCACTGAGCTGCTGCCTTGTGATTAGCTGGCTAGACATTTGCATTAATGAACACCTGAACACGAGTGGACAGTGAGAGTGTTATCTGCAATATGAAAAATGAAAACAATGAAGAACAGATAAGATTTGGAATATTAAAGGGATCTAGTTGGGGGGGGGGGGGGGGGAATCGGGTTCAAGAGCATGCATTTAAACAGAAGAGTGCTATAAAAAGCTCAGCTCAGTCATGAATTATTTTAATATCAGCCAGAAGTATAGAGGGCAAGAGAGTCAGATGCCACACATCACCATATTCATGAGTGCATTTTGAGTATCACAACCAAGAGAAATCATAAAGATGCACATGGATCAGCATTGATAATGACTAGTGGGACACACACGCATGTGCACATACACACACAGGCTAATTGCTGATCTCACCAGCTGTTGAGAAAGGCAGTAACTCACATGCTGTTTAATATTTTATGATACACACAAACACCACAAACGGTTACTTTGAAATTACTCTACAGCACACACAGCGCTGAGCCAGACACACATAGGGAAGTAATGCACATAAAACAGGAAGGATGGTGGGAAAGAGGTCACGGCCCAGGTTCTGCTGCACAAGGCATGTAGGCCAGTCACTAAATACTTAGTGCTTAAAAAAAACAAAACAAAACAGGATTCATACAGTGCAACACTATTGTGCACACTCAGAAGTAATACCATTCCAGCAAGTATGTATATGCCAATTGTACAATGTAAAACCAACTAAACAGGGCTAGTTGATGCTATGAAGTCATTCTGACAAATCACAACTCAATATGGGAAATAAAATCTTGCAAGTCATGTGTTGAAATCCTGAGCTCTAAACGGTTGCAGCTAATTTCTCAATATTAAATAGCCTCTTGTCTTCAGCGCCTGCTCTAGGCTCATTGCAACACGCGCCCATAATTCTCGCATAACCCAACACCACCACTTTGCCGCTACTGCAGCACAAATAAGTCCATCAGCAAACCAGAATGCTGCTGCTAGATGTTACTAACCTAGTTCTTACAGTGCACTGACAGCGATCCTCTTTCGGCAGGAAGAAAAACACACACAGACAAATACTACGTGTGCACATTTTGAAACTCTATCTCTTCCTCTTACCACACATTAACTTTCATAATCTTTCTCTCCTTCCCAAATCGCATGCAAACAAACTGTCTGGTTGCAGGCTTCCCTGTAGTGGTCACATTAATGGTTCTTTATGTGGCAGAACTTCCAGTTTCTGTATGTTTTGCCCTTCATTTGCATATATTCCTCTGGTTTTGATTTGAGAGCTCAAAACATATGCCACCCAGGTCTTGGCATCTACAGGAATCGCTTTGCCACCAGCCAATGGCAATATTGCACTGCACCGGTTCCTTCAGTGATGGAGTTGTTATGGCCCCAGGCCTTCATGCGGGTTTGCTCTGCATATGTGTGGTTTTTGGGTTCCATGAGTTGCCTGGGTGGAGATTCAGGAGATGCTATTTAAGACCCTACCTCTCTAGGTCTTGCCGGTCTCCACTCCTGTTGGTGCTTTACTCCAGTCCTGTGATGGTGCCTGTGCTGTCTTCATGCCTCTGCATCCTCGTTTGGTTCTTTCGTTGGGTTATCTTAACTTGCTTTTTCCTTGCACACCAGGTCTCATACACTTGCCAGCTCATCCATGCACCACTTTACACTGCTGATACTGACTTCGACTCACCTAATTTATTATTATGTCACACACATACAGGTTATAACAATTGGGGCCTCGTTCAGGATTTGAACCCCAGCAAGAATCATACACCTAAACACAAAACCTAGAAAAGGGGGGTTTTAAACCACACACACAGAACAAACCTGCACAAAGGCTAGGAGCTGTAACAGAAGTGTATTAAAAACATTTGCAGGGTAATAAATATTCATTAGTAGACTAAAAACAGGCCCAAATTGTCTAAAGAGCACACTTGGTTTGCGTGAAACTGCACCATCAATTTATAGAAAACTGGCAACAGGAGGTAAAAGTTCTGTGAGCACTTGCTATCCTCCAGTTATGCCTCTGCACAACAGTGTATTCGCAGAGGTGACATCCATATGCAAGCACTGTGAAACCTGCATTAATGGGCAGCATAGTTGGCACAAAACTACTCACCCAGACCTCCTGTCCAGCAGAGGCCGAGTTGTTAGAGTTGCTCTCCACAAAGATGAGATGCGTGGCTGTGAGGTACAGAGTGCCATGAACGGATTTGTTGCTGAAGCGATCCAACAGCCGCACCTGCTCCACCTGCAAAAACAGATGCACATAGTGGTAATATCTAAATAATCAGGAGCACCCTTCGCTTCTCTTGCTGGATACACTGAGACTACAAGAGATGGCATCTTGCGAGCAGGGTTGACACCTGACAGAAAAATTACTGGCACCAGTTCTGGCTAGCACACCAATTAATCCTGGCCACCTGGTCCTCACTATCAGCTGCCAGTTTAATTTTAATAAGTGCAGTCACAAGTGACATTTGCTGCCACTGCCTTAATAAACAAACCACCTGCCTCTTAATTAAACAGACTTATCTAGCTTAAAGTCAAACACAGTTCATTTTGTTTTGACTTCCTTCTCAAAAATTTATACTCAGTAGCTGCAACAGTGAAAGTGTAGCAACTGATTGCACTAATACCACAAACGCCCAAACAGAATAGCAGATATAATGAGTAATATATTTACTCAAGTCACGAGTTTTCACACAGGAAGAAGGCTTAGGTCTAATAGCTATAACAGGTTTTAAAAAAAAAACTTTAATGTGCTTCTGGTTTACATCCTAGAAAAAATAAATAAATGAATAAAACCAGTTTTATACAGCACAATCTTTTTAAAGATCTTTATGAGACTGATGTTACAACAATATAAAACAAACAAATAATATCACCATTGGACTTTGCTCTGCACTGTTGCATCTATTTTATTGCCTTCTGCATCACAGAGGCAAGACATATCAAAATAAAAGCTCCTGTCACCTTCACTCTATAGCCAAAGTACATTTGGAAAGTCACTGATTTTTGGACTGTGCAGTGCTGTTAGCACTAGCTGTCCGAATCCATGATTCATCACATTAGCTGTTTCCGGTTGACTCAGACATCCTCCACTTTGTTTCCGTTCGCTGAGATATGAGGATCAAACCTCTCTCGGTCGCTCAGCAACCTGCGGGTCGCTGGTTCCTGCGGGTCGCTCTGTCATAAGTCAGCTTCTTGGAACATACAGGAAGTCAGTTGTTTTTGTGTGTGTGCCCACATGCGTGTGCTTGAGAGCAGGTTAGAGAGAAAGGGAAGACAGAGGGAGGACAGAGACCTCATACCATCTTATAGGGAAGTTAATGTTCGGATTTGTGTTTCATCCTGTTACATGCCTATGCAACTTAAACTACCCTGATTGCTACAACAAGCAGCTTGTTTTCTTTGTTCGTTTTAAACACTATAACAGCAAATAATAATCTCCTCCGACTTTTAAACCAGACAAACCACTGAGAGGTGTGGAGAAAAATGGGGAACACCCATTCTGCATGGGTGTTCCCCGTCTGTCTACATGCCAGATCTCAGCATTTCTTTTTTTTTCCCACTGACAAATAGCACAATTGTCATTGAACCTCAAGAATCGTGTGATACTGCTTCCTAATATGATCAAAAACAGAGACGTTAGATAAAATTAAGCACACCGAGCCACCATATGGCAGACTAAAAGGAATTATGAAGATTATGAAGTATGTACTAGGACTGTTGGCTGTTGTTGGTTGTTTTTGAGTGGCTGTAGATCAGATTTGAAAGGATCAATGATTTAAGGGTTAAAAGGATCAGCTCTTGCATATACTGCTGTACACACACACAGCAGTATATTTTCTAGCAGTACAGGCCTGGCAGGGCTAAACTCGTACTGCAGCACTCCTCGAGTCTTGCCTTTTTCAGCTGGTTGCTTTCCTTTAAATCTGGTCTATTGAGAGTGATTTAGCCCAGGCAGTGAGCTCACTGTTTTGGCGTTTTACGCTTATGATAAAACTGCGATCGCCCAATTTGACGTACAGTCCAAGTCAGCCCTGCGAGTCTGTGCTGGATATGGCCCGGCTTTTCCTTGCTTCTTCAATCATACTGAATTCAGTGGCTGTACTGACAGTGGATATCTGTCGCAATAAATAGCAGAGCGTGCAAGTAGTAAAATTAGATAGAGGAAGCCGATCTTCCTGATGAACGGGAAAAACAAACGACTCATTGATGCTCGCCACGTCTGCTGACATTTGGAGTCGTTGGCGACACCTGCTAGCCGTTACGCTATAACGTCGATTCACACAAATTCACTCTGAACACTGATGGCCAGAAAACGGAGCCTGACTCGAGCCTTCCAACAAAATCGCAAACAGACAAGGCCCAGCTGCCGACTGTATCCCATCCATTTGCAATTAGCAAGAAACGTTAGCTACCTTTGGCGTTCGGATATGCTCCATTTTCCCCCCCGGGTCGAAACAGCTGTCAGCGACTACAAAGCTTCAAACGACACCTTCCGGATTGAAATGAATCATTGATGATGTGAAAGCTTCGACTCCTGCACAAGACGCCTTCACTTTTTCGGGGGCATACGATATGTGTTTATTGTCAATTATTTTCACTCCATCCGCGTAAAGCTTGCGCAAAGTACGTCGGCACTTGAGGTGGGGGTTTTCAAAATAAAAGCGGGATCAAATTCAACTTTTAACTCCTTTACTGTTTTGGGTTGTAGGGCAGAGTTTGTAAGCAATTTGAAGTTATCAGAATTATCCATCCATCCATTCGCTTCCGCTTATCCTTTTCAGGGTCGCGGGGGGCACTGGAGCCTATCCCAGCTGTCATAGGGCGAGAGGCAGGGTACACCCTGGACAGGTCGCCAGTCTGTCGCAGGGCCAACACACAGGGACAACCATTCGCACTCACATTCATACCTAGTGACAATTTGGATTATCCAATTAATCTATCCCCACAAGCTGCATGTCTTTGGACGGTGGGAGGAAGCCGGAGTACCCGGAGGGAACCCACGCAAACTCGGGGAGAACATGTAAACTCCACACAGAAAGACCCCGGCCTGATGTTGGAATTGAACTCAGGACCTTCTTGCTGTGCGGCAACAGTGCTAACCACCGTGCCACCGTGCTGCCTGTTAGCAGAATTAAAACAACCGAAATACTTAAACTATATGTGAAAAACGCTTTAGTTAATTAAAAAAACAATAATAGATTTTTGAAATAAATAAAACGACCTGAAATGAACTTGGAAAATAATAAAATGAGCCATTGATGGACAGGTTTACTGGGACTCTGAATGTCTGTATGTCATAATATCTACACTGATTTTTTTCTAAATCCTTCCTGTAGTGTATATTTTCTAAAAACAATAATACTTCAAAAGATTAAAACTAAACATTTTCCAAACAATAAAAACTGAACTGAAACCATCAAACCTACTTTGGGAACTAGCTGAAACTAACTGAATGAAAAGCAAAGTTAAAATGAAATCAAGATAAAAGATAACAAAAAACTTACAACCTATAATAATTATTGGCATGATTACTTGTCAAAGTAAAGCAAATATACTTACAAAGTGTGCTCTTCTCTGGAGAGATTGGGTCGCCATTTGACTACCTAAATGCTTAGGGATCACCACAGCGGATCATCTCCCCTGCATGCCCCCTTCACTATATCTACAAACCCCCTCTGAAGTTTTTCCTCTTTCCTTGTCCCTCTCAGCTCTATGGTAAATGGCCTGCATTTGTATAGCGCTTTACTCAGTCCCTAAGGACCCCAAAGCGCTTTACACTACATTCAGTCATTCACACACTGGCGATGGCAAGCTACATTGTAGCCACAGCTGCCCTGGGGCGCACTGACAGAGGCAAGGCTGCCGGACACTGGCCCTCTGACCACCACCAGTAGGCAAACATGGGGTTAGTATCTTGCCCAAGGATATTTGGCAGCCTGGGATTGAACCACTAACCTTCTGATTAGTGGCTGACCTGCTCTGCCACCTGAGCTACAGCCACCTCTATAGTCAACATCATTTCACCAGTAGATACAGCATCCCTCCTCTGCACATGTTCAGACTATCTCATCTCTAAATCTGTCCATTGTTTCGGATGGGTGACCTCAGGTAAACTCATCCAACTTCATTATCATTCCTCTGTTCCTTGCAGCTTTATGGTTCCAAATGTCTCCCTCTGACTCTCACAGTTTCTGTCTTGTTTCTTCTGATTTCCATTCCTCTTCTCTCCAGATCACATCTTCTCTCCATGTCGCTAGGCTCCATCTTGCCTACCACACACCTCACCACTGTCTTGCTGTCCTAACAAATGTACGGCACCAGCCTCACATACTTCCCTGCCACTGCTGACTTCCTCATGCAAGTGCCACAGTTCCTCTTGGCACCCTCTAAAAAAGGATGAAATTCAGGACTGTGCACAGGTTACATCTAGCAAATATCAAAGTGAGAGCAAAACAAACAAAAAAGAACCCAAACATAATGTCAAAAGATCTGAATAAATCTCTGCTGAAACATGTATTAATATTTTTATATGCTGTTTTATAATAAGAAATGTAGAATGTAGAATAGTTAATTTGTTAATTGATATTAATATTGATAAAATATACTTTTCAGAGTTTGCAAAAGATGGTCTGCAACATTTCTGGGTCAAAAAAAGGTGGAACAATGCAATAAATGTCGGAAAAACTCAGATAACACATTTGCAACATATTTATTTTCATAATTTTTTAGGTTTATTAGGTTACCAAAAACTATTAATGATACAAACCTGTGAACCATTCATCCGCCCCGGGTTCAGAATAATGGAACTGTTGCTCGTTTATCAGGTAAGTAACAGATTATTTAAACTCACAGAGACAATGACAATTTTGAAACAGCATTGTGCAACCAGTTATACTCAGCTTTGCAAATACATTAGTGTACTCTGAGCTGTTCTTCGTTGTTATTATAGTCTGTAGCTGCTTCTTTTATTTTGAAAGAAACACCGGATTCAACATACATCCGCTGCTCAGAACTGCCAGACTTAACCCCATGCGCATGCGTGACACATCACGAGACGCAAAATCTGAGGGGATGACGGTTAATGTAGTTGAAAGAAAGGAAATCCACTACCCAAAATGCACTAGCATTTAGGATATACCAGGCGGGGAATAAGAAAAGTGACACCATGCGTGAATGCACTCTGCGATAATTGTCAGGTTTAAGAAATAGAAGCAGAGGAACAGGTTGTGTAAACATAACAGGTGGCAACTGAATATTTTGGGATTTAGTGAGAGAGCTGATGAGTTCAAGTATGTTTTGGTGAAGACGGGACCGCGGATTCGGCCCTCACGCGGGCGTCTAAGCTAACTGTCGTGTTAGCTGTGATGTTTTCAGAAGTGAGCTAAGCCCACATAACCGATTGGTGTTGACACCGTGCCTTTTAAAAGAAAATGTCTAGCTTTAACTTTGGTTCGGGAACTCTTGGGTCCACCAACACAGGTGGAGGATTCGCATTTGGGGCCGCAACCAGGTAACGACAAATTTTAGATAGCCCACTTAGCTAACGCTAGCATAACCAGAGGTATCTTGGCGTTAGCAGATACGGCTTGCGAGTTTCAAAGTCAGTGCTGGCTGGGTACGTTGTTTTCCCGAGCTATTCAGCAGTGTCGGGTTATAGATGAGCATTTTAATTAGATACATTTGTAAACTCTGTTATTTGAAACTTTGCACATGCACGCACTGCAGAGTGAACTCTTGCAAATTGCGGGCTGCCAAGAGAAGTCTTTGAAGTGACAATTAAGCTATAGTAGTTGTAGTTACTTTTTATTTTTTAAGAGGGAAATTAGTTCATTACTGGTAATAATGTGATTGGGATTACCATCCATCTGTAAAGCACTTATCACCATTGAGGTTTTCTATATAGAAATTTAAGACCCTGTGTATTTTCTTCGACAAAATCCTAGTTGTTAATCTGTGTGTACTGTAACCATAACACAATGTCAATCTTTTATTCGTTTGAAACTTGGCAGATATTGTAGAAGAATGTATGGGCCTAAACAGATTACTTTTTTTCTTCGAAAGTGCTCCTGCGGCCAATACCGGTGGCTTTTCTTTTGGTACACCTTTGGGTACAGCAAGTGCAACCCCCAGTACCAGCACCAGCACCCCGTCTCTTGGCCTAGGAGGCAGTCTTTTTGCTCAGAAACCTGCTGGAGGATTCTCCTTCAATACACCTGCCTCAAGTAAGAATGCAAAATAATAAAGAAATAAAAGTAATTGTGATATTTCTGCCAGCTGCCCATCTTATGTTGGGACCTTGTGTTATTTCAGGTGCTGCTGCGCCCACTACAGGCCTCACATTAGGTATGTTTGGGGTTCTCTGGGGTATTTTTAAGTTGAAGAGCTTCTGAACAACAGGTAATAATTGTGTTTGTTTGTTTGTTTTTTTTTTTAATAAACAATTACTTTCTCTCAGGTGCCCCAGCCAATACAGCTGCCACCACTGGCTTTAGCTTGGCTTTCAACAAGCCCACAGCCTCAGCTACGCCGTTCTCCCTCACAGCTACTAGCACCTCTTCGACAGCCGCTGCTGGGACAGGCTTGACGTTTGGCTCTGTCCTGACCTCCACTGCTCCACAGCAGCCTACAGCCACTGGCTTTGCCCTCGGTCTCGGCGGAGCTACGACCACCACCACGGCAGCCTTAACAGGTCCATCACTAGGCAGCAGTCTCTTCTCCAGCACTGTGCCTACAGGTGAGAGGCAAACTGTCAGCTTTACAGAGCTGATGTGTTAAATACATGGCCAAGTGGGAGTACAGTGAATGCTTTGAATTACAGAGTGTTCGTTTTAATTAGTTGTCACAGTTCTATAAACTGTATGACTATTTCTTGCCGCAGGTCTGAGTCAGACTACTCTTGGTGCAGGAGGCGGGTTATCGTTCTGTTCTCTGCTGGCAACCTCGACAGCGTCATCAGCAGCTCCTGCTCCGAGTATCGGCCTGGGTGGAGTCGACTTCAGCACTTCCTCTGAGAATAAGAGCGACACATCATCTGGAGCCAATGCGCAGTACGTCCTGCTGACCAACACGGTCCTTTACTGTCTTATGGAATATGTCTAATGTCTCACTCTGCTGTTAATGTTTAGCACCGACTATCCTTTCTGTTCTAATGATGAAAAACACTTTTTCTCACCCTCAGGGACAGCAAAGCTCTAAAAGATGAGAACCTGCCCCCAGTTATTTGTCAGGATGTTGAAAATTTTCAGTAAGTATCGTTGTGTGATTTATTTATTTTTTTAATTTTTTTTTTTTTTTGAAATCGGGTGTTTAATAGGTTGAATGCAGCAGTATGACCCAACCCAAATTTTATCTGGTGAGGTCTCTAGGAGTCCCCATTCTGTGTAAAATCCCAGATGCATACATATAGTTTGAGTAGTAGCACTTTGAAAGCATATTTTGATAGTTTGCCATATCTATCAGAGAGCTTTTATGTCATCTACAAGTGATTTCCTTCTTTTCTTAATTCTTTTGCAGAAAATTTGTGAAAGAGCAAAAACAAGTTCAGGAGGATATAAGCAGAATGTCATCAAAAGCCATTTCTAAAGTCCAAGATGACATCAAGAGCCTCAAACAGCTTCTGTCCGTCAGCGCCAGCGGTCTGCAGCGCCAAGCTTTGGCCATCGACAAACTGAAACTGGAGACGGCACAGGTAAAAACGGTGTACTTATGTTGACACAGGTGTCTATTTCTGATGCACATTATTTGTCATTAGAAAGTCAGTAAATCAGAAACTTGCATTCCAAACTTCTAGTAGATACACAATATATAGTGTATGCAGTGTTGCAAAATATATAAGTCAGGAAGTTCAGTATCAGTGTTCATTTCCCAAAACATCTGTAGAGGTACCTAAGATAAACAGAATTATTTTAAATTGGACTTCAGATGAACTTAATATGTGGATTAACCTTTCCTGTTCCTTATACCTCACAAACTAAAAATATGAAAAAGTTTCCCTTGGAAATCTCAAAGATTTTTTTTTTCTAGATGTTTGACTTTCCTCTTTCCTTTGTTGCTAAGGAGTTGAAAAATGCTGACATAGCACTTCGTACACAAAAGACCCCCCCTGGACTTCAGCACGAGAATACGGCTCCATCAGAGTAAGTAAGCTATTGGATGAAAGTCAGAAAGTAAATCCAAGGTCAATGTGTGCTATTGCAGTCCTTTAGTTCTCATAGACTCTGTTTCAAACGACTCTATTTCATTTTAATATCATAGGACAGCAATAAAAAAATACACTTGGCCAGTGGATGTTTTTGTCAAAAAGCTTCTCTTAATAGTTGATTCAAAAGGTTAATAATGAACATTGCTTAATGTACTGAGATTTAAAATATGTGTCCCTTTTGTGTGTAGTTATTTCCATAGCCTGGTAGAGCAATTCGAGGTGCAGCTCCAGCAGTACCGGCAGCAGATAGAGGAGCTGGAGAACCACCTGACAACCCAAAGCAGCGGCTCTCACATCACTCCTCAGGGTGAGAACACATTTGTCTGGCTGTTAACGTAATTCTGTTCATGTTAAAGTTCGGTTTGATCACAGTGTTACATGTTTCATTAACAAACAGGCTACAGATGTGTTTGCATTCAAGATGAAGAGAAAAAAGACAGTTCTTTTCTTTTCTGTAACCCACCCCGTTTTATTAAAATACATCAAATATTTATGCAGACATTTTTTTTATGCTTTTGTTTACAGATCTGACCTTGGCCATGCAGAAGTTGTATCAAACATTTGTCGCACAGGCCGCCCAGCTCCAGTCTGTCCATGAGAATGTCAAGGTCAGTTTATTCCCTCCTGCTTTTACATATGTTAATAATAATAATAATAATAATAAAAAGATCCTCATTCACATTGCTTGAAATGTAATGTGTAATAATGTATAGGACTGGGTGACGAGGCAGTTGTAGCGTTTTCATTTAACGTGTCTTTCTCTCTGGTGTCTTGTGGTATAGATTTTGAAGCATCAGTACCTCTCCTACCGCAGAGCCTTCCTGGAAGACTCCACGGATGTGTTTGAGTCCAAACGGGTGTCTAACAGGAAATGGCAGAGCACGCCGCGAGTCACTACTGGGCCTGCTCCGTTCTCCAGTGTGCCCAATGCTGCAGCTGTGGCCATGGCAGCCACATTGACCCAGCAACAGCAGCCAACTCCAGGTCTGACTGCCTACAAGTTCTAGCAAGTTTCTCCTTTGTTAGGAGACTGAAGGAGAGGAAGGAGAATCAATAATAAAAGCAAGTTGTGGAGAAGACAGGATCAGTGTGCTTTTAACATATTTTGGTAGCAAATAACTCAAAAGGTGAGAGAGGATGATTAAAAGTACAAAAGTAACAGCAGCCTTATCTGGTGTTAAGGTATCTGTGCTTTCTGTAGTGAATGAAAAGAGGCTAGAAAGGAAGAAATGAGAGAAATCTGCTTAACTTTAACAGGAGACATTTGTGCTGCCTTACCGTCTTGTCTTTGACTCTCAGTACAAGGGTTGGAAACATTTATTTTATGCACCTTACAATTCAAGAGTGAGGACATTAAATAGATGGCCCCAGTGCAAAATGAAGACCAAATCCCTTCTGTTAATTTCTCTCCTCCTCCGTGTGCCCTCTCTAATGGGATACCAGAGCAGCTTTATGGCTGACATCACTGGGGAAATTGCACAGTGGTGGAAAAAGTCGAGCAATCTCATTTTGAATCTGGAAACTTCTAAACCTCAGTTTTGGGTTTTGTTTTGTTTTAGCAATGCTAAAAGTGAGCCTAGTACTCAGTTGAGGTTGTTGTGTAATGAAGTTAGGATAATTAATGCACTTGCTGTGAATTTTGTGGTTTCTGAATGATTAGTCCAGGTAGTGGTGCATCTTTAGATTTTTGTCACGTCAGTCTGGGCGTTGAGTTGGTGTACGTCTATGGCAATGTAGCCCCAGCTATCTTAAATCCGAATGATATCTCAGACGTGTGGGAAACACCAGTTAATCTGACACCGAATCAACGTGCTCCTCTCTGAATATACAGGGTAGTAAAATAAGAAGAGAATATATTAAAGTTGTCATCCCCACCGTTCCTTCAAGCACACAGCTTCTGTTGCCCAAGGTCTTACAAGTAAAAAGTCTAGTTTAGACACAGATATTCACTTTAGAGAAACCATTCTCTAAATAACCTTAACCGCCTGACATTTACAGTTTGACTGTCATGCTGATTGTCAAGTTCTTTCTACTCTTTGGCAGTAACAAAAAAATTACTATTAAGTACGTTGTATTAAGCATAAATACACAGATTAAACATCGTGTTTAATCGGAAATTGATTTGGCATTTTGTAGGAGCTTATATCCTAAAATATCTAAATGAGCCTCTTATACTGAGCAGTCAAGGACTCAAATTCAGTTTTGTTAAACTACAGCCAACATAACCTTAAGAATATTTACTGCAACATCTCTGAGATGTTCAACACTTTAGCCATTTGGTTTGAGTTGTAAGCCATTTTTTACTGGCACATCAGGGTACCTGCATACAACTAACACACTAAGCTATATATTAGCATGCTTTTGCTGTCTCTTTATTGACGTAACTTCAAAGGTTTTAAAACAATTGTTATGAGGTTGATGGGATGTAAAGGCAGGTTGGTTTAAAAATGTTAGTTTGATCTCTACTCATTTGACAAAGCTCATGAGATGTGCTTTGACTGTTATCAGATCTGCTGCCCACCAGATGTTTGCTAATTTTTCCATTTTTAATGAATATTTCACATACTTTTGAACACTTATTTGGGTATGCAGATGGAGTTGTACATTAACACCTAAACTAATTAACTATGTGCCAAGTAGGTATGGGACTATTTAACTAATCCATTCCTTAGCCACTGTTTACTGAAAAAGAAAAAATAACAACAACTTAACACACAAGCCACAATAGTTATTATTGTGTGGTAGAAGTGCACACCACCTCGGTGCCTGCTTAAGATTTTTTTTTAAATTTAATTAAAAATCAGATAATTTTTTTTGATCACTTGTTCATTTTATCCATTTGTGCTCTGGGTATGCTAGCTATCCAACAAGGCTGTAGTATATGAGGTTAACATGGGTCGGGTTTGTAAATTATTTTTGGCTTGGGTAATTGATTGCTTTATTTAGCAAAACTCCCACCTTTTCTGCTAAGCCTAATTGCAGGCTAGTATATTTATTTATATATTTATTTTTTCTGCTTAAAGGTGACCTGTTTAGATTCATTTAGTTGTTGCATATTAAACATGTTGAAAGTTTCAAAATGAGTTTAGTGTACAAGTAATCCCAGCAAACCAAACACTCAGCCTTCAGAACTCTAAATGCAAGTTTTCTAATATTTTTTTCTTAACTCATGGCACTGTTTGGATTGCATTTATATAGCGCTTTTCTAGGCACCCAAAGCGCTTTACAATTCCACCATTCATTCACTCTCACATTCACACACTGAATAACAAAGGATTATCATTAATATGGTTATAGTAGCCCCACCCACCTGCTTTTCACAGCTTTTTTTTTTTGCAAGGGGCAGCCAATCAGAAGAAAGTTGACTGAAGAGAGAGGAGCTAAAACAGGTTTGTTTCAGTCAGTGGATGAACTGAGGGGACGTGAGTCATGCAAATCTAAGTAGAGCTCGAAATATAATAGGTCAGCGTTAAACTTGGGTCATTATTGAAATGTCATGTTGGAGGGTGATCAGTATCACAGCATTTAAAGATGCAGTGGGCTGGAGTGGGTTTTTTTTTTTTTTTTTTTTTTTTTTTTTTTTTTTGGTAGATTCACATCAGACCTGTACACATGCCAGATGAGAATGGGCCTACACTGTTCAGATTTCTGTCTCCATGGACATTGGGTTAAGGTACCAAAAGACTCAGGACTGAAAATAACTCTGAAATGTACTTTTTTCTAGTGGAACTAAGGCTGAGAACGGTGAAAAGCCCCAGTCACTTACTGGCCTAAATGAAGCAGTGTTCTCAGTGTGTTTGTGTTGTGAACAAGGAGCTGAGGTTGGTCTTTTATGTGGACAGATCATTTGGATAATGAATTGTCAGCAGTGACAGTAAGTGTGTGCATTATCTCACTGTTCAATACCTTGATATATTTGGCTGGTTTGGTTTTAATAAAGGCCATACCACTGTAACTTGATGAAAGTGATTTCACTTAAGGGCTACTGTCAGTGCAACAGGGCTGGATCATTTCACATAGAGTTCATTTCAGAGAAAATGTGGAGCTAAAGAGCTGTTCACAAGTTGTGATTTCAGGTATTTTATCCAAGGCGATGGTATGTTGTACAGACATTTGCTTCTCAATTCTGTAAAAAGTCTACTTTTCTTGTTGGTTTAACTGTTTGGTAGTTCAGAAGAGAACAATTTGTTGCTGCTCACACTGGTCCATAAGTACCAGTGAGATACATTAGTGCCAAAAGAAACTGGTCTGTATGGCCACATTGTGTGTCTTGATTGTACAGGGGAGTTTATTTTCCCACCATTTTTCTCATCTGAGGATACAGCGTTGCTTGTTGTAGATAGCGCTGCGAGCTCAGCAGTATTGGCACTCAGAGGAATAAAGATTGGAAAACTGCCGTTGAACATGTCGCGATACAAACAGGAATTCATTGAACCCACTTCCAGTAATCATCGGCATACTGCTGCTGATTACGGTGGTGTATGGGTAAAAATAACAACCTAAATGATTAATTGCTAATGAAAACACTGCTGCTTTTGGACAGTCAGTCCTCTTATCAAACGCTAGGTTTTTGTTTGTTTTTGTAGGATTTAATGGAAGTCCTTTAAATGGAAGTCCACACTCATCCAGAATTTGACATTCTGTGCAGTTTTGCTCACACTTTAAAATATCGTCTTCCACACCTCTATAGTCTCACTTGGCACAATAATGACTATTAAATAATGTAATAATTATTGGTCTGTCAAAGTTGTTTTGACTTTGAAGGTAATTGTGGATATTAAGCCACTTTAATACTCTCTAGTAGGTATCTTCTCACTGTCAGTAACGTGTATGCAAATGCTGTATTTTCATGAGTGCTAATATAACAGCTGTTCCCATTTACCTCTTCTTTTTTCCTTTTATAAAAGAAGTGAAGGAATTAATGTGACTTTTTATTTATTTATTTTTTAAATGGTAGGTAGATTACCAGTGTCACAATTTGCCTACATGAACCTGGGATGCTCAGTAATGAATCTGAATTATACCTTTTGGTATCTTTGTTTTTCTGTGTGTTAAGCTTGAGCACAACAGTTCACAATAATGGGCCTGATTAGTTGACTGTTTGAATGTTGCTATTATCTCCAAAACATTTCCATATTCTTTGTCATTTATAGTGTTTAGTATTTTGTTTGTTTGTTTTTCCCCCTGCTAGTGGCGTTCAGGAGGCATGACTATTACAGGGTGTTTTGGAACCAGTAGAATTTACTGTTAGTTATCTGAAATTAGACTAAAAAAAATCAATCTCTTGCAGGTTTTAGCTTGTCATCTCTCTCTAAAGTCAGACTTGAACCAACAAAGACGGATTTGTAGCTTGTAGTAATTCACAATGGAGCTTTTGTTTTCAAAAATCAGTGTAAAATTATTTAAACGAACGTAACAAAGGTCCTTCAGTTTATGTTGGACGCATGACTCAAAACTTGACCACACTGTCTTTCACAGGCAAACTGTACCAAATCACTGATTTTCTTTGTTTTGACCAGTTTACACTGAAAGGCAGCCATGAATGCCGTTTTCACATTTCTTATCTAATTCTCCAGTGCTTTTACCTGTAACCGTGTGTTTTAATCTTATATATCCAATGCCTGTTGATACAGTATATTTAATCTATGGATATGTTGTGCCTTTTAAAGCTATATTCAGTAATTGTGTGATGCATTTTTAAAAAATTATTTTTAATTTTAGGTATGCTAGTTCATTCACTCTCAGAAATCTTGAATTTGGAAACTTGTCAAATGCAGTAGCACTTAGCAATTAACAGCCAATTTTTGTTCCAAACTGTTTGTTTGTGTTTTATGTAAGTGGAATTGCATATTTAATTGAAAATAAATTGGTTTTTAAACAAAGAAACGCTTGTCCTTGTTTCTTTTTCACTGAACTTGTTTTAAGAATGTAGACTAATTGAAAACCTCCCAAATTTGATAAGATAAAAGAGAACGCTTAAAGAAAACAAGACAAGTTTCTGAGTGAAAGAACTAGCAGTGCTTCCTTTTTCCCTCCCAGCTTGCCAGCAGTGATAAATGCACTGCTGATTAGCTGGAATATTATAGTTGAAAGCCTTTATAGCAGGATGGTACATATTCATATGTACTTTGTGAAAGCCTGATCCGTTGCCTAATTATTGTCATTATATTTCAGCTCATGTGAGGTTGCAGTTAATTAGATGCTGTAGTCTTTTGATGCCCCTGTCGGCGCAGTCATTAGATCAGATTATCATATTTTATTTGAATCAACTGCAGGAATTGTTTCTAAAGCTAAAATAAAGCTGTCAGCGTGACAGCAGTGCAGTTTACTTTGTGTTTTTTGTCTCACACAAAAGAAGAGTAAAAGCCTGTGCTCTCTCTTTGTGCCTTAGGGACCCAGGCACCTCTGGGGGCAGGGTTTGGAAACCCCTTTGTCTCAGCATTGGGCACTAGCTTGGGCTCTTCTACCCTGGGAGGTATTACCTCTGCTTTTTTTTTTTTTTTTTTTTTTTTTTTAAATGAATATTCCCTGTTTTCTCATGTGTTTTGTTTTTTGCTAGACCCCTGCATACATTCCCCCTAATGTTACCTGGTGGTTAAATCAAAGTGGCTTTTTAAAGAAAATGTATTTGAGTTTGGTTGTATGACAGACTAAGCAGCTGGTGTGTATGTGTCTGACAGAGTGGTGCAGTCAGAGCTTAGCTGTTTCTCTTTTCCGCTCTGCCTTTTGCGAGGAGTCAAGTGCGTTCACACCACACACAAAAACTGCAATCCTATCGTACAGTTGTTACCTGGTAAACAGTTTCACTCAGCTGTCACGGCGAAACGCTGTGGTGTTAAAATACGGGCATGTCAAATTGCAAATCCACTTGAGAGTGTGGAAGCAAGTGGTCTGAGCGCACTCAAAAGTATTGTCTGTTTTCTCGTAGTTTGGGTATTCGGTGAAATCTGCCGTTTTTCTTCCTTTGGCCTTTGCTTTGCAGTGTAGTGCACTGTGAGTCCTGTTTGATTCTGCAGTATTCGGTCAGAAGTTAAGCCAAGTGTGGTGCTCTGTGGATTAGTTTATGACTTTTTTTTTTTTTTTTTCCTTTTTGCTTGCTTTTGTCTGCTAATGCCTGCCAGTGTGTAACTCCTGAGGCGCTTCTTGTTTTTGTATCTAGTCTAGGCTGTGTGCTTAGACCAGTCTGACTTCCATGTCACTCTCTCCCACAGGTTTTGGTGGTGGGCCAGGATTTGGTGGGGTGGGGACTGGGGGGTCTTCTTTTGCCTTCTCTTCCACCAGTAAGCCCACAGGAGGCAGTCTGAGTGCAGGTACAATACATGCTGTAAATATAGCACCTTAACACCTGGGCCACCAAACATGATGGCAACAAAGAATAAAGGCTCAGCTCGCTAAGTGTATAAAGTTTGGAAAGGGTCTAAGCTGTAACTGTGTCTCATTAGTGTAATATAAATGGCACTGCAACAAGTTTAGTATATCCATATTTTAAAGTTATAATGAACGTCCCAGCAGTGGGTAAATACAGTTATATGTGTATGTGTGTATATATGTTTGTTTGTGTGTGTGTGTGTTGGCACTTTAGAATCTTGGGGGTTTTAAGCTAGGATGGCAAAATCCTTATAAAAAACCTCTGAATTTCATTTGAACTTCCTTTTTCTGACACCAGATTTTCTAAATCCTCATGTTATTCATGTTTCATCTTTTTGTTTTTCTCGTATTTGACTGTTTTTTGTTTTTTGTTCCTTGTCTTGCTTTACTAGGTTTTGGTAGCACCAACAGCTCAGGCTTCAACTTCAGCAACCCTGGCATCAACCCTTCTGCCGGCCTGACATTTGGCGTGTCTAACCCACCTCCTGGAGGCTTTGCCACAGCAGCACCCTTACTCCAGTTGAAGAAGCCCCCAGCTGGTAACAAAAGGGGCAAGAGATAGAAACGGGAAATGATAGACGCATGTTACTGAGCAGCTGACCAGCTATGGGTTTGTAGCAAGTACAGCTTGATCTCCCAAAAGCATAGAAGACGATGCTAAAATGACCATTACCCAACCAAAACGGAGGAAATACGCTATTCTGAATTGTCCAGTCTTCTACATGCATTTCTTTTTAATTTACCCACATTCACGTTTTCCTGTTGGATCCAACTCTGCAGAGGGATTAGACTACAGAAATTAGAGCAGAAGTACACGAGTGACTCTGTTTTTAGCAGTGATTACTTTTGCCTTTGGTAAAGAAGGGAGGACCCAAATCAATACAGTAGGCAGCGGCATGTAAAGACAGGATAAAATAGCATTTATATCATTTTAAGCATGGATTTAGCTCATTTGCATTGCTTCAGAATGTTTTTCTTTCTGCACTGTGGTGCTACAATGCTTTTGGGATTGTTGGCTCACTTGCAAATTGCTCAGTTACTGGTGAGAAATTGCTTAAGCCAGAACATTTTATAAGACAACGTTTTTTCCGTTTTTTTTTTTTTTTTAATGCTTTGAAATGGTTCTGCTGTGCTCCACAAACTGTCAATCACAGAAATGCACTCGAGCGCTTCCCAAATGATCACGTGGCCCAAGGTTCGTCCAGGAAACGATCAGATAAGATTTATGGAGCAATGTTTGTGGCAGAGTTCCCGTCTGAAGTATCAAAGGAGTGTAATATTACATCCTAGATAGTTTTATAGGCTCCGGAGCGTCCAGGGTTGTTGTTTTGTTTTGGTTTTTTTTTTTTTTTTGAGAAGCACAGTTTTATTTTTATATCAAGTAGAGAAAGATATGAGATTTGAGAGGTAAAAGTGGACTAGAACCTTGAGCTGGTCCATTATCTAGCTCATGTAACCTGTGTTTTTTTTGTTTTTTTTCTTTTGCTACTCCATCCTCATTAATTACTTTTAGACACATTATGGTTTTTGGTGTTTTGCCCCTGTGTACTGTTGCAAGAACTTGAGATTCGAAACTCTGTGCTCTTTGTATTACATGACTTCATTAGATGTTAAGTTGGTTGAATTTGAAAGGGATTTCATATGCATATTGTACCTGCTCAGTTTCTACATGTGCTAGAACAAATCTGCACTTTCCAGTGTATGTGACCTGACGGTGATTGTGTGAATGTGCATGTGTTTCTGTCACACAAGTATGAAATTGTCTCTCTGGTCTGATCATATTTCCTTTGAGTACTGGGGCTGGTCGGGGGTCAGATATTCTGCTTTTTTTTGTTTGTTTTTTAAATTGTCCATGTTGTTGTTATTATTTTCTAATCACAGTCTGTGGAATCCTGAATTTTCTAGAAGCTGTTTAATAATAAAATCTCCAATATGATGTTTTGCCTGTTTGTGGCATCACTTCAATAAATGTGTGTTGACACAGGAAAAACTCTGTCATCAATATGTTGTATGTCACATGCTTTGCAGCAGCTCTTCCTGCATCTGATATATTTTCAAGTCATCACACGAAGCTAAGTTAACCCAGACTGTTTGTGACAACATAATTGTACTATGAAGCTTTCAAGGCTGTAAGCCATGTAATGCCAAAGTTTGGGAAGTTGCCCTAAAATTAACGCTTTCACACTAACTTCTACTGTTCCTTTAAAAAAACAAGCACAGTCTAGGTTACAGATTCCTTATAATGTAGTCAGGACCTAAGAGGCCTTCTGAGGGTACATCAGTCTCTCTAAACTCAAAACTAATGTGTTTGTCCTTTTGCAGTGTTACTTTGGTCTTCCACTTTTCTATCTAAAGTTAAATTTTATCTTAATAAAAATATTAAAGCCAGTGACCAGTTTCAAAAGAAAGTTTATGTTTAAAGTTTTGAGACTGTAATAAAACCCATAAAGATTCCTCTAAACACATATCTGATTAAATGTATAGTTTATTCAATTTGACCGACAGGTTTTAGCATAACTAACATGAGGGAAAAGGTATTTTCCCAATGATCAGTTAGTCTTACTACAATAAACTTGGGTGAGGGAGCACAGTATGCTGTTTGAACACTGATCTCTGCTGAAAATGCCCTTTTGTATATCTGTGTAAATATTCCATTAAGAGTTCTAAATTATGATGAATGATTCATTTGTTCCTTACAGCAGGGGGGTGTCTAGAAGGGGAGCAAAGGGGCCTGCATCCTGAAATATGATAGGCTGCCCCATCAAAGTCACTGTATTAGAAATATTACTACAGTACTGTCTTATAGTGCCCCAAACCATTATACAGCATAGAACGGGCGACTGGTGCTACTGATTCTAGCTCTTATTTAAGTAAAAAGTTTTGAAAGTTGTGTTTTGTGCACCCGTTTTTTTTCACTGGAGGAATATTTCTGACTGAGTATTGAGATTTATGTCAGTGTTCTCCATGGGTGTCATGTTATTTTCGTCAGACAGATAACGCTGCCTCCACATGAACAGAATCAACTTTCTGGGATTTCCTTAGCTGGATGATTGAGCATGTACCAGGAACAGTGTTTTCAGCAGAGGGGGCGGTAGTGCTCTTCTCGTGGGGTTTCTAATACCACAGGAAGAAGAAGAAGAAGACGCCGTTGCTATGCGACGACGCTACAACACTCCCATGAACTGCTAGGCATAAATAATCATTACTTAGGCTAGCAACTCATATTTCAGGGGCGTCTTCCGGTGACTTTCTGTTCATCAGTCCAGGTAACAGGCTACAGTTTTTAAAGCAAGTACCATACAGTGGATTAATGTCGGTGAACATACTCTAATTATGTAGTTGAACAAAGGAGAGGGACAATTGGGAGAAAATGTTTGGTGGACTAGAAATTAGTATTAATTTATTAAGTTGAATCGGTAAAAAAAAACGGTACCAGATGAGAGTGTATATGCAAATTTTAAACTTACTTCTTTGAAACACACTGTATTCATAATCATATGTCTATATTCCTGTCAAACTCCCATGGCTAGCACAGAAAAATTTGAAGCACCAGAATGCAGTCTTTATATTAATGATGTTTTTTTTGTCAGTGCGGGTGATTTTTAGTGTAGTTTTTAATTTTCTATTGGATTCTATTTCTTTTCAACTAATTGGACATTATTGCATCGTTTATATTACAGCCATGCCTCTTCCAGACACATTCTACTGTGCCCAGCAAATCAACATCCCTCCCGAGCTGCCAGACATCCTTAAAGACTTTACTAAGGCAGCCATCCGAACACAGCCCAAGGATTTGTTGCAGTGGTCTACGGCGTAAGTCTTAATGTCTGTCAATGAAGGTTCAGGTTAAGAGTAGAGATATGTGTGATTGTGTTTTATTCCAGTTTAATTCTCACAAACAGGAGCATAAACCATGTCTCCAGGCTACATCACTGTAGGGAAAGGCAGGCCCCTTTCACCTGTGCGTGTCTTATCGTTGCATTGACTAGCTGTAATTAGATCCCAAGGGCTTTCATGTTAGTGCAGCAGTTAAACTATCTTACTGTCTCGAATAAAGAAAAACCATGCTAAAAGCACTCGATGATATGGAAATATTCAATTTATTTTCTTTTACCCTTTATTTCCTACCTCTAAGGACTCTCAGCATCCTCTTCTTTTTTATTGACCAATGTAGCTTGGCTTTGTTTATAGCAATAGACAATAAAGTGAGTCATACAGTGAAGCAAAAAAACAAATCGAGCGCCTCCTGGGTGATGAGATGTTTATGTTATTAAAGTAATACTTGGCTCTGTTCCCTTTCAGAGATCCTGAAAGTCAGTAAATGCATGGAAAGTTATAATTTTTCTTTTCTAATAATCAAGTGAAATATGCAACAGCATGCCTGGAAGACCTCTCACAAAGAAAAGCAAATGGTATATTTGAATGGTATACTTAGGAAGCTTGGGGGCAGATGAATTTCAGAGAATGGTGATGCTAAACACAGTGTTTAAGAATTCTTTGCTAATTATTATGACTGTGTCCTCTTCCAGATACTTCAGTGCTCTGTCTAAAGGAGAGTGTCTGCCTGTTAAGGACAGGCTGGAATTAAATGTTGCCACCCAGAAGACGGACACTGGGCTGACTCCAGGTCTTCTGAAGATCCTCCACAAACAGGTAGTTTCTCAACAGCAGGCTCGTAACCTGTAGAAGTAGTCGCACAAATAAAAATTTTATTCTCACTGTTGCTTTTGAAAGAAATAAATGCATTTACTTTATCACATATTTGCGTTTCGTCATTTACTGTTTTGCTTTTATGGGTATAATTATAACTTCCATTGAGTTTAATGTCCAACTTTGATTACTCTTCTATTCTTTTATGCGTGTTTTTATGTGTGTGTCTCCATATTGCAGTGATGTTTCCCGTGTGGGTCATTAAAGTTTCATATTGTTTTAAATCCATTTTATCTCACCTGGGCTGTTTACTGGCATCTCAGTGTGGCGGATTCATTAAAAGAAATGAATAATTAATATTTCCTTAAAAGCTAGCACTTAAGCGGCAGCATTAATCTTGTGAGAGTGCTGCTCTTTTGCTGTCTCGAGTTATTCATTTTGTAACATTTTAAACTGCATTGATAGTAGAAAGTCTGAAAGAAATCCAGAAAATCTGGATGCAAAACAAATGCAGATCTGTGCCATTATTTGAGAGATTATTATTAGTGTTTATATCCTGTTCAAATCTACTTTTTATTTGGATTACTGTGCATCAGTATTTGCGGTTATTTATGCCCTGGCTGTCCACATATAAAAGTCTAGAGAAAAAAGAGATTGTAAGTAAATAGAGCCACCAGATTCTCCATATCCAACCTTGTTGTTTATTTGTGGAAATAGGACTCATTTCAGATTTTATCTAGAAAGTGAATAACTAGAATTTTTCCCCCTAAAGTCTCCTAACCCCCCATTTTTTATCATCAAATCATAGCTGTCGCCCAAGACAACCTGTAGCAAAGAGGAACTGCAGGCGAAGTGGAAGGGCTTGTGTCTACCTGTGGCTCAGCTGGAGACCCTGCTGTCGCTGGGCAGCTTTGGCTCAGATATTGACTGGATGGAGTTTTTTGCCCTGGGCTGCAGCGCTCTTGGAGGGGTGAGTTGTTCACAATCCTGGCTATAAATGCAAATACAACTTTATATACTTCTTCCTTTGAGCCTTAAAAACCTGGTGCGAGGCCAAGCACAGCTGGAGATCCTCCAGCAGCACACTCTAGTCTCCAGGTGTTAATGTTAGATCCAGGAATTTGCAATGCAGTCTCCATCATCGGGGTCCCCTGGCTCCAAAAAAGAGTGACTGGATAAATCCTTTAGCAACTACTTGAATCTTCGCTTCGCTGTTAAGCCAATGATTTTTTTTTTGGCTTCACAGATTCAGATAGAGCAGTAGTGACAGATCAAAGAGAATTTATTTAAGCATGAAGAACTTTACAGAAGATAAGTTGGTGTCTAGGAAAGCAAATGCAGCTAAGCATTAACAGCATTATGTGCTCAGTGTTAGTAATTTGGGTAGAATTCTACTCCTGTTTTCAAGGCTCTTGAACACTTTAACCACACGAGGGCACTCTTATGCTACTTAGATTTAGCTGTCTGAGTTACAGTGTGTGCATGCAAGTATATTTGCAGAGTGTCTTGCTTAAATGGGATGCGACAGCAAACTAATTCTTTGTTTTTGTGGGAACACAAATCCTCAGACTCTTATCAGTTCGCTTAAATTTGCCTGCGAGATCCTAACAGAGGATGAGACGGGTGGTGCCGCAAAGATCCCGTTCGACACCTTTGTCAGGCTCTACACTTACCTGGCTCAGCTAGACGGGGACGTGCCACAGGAACGCATTGACAACTTCCTCGGCACTCTGCAGCCACAAGTGTAGGTGTCATTTTCTCCTCAGATGTATAGCTGTCAGTCACACCACAAGCAGAATGGGTGTAGTAGTGGAAAATTGAGCTATTTTGTATGCATAACTATTTTTTTTTTTCACACAGCGTAATTAGTTTCCCAGTTTGAATTATTTCTTCAGTCCGAGCTAAAAAAAAAGGTTTTTGTTTGTTTAAAAAAAATATTTTCCTCTTTTGTAATTCAGTCATAACTCTGGATGTGCTAAGCAGTATTTTAACTCTGTTGGCCCAACATTTCTGCCAGTCAGTGTCAGTTGGCTCAGAAGCACAGACAGTTTAAGCGCTAAGCCATTTCCCACTAGCCTCAGATAATGTTGTGAGATTGTGATGTTCAGTGTTGTGAAAATCCCTATGCTGCTGAGTGGAGCTGTTGCACTGATTCGCTGGTTTCTCTGCCCGACAGCAACAAGCAGAACGGCATGATTCAGGTTTCCAACTTCTACCCCAGCAGGAAGGGAGGGAAGCAGAGGCAGAAAGCAGTGGAAGAAAGAAGTTAGAAATAGGAATAAGGAAATGATGGTGCCCAATTAATAAATGGAGCAGCTAACGCTTCGTCAAGCACAGCTGTTTTTCCAAAAAGAAATTGGTCCCATTAATTGTTGGCATCAGCCACTGTGGCCGATTATTCATCAGTGTCCGGCTGAATCAAGCCGCTATTATGAGTCGGGTTGGATTTAATGAGCAGCAATAGAAGCACAAAGCTGCCGTGCTCAAACTGTCAGGTAGGGCGTGTGTGGATGCTTTTTATTTCCCATTCCCGCATGACTCGGCTAGTGAAGTTCATTTATCATGCACGCTGCCTATCAGCTCGCAGCCTCGCCACATTTGGCCTCTCTGCTCGCGTCTGCATTTCACCCAGCAGACCAAAAAAAAAGGAAGTCAAATAGATAAGCGCCTACGCCACAAGAGTGTGATTTTCAGCTTGCGTTAGAGACTTGTGTTATATTTACTCCTCTGTGCAGTACTGTAAACAAACACAGGCACATTTCAACACCAGTGACAGTGACAGTGTGAAAGGTCCAGAGGTCCAGAGATACAGTATGACTGTTATTAACATATTTGCCTCTCACACAAAACTGCTACGCTGGAGGTATTTCAACAGACAGCACAACAAACGGGATCAGAGAAAATTCCGTTTTCAGACACTTTTGGCATTTGGTCTCAGGGGTGGAGGATACACGCACACACGGATACTGTAGCTTACCCCTTCCAGGATTGCAACTGTGGTCAAGTCAAAGAAGACTGGAAGACAGATAGAGCCCCCGCTAACTCGATAACTGCAGGCTCTCCGCCCATATGACACAGCAGAGAAAGAATTTTGTCAGGGCTTCCAGCAGTGATCTTTTTGTGCAACGCCCACGTTAGAACTGAGTAAATGAGCGCGCTGAAAATAACTCGGTATTAACTGTAATCTGCTCATAATGCTTTTATATTTGGAAAGATTCCTATTTGTATTGATAGCTTTTATGTCTGGCTGAAGTCTGAAGCAGAGATAACTCTGGTATCAAAGATTTAGCGCACGATGCAGACAGCGCATAATTTGTCTTCATTAAATAACACAACATTCAGAAGCCATGCGTGAGGATGTGGATCGCCCAGCTGGAATTACAAGGTTAAACAGGACGAGATTTTTAGCTGTACTTATATTGTATTAAAAGAGGTATATAAATTGACAAGTAGAAAACATAAACACTGATTTGAACTTGGTTTCCTGTGGATCTTTTTTTTTCCCAGGAACCGATGAACCTCTTTTGATAAGGAAATCAGGAAGTTTTTGATTCTGTGCAGGGTTTTCTCATATACAGGAATTTGCGGCAACCCCACACGTTTTATGCATAGCCAGAGGAAATATAACAGTTCCTTTTTTAACTACTTATTAGGGATTCATTCACCATTACATAGTGGGCATTACTGTGTATCAGTTGCACAGAAATAATAAAAAACCCATTGATTTTTCAAAATACAGACTAGCCTTGACTGATCATTTTTTTATAAGGATTATAAAAACGGCCCATTTTGAAACCGGAAAAACCCTGCGGGGCTATAGTTTTTTTCTTTTTTCAAAAAAGTACATGTTTGTGAGCTGGTACTTTCCAGTGATCTAGGAATTACCCTTAGTGCTGTTACTGCTTACAATAAAACACTATGTTGAAAGCTCAGTTGTGTATTTATTCAGTCTGCAAGCACTATTGCTTGCATGAGTGTTAGGGGCTTCTATTTGAAAGCTTTTTGATCTAGTGAATTATTATGTCGTTGTTAATTGGATTTAGATACTCTGGTAATGTTGCTACAGTAAAACAGCAAAGTAGTAAAAACATGTCTTTCACCCTGTGCACATAATTCTTTGAGATTTACAAAATCCAAGCCTCATGACAGCAAATTACAAAGAGCAGCCTCCTGTTGACTTAAATCAAACTAAACCTGGCAAAGCTGGCAAACTGCATGTGTTTTGAGACACAACATGTTCTTGTTCTTTAGAAAAATGTCTGTCTTGTCAGTCACACCTGTCTTGGTTGACAGTTCTAGTAAAGTAAAAGTACAATCCACCAAGAATGCTGTGGCCTCAACACAGAGAAGCATTACTATCCTCCTCCTTATCATCATTAGTTTATTTATTTAAAACATGTTGAGGGAGAGCCATAGAGGTGCTGAGGCACACAGTAAGGTGCAGAAGTAAATTTATGGAGCAGCAAAAGAAGAATAGATTGTAAATCACTGTATATGTAAATACCTACTGTTTGATTGCAACACATTATATGCTCCTCACAAAGCATTCCTTGGATATCCTCAAATTTCTCTCCAATAAATTTCTTTTTAGGGGCATCTTGCACTATAATAGTCAGGCTTACAGTTACAGATGCTGTGTGCCCCCTTTGTTTTAGGATGTTAGAACATGGAAAAACATGATGTAATTGCAAAGATGTCAGTGGTTTAGGAATCTCAGCTTTAGGGTGGACCTTGTTGCGCAGCCTTTACTGTTTCTCCAACTTTTGCTCACAACATCACATCTCCAGGGACGTGACAAATGTTGCAGGGCAGTGCGAAGAAAAAAAAAGGCAGTAGAAGAGAGAGCAGACACAAAGGCTTCATTCTACAGTGACTCTGTTGTGTAAGAGATTTCGGGGTAAGGATAAGGGAAAACATATTTCTAGCTGTTTTCTGAAGTTGCAGAATTTATCGTTTTGTGAGCTGTATTGTTGAACTGGGTTGAGCTAGACTCCACTTTGGGAGCATGAGAGCATTGTTGGTTTGAAAGATTTATGGGTAGGTTTTATCAGTCGGTTAGTTTCAGTTTACTTCAAAAAGAAAATCTAGATAAGTAATCTGTGATGACTGGAGATGTTTGTATGAATTGTTTTGCTGTATATATATATATATATATGAATATATGAATGAAATGAATTTAATTGACATGTAACATATTTAATGCGTGTATATTACAGGGACCTGCAACATGGGATGATAAAGCCACTGGACTTTATCTACTGGGACGATGTGGCTTCAGCTCCATAACAAACGTTGCACACCGAAGCTGGAGGTTTAACAGTGGAGGTGGATTCGAATCCTAAAAGGATTGTGCATCATGTGCTGATATGTCAAAAATAAGGAAATGATCTGGAAATACTGTCTACATTGTAAATGCTAAAAACAGAAATATGGCTGAACTGTCTGTGATATCACCCTCACTTCTCTCATACGTCTGGGGTATACGCTCACCGCCATCTTTAAGATGGGATTGACAGGCACCTGTCAATCAAGCAAAGACCCGCAAAGCATTTTCTCTTTGAGCCTCATTATCTTCCTAATGGAACAGTGATCTTAAAATCCCCACTGTGACACATATCAGCAGGTGTGAATTTAATTATTGAGACTTAAACTCGTTCAAAAAAATACTGTAATTACTTTTTGCATTTTGAGAGAGGACCTCGGGGTGAGGGGTGGGGGTGCTTCATCAGATTCTGGGATTTATTGCAGCCATTATCATGCTGCCGTTGAAGGACCAGCATTTTATACAGCTTGATAAGTCCCTTGTACAGTAGCATTATCTACATGATTATGCACAACAGTCATTAGTTGCTCTGCAAGACGGCCAAAAAGAAAGTATCCCCTCTTTCACTTTGAAGATTTTATATATCAGGACTTCTTAAAAATTATCTGGTCCTTACCAGGTTCTAAAATGATTTAATGAGACGAAGGATGATCAACATCGCGTGAAATATTACACAGTTTCATTATTTGATTAATGAAAATCAATGTGTGTGAAAAACTAAGTAAACTGTATGATTCTGTAGCTGCTTGAAGTGATAGTTTTTTGTGTGACTTTATCAGTCTCTCACATCACTGTGAAGGGATTTTGCTGTTGTACTCCTTCCATTAATTGTGGTTTTCTTGCATTTATTTATGCACAGCTCTATTAAGGTCCCACCACAGTGTTTCAGTCAGGTTGAGGTCTGTTAATTGTATGCAGTTCACGTATCTCTTCCTGTCTACATAGACAGGAAGAGATAGAAATTTACATTTAACTATTACAACCTTCCTGGTCTTTGGGATATAACCTCGAGTTGTGTTCACTGACAAAGACGCATTCAGACTGATGGAAACATGCTGGCAATCTGTCTGCATTTATTAATTAGACAGCATAATCTCAGAGTGGTTGCAGTCTTTCAGGGTCAGACTGGGACTGTTTGCAGAAAGGTTGCCTCCTATCAGGTGAAATGAGTCCTCTGGGGTGAGTTGCCTGCTCTTGGAAAGATTACATCTATCTTGTTTTCCACTTGTGAATCATTTTCTTACTGCAGAATGATGGACCAGATTATTTGGAGATCACCCCACAACCAATCCATCAAGATGGCCATCAAGAATTGGTAATCTAAGGTCTTTGCTGATGTCTTTCCTCCTTAACACACACTTAAATGCTACAGACTAGTACTAACAGCTGCTGATGATCAGTTGATCAAGTGCATTGGATTAACAGCACCTTGCTGCTACTTACTGTCTTAATTCCAATATTATGTAAGGTTGCACTTGTTTGTAGTTTTTACACACACTGTTTTTGCCATACTGTTTATTAAATAAATAATAACCCAGTGTAATGCTTCATGTGTTGTTGCCTAGTGGAGGATGTATACTTGAATCCTTAAAACTGAAAGACGATTTTTAAAGATTTTTTTTAAATTAATCTATTTACAAGCCTGATTTTGTCTTTGGTCTGACATCATGCTACCAATACGTAACATTGATTGGTACAGCCTGTATTTGGGAGGGTTTTTTTTAAACACATGAATACACAGCACTTAATTAAGGGCCTCTAGTGATTGATTAAAATTAGCTAATTACCACTTGTAGACTATTGAATTTTTTTCCCCCTACTTAACATTCTACAAAAGCTTTTTCTCACCATGGATTTAAGTGTCGCCCTCAGCTTCTGAGTGCTGGTAGTGTTTTCTGCCCTGGCTTCATTAACTTATTAGGCAAGAATATCAAGAGGTTCTAATCAATCTATTAATAATCACCACATTAGGGTCAGTGCTATAAAGAGAAAAAAATTTTTTCCAACCTATTCTCAGACAGAAACAATCCTTTAAAAGCCTGTCATAAACACTTAATTTAAGTCACATTTTCAGTTCATTACACACATGCATGCACCTAACAGTTCAGTGCTTGTGCACATACAGGGCTCATAGTAGATCATTGTGAGGGACTCCTGCTATGTGCCAAAGAGGGGAGCATCGTGGGTGTTTTGGCTGCTTGAGGTTTTCAGGGGAAAAATGAATGACTGAAAGAGGAAAAGCATACAGGAGCCTGTCTAAACATACAAGCAACAGCAAGGTCATTTTATTTTCTTGCAGAAAAATTCAAGAAAACTCATCTTTCTTTCCTGGAAAGAAGAGTTTTCACATACAGTGGGATGCAAAGGTTTGGGCAACCTTGTTAATAGTCATTATTTTCCTGTATAAATCGTTGGTTGTTACAATAAAAAATGTCAGTTAAATATATCATATAGGAGACACACACAGTGATATTTGAGAAGTGAAATGAAGTTTATTGGATTTACAGAAAGTGTGCAATAATGTTTAAACAAAATCAGGCAGGTGCATAAATTTGGGCACCACAAAAAAGAAATGAAATCAATATTTAGTAGATCCGCCTTTTGCAGAAATTGCAGCCTCTAAACACTTCCTGTAGGTTGTAGGAGATGGCCATTCCAGAACGTTGTACTCTGCATGAATGCCTTAGTGGATTTTGAGCAGTGTTTCGGGTTGTTGTCTTGTTGAAATATCCAGCCCCGGCGCAGCTTCAGCTTTGTCCCTGATTCCTGGACATTGGTCTCCAGAATCTGCTGATACTGAGGGGAATCCATGTGTCCCTCAACTTTGACAAGATTCCCAGTCCCTGCACTGGCCACACAGCCCCACAGCATGATGGAACCACCACCATATTTTACTGTAGGTAGCAGATGTTTTTCTTGGAATGCTGTGTTCTTTTTCCTCCATGCATAACGCCCCTTGTTATGCCCAAATAACTCAATCGTAGTTTCGTCAGTCCACAGCACCTTATTCCAGAATGAAGCTGGCTTGTCCAAATGTGCTTTAACATACCTCAAGCGGCTCTGTTTGTGCTGTGGGCGGAGAAAGGGCTTCCTCTGCATCACTCTTGCATACAGCATCTCCTTGTGTAGAGTGCGCCGAATGGTTGAATAATGCACAGTGACTCCATCTGCTGCAAGATGATGTTGTAGGTCTTTGGTGCTGGTCTGTGGGTTGACTCTGACTGTTCTCACCATTCGTCGCTTCTGTCTATCCGAGATGTTTCTTGGTCTGCCACTTCGAGCCTTAACTTGAACTGATCCTGTGGTCTTCCATTTTTTTCAATATGTTCCTAAATGTGAAAACAGACAGCTTAAATCTCTGAGACAGCTTTCTGTATCCTTCCCCTAAACCATGCTGGTGAACAATCGTTGTCTTCAGGTCATTTGAGAGTTGTTTTGAGACCCCCATGTTGCTACTCTTCAGAGAAAATTAAAAGAGGAGGGAAACTTACAATCGACCCCCTTAAATGCTCTTTCTCATTATTGGATTCACCTGTGTATGTAGGTCAGGGGTCAATTTGAGTTCCAATAATTAGTTCTAAAGGTTTTGGAATCAATAAAATGGCAACAGTGCCCAAATTTATGCACCTGCCTGATTTTGTTTAAACAATTATTGCACACTTTCTGTAAATCCAATAAACTTTATTTCACTTCTCAAATATCACTGTGTGTGTGTAAATATGATATATTTAACTGACACTTTTTAATTTAACAACCAACAATTTATACAGGAAAATAATGACTATTAACTATCAACAAGGTTGCATCCCACTGTACACGCGTCTTATCGGAAAATGCCTTTTTACATGAAGAATATTCCATGGTAATGTTTTTTTTTTTTAAAGTAATATTACTCTGCTTATAGGTTAAGACATATTTCAAACACATGCCGTGAGGACATTTTGGTTTTATTTTAGAGTTACAGCTATTTGTATACACAACTCCCCATTATCAGAGGCTCAAAAGTGACTGTTTGACTGCTTGAAGTCTAGAACCCACAGATGCAACCAAATGCTGTGTTTCCTTGCTTGAGATGCTCTGTCAGCAACTGCCTGCTTGTGGATCACCCTGCCTTCAGTAATTAAAAAGCCAGCTCTGCAAACCACAAGTATTTCCACTCATGAAAGCATCTTTTGACTGAAGACTTTGACAGTGATAGTCTTACCTCTTCAACAGTGTTCTCGACTAGATGTGATAGAAACCAACAAAGTAATTCAGAGTCCGTCCACTTTAATTGTTTTCTGTCTTTCAGGCCACTAAAGAGTTTGCTATCTCTCTCTGATATGTTTATTTAAGTTTTGCAGCCTAATGATGGCCACCCTCACTTGCATCAGCATCTCACCATACCACAAAACTACTTGTCAGTGAACTGTTCAATTGCTTATGAGCCTCTGAAAATGATGACTGCATAAAAAACGGCTTCATGAATTTGAGCTGAAAGTCAGCACTTCAGTCACATCTTGATTTTTTGATTTAGAAATTGGTTGAGGAGGTGTAAGCAGACAAAACGACAAACATTGTGTCATGCCAAAAACGTATGGACCCAAATGTATTCAGTGGATCGAGGACTCAGTAAGACACTCACACTTTCATGAAATCCACACATTATCAGAAGTCCAATGTAAATGTAGACACACTGCAAATGTAAAGTGTCCTTATCTGAAACATAAATTTCCCAACAGCTGTGTTTCTGTCCCAGGCCTTGATGATAAAATGTCCCTTTGAAAGAGATAAAGAGTTCGTATCCTAAATTATCACCCTTGTTAATGTACCCTTCCATTTTGAATGAGAAGAATGAGAAGAGTGACACTGTGGGGATTTGCATGTTGTAGCAGGTTATTTGATTTTATAATACAGTTGTCTAACCATCATTTATATATCATGATAGAAAAAAACACAGGAAATAAAGCTGAATAATGACAACAACAACAATAATAATAATATAAGGCAAACTGTTTCGCATAAGAACTTGTAATATCATGCCATCTTTGAATCCCTGCACTTTAATGGGCTCTAGTTATTGAGTTTAATCCCCTGAAAGACCAGTTTAGTGCCAAGCAATACTAGCCAATTTCTTTTTTACTAAAGGAAAATTGTTGCTTTCACGGGAGCTTTATTCTGCTGAACATTGCACTGAATAGCACTACTACAGCTGAGGGATGGATCAAAATGTAAGACTGGAACAGAATCCAACTTGAAGTATTAACACTCAATTGCCTGTTGGTTTGCTCTGCTTAGCTAAAAGGATTGTGGTCCGACACCACAGGCCTGTGATAAAGCCTCCTTTGTGACAGTTATAACTGTTCAGCTGTGGTTATTTCAGCTGTGTCTGGACTTCCCTTTATAGTTAGTTTCTCTCTTTGCATTACACTGCAGCTGCATTACAATAAGAGGTACTTGTAATATTTTGTTCACACCAGCTTTTTAAAATGTTAGATATTGGGCTAAGGAGAAGGGGAAAAGAGAAGTAAAAGAGTCTGTTCCTACTATCTGCCCCCCGTTTTACGTCATGTGCTTATTCTGTATTCAGTTCAATTTAAAATACTATATAGGGATAAAAATCTGCTAAATTGATAGCTAGGACCATCCACTTTGTGTGCATTTGTGCGTGTGTAACAGGCTGACTGCATGTAGAACTGCAGAATAGCAATGACAGCACAGTTGTATCAGTGTTGTCATGCGTTGCACTGGTTGTCTCTTGTCATGCATAAACAAATGTTGCTGATTTTATAGCAATCACATGTTTGTTTCCCAAGGAGATGTTGCACTTTAGTCTTGAAGTATGAAGGAGGCCGTGGTGCAGATCCAGGACACACTGGAGAGATGACATCTCTTGGCTGGCTGCATAAGCTGGTAGAGGTACCTGGAGGGCAGAAGGTCTGGGCTTGCTTGCTTAGGCTGCTGCCTCCAAGACATGGATGGATGGAAGCTTACATTTGTTCTTTTTTTTCTTTTTTTATTAATTCTTTATTTCTAAACTATTACTTCACGAAAGTGATTACAGGCATTAATCAACACAGTTTACAAGAGAAAAACAAAACAAAACGAAAAAAAAAAAAAAAAAAAGGAACACTGAACAGTCGGGAGTGACCAGTTAGCTAGGTTAGTAATTTCAAGCTTTGAAAAGAAGATTCGGCTTATGAGTATTGGCATATAGGACCCACTTATCCCAACACGAACGGAACCAACACACCCTGTCATTGACATAAGCTGTTACCTCCTCCATCCTATAAATCTCTAGCGTAATTTCCCACCATATTGACAAAGTCAGTATATCTTGCAAGGACCATTTCTTAGTTATACCTTTCTTACTTGCAACAAGTAAAGCTCTTAACAGACATGTATCATTTTTAGACCAATTCTGCAAAATCTCCAGTGTTAAATTAACACTGGAGAGTGTCTATATGGGTCCACACCTCTGAGTGTTAAATATAAAACTGTTGCGTGTTAAATTAACACTTTTGACAGTGTTATATGTTTAAAAGTAACCTAGTCAGTTTTGAAGATTAACAATGGCTAACACTGAGCAGTGCTGATTTTCTAACACTGGAAAATAACTCAAAATGTTAGAAATATTCCAGTGTTAGAAAATCAGCACTGCTCAGTGTTAGCCATTGTTAATCTTCAAAACTGACTAGGTTACTTATTCCCAAACATATAACACTGTCAAAAGTGTTAATTTAACACTCAACAGTGTTGTATTTAACACTCAGAGGTGTGGACCCATATAGACACTCTCTAGTGTTAATTTAACACTGGAGATTTTGCTGTGATACATTCAAAAAAGATTGTCTTCATGTCCAAAGGGAATGTACAGTCAAAAATGCCTTGTAGTGTACCATGAATGTCTTTCCAGTAGGTTCGTAGCAAAGAACAATCCCACATAATATGGGTGTGATGTGCTCGTTGGTGTCCACAGTTTCTCCAGCACACAGGAGGATTTGCATCATAATGAGCCTTTTGACACGGAGTAATAAAGAACCTTATCATAGACTTCCATCCAAATTCCCTGCAGCTGCTGGAGGAAGTACTCCTCCATTGCCATTCCCACATCTGAGACCATTCCTCCCTTGAAACACACACCCCTCCCTCCTTTTCCCATAACATCTTCACATAGTCAGTTGAGTGGGGAAGCTTATTTATAAGAAAATTATACAAAAAGGAAATGAGTCTTGTATCGACATCCCCACTATACGCCTGTCTAAACAGAGTTACCAATTCCACATTAGTGTTTGACATCACACCGATTGTTGTCTTTATATAATGTCTTATTTGCAAGTATCGATAAAAATCCTGTTTTTCTAGATTGTATTTCTGTTTCAGTGTGTCAAAACTAATTAAGTTCCCATCCTTAATCAAACTATCGAATGTAGATAACCCTTTAGCAGACCAACTTTTAAAATGTGAGTCCAATTTATTCGGGACAAAGTCAGAGTCATATGCATACCATTTAAATAAAGCCGAATCCCGTTCCAATTTAAATTCTTTCACAACTTTTCTCCATACAGTAAGTGTACATGACACCCAGGGGTTGCAAACCTTGTCAATACATTCTCGAATGTTCGAATCCATCAAGACAGCTTGTATTGGAGAGGAAAACATGCTCTCCTCAATAGTCTTCCATTGTGCTTGGTAGCTTGTATCACACCAATTGACCACAGTCTTCAGCTGAGCACCCGAAAAGAATTTTTTGGTGACGGCAACACCCATCCTCCCGCCTTCTTATGTAGTTGTAAAGTTTTAAAACAAACCCATATAAACCGCGATATTATTTTATCCCATTCGTTGAGCTTACATTTGTTCTAATGTCTTCATAGGTGCTGCTTTGTTGCACAGAGTGTGGCTCTTTCCTAACCTGTCATCTTTAGAGATCCAGTTTTGTCTTTGTTGGCCAGTCTCTATGAACTGATACTTATATAAACAAACTGGTACATATATATTGGATTTCTTCTCTATTTCAGCATTCAAAGTGTTTTCTTATGCCAAGCCTCATTCACACACTGCACACAAGCATTTCTTTCTATGCTGAAGCACTTTTAACGTAAGTTGCACTCCAATGGACGCATCAGGGGAAGCGCAGGGTTCAGTATCTTGCCTTGAAGAGCCGCGGATTAAACCTCTGACCTTCTTACTGGTAGAATATCTGCTCTGTGTTTTATGTGTGTTTTGGTCTAGTCAGTCACTGTGCTCAGATAGTCAGATTCCCACCATGCACTGACTGTTTTGAGCCAAAAACCAGTGGGGTTTGTTTTTGTCCAGCAGGTAATGGAATTTTTCTTGTTCTTTTTACATAAGTTTCAGGGAAATTGTGTGAAATTGTTGTTTTTTTCCCTTTCTCTCAATATAGCAAGTTTTTGTAATTATAATGTTGCAATGTCACTTTTAGGCCTCTCCCAATAAGTTTCCACAATTGTGAGCTGACTTGGTTTGAAATCTATGAAAATTAGTTGGTGAATCTGTGAAATGACATCAAATAAAAAGGGGAAATAAAAAAGGCTGCAGATTCACCACAGATCTAAACTAACTCAAAGCTGGAGGTGAGGCATTCGAGTCTGTGATCTATTGCTCTGGTGTCTTTGAGTCCTCTGCTGCCTGAGCAGAAAGTGAAATTTCACAGATATATATCTCTGAAAGTGCTAACAGTGACTGATACCCACACAGCAGCAGAGTGATACGACAGAGATGGATGAGCCATGGGAGAGCAGAGCTCTCAGCTGGGCGTAGATGAAGGTATAATAATAATAGGGACACACTGGGACTGTTATGCACTTGATTCTTTTCCAAAGCAGATGATGTCAGCAAATTGATGTTATTGTTACTGAGAGAAAAAAGGATACTACACTAGAGAGAATATCTTAGAATTTGAGTTTAAGACAAAATTCCCAGAAATCCTGCCTTTAAGTGTAAAGTCGAATGAAACAGTCATCAGAATTAAGCAGAGGTCAGATGTAGAGAACTAGCGCAGACAGTGTGAGCTGATATTGCTTCTGCAACATCATCTATGTGAGGTTTTCAGAACTTTTAAATCTTTTTACCCAACCACAATGGTGACACCACATATGTAATGACAGATGGGATTAGTGTTACACTAAGTGATTTTTTTTGGGAAGGTTTTGCTTATTTTTACATAAAAGGTTTCTGTGTTGAGCCCACACAGTCAGTCGTTTTGCTTTGCCCAGAGCTGAACGATATGTATTTTCCTTCCAAATTAGTGTGAAGTTTCCATGAGATGAAAGCGGTTACTCAAAAGCGCAGACACAAGCCCGTAGTTTAGTACCGAGTAATGAAGGCCAATCTAAGTCTCTATTATCTGGACTGACTCATGGAAATAAGAAAGAGTGACATATATATATATATATAGAGAGAGAGAGGTGGCTGAGGATTTAAAAAAAGAAAAGAAAAGAAAGAAAGACATTATCTCTGACTTGTAGAAAATATGATCATTAAAATTGTAGCCCTTCTTTTAAATGCAGTCTGCATAACATCAGGGGCTTCTTCAGTGTTTGCTGGATTAACTAGATGCATGTCAGATACAATCTCATATTTACTTCAATCTTTTTAGTATTGCACTTAAAAGTCCAGAATTGAATACTAACTATGCTAATTCCCAAACATAGTCAAAAATCCCTATATTATCCATATTATTATACTATTCTCGGAATATTGTTTCCTATAGGGCTACAACCAGCAGTATAATCCAACACACACACACACGCACACACACACACACACACACAGAGTGAGAGAGAGAGAGGTCCCAGTCACCTCTAATCGGATTAGGCGACTGTAGGTTAACATGCAGCTGCCTCTCTCCGCCCTAGGTGGGACGTCCCTGTGTGCCTGCACTTGTAGTCCGTTTTTCCCTTTTTTTCGCTGTAGCAACACTTTTTGAAAGTACCCAAATTGTATCTGTCTCCGGGTACCCTCGAGCCGGATAACTCATAACGAAAACACAACGTGGTTTCGTTTTGAGGACGCACTCCGTACTTGCTTACTTCGCAGGACTTTTTATGGCTCACAAATCTCCAAACTGAGAAGTGGGGTAATTTTTTTTAATTAGAATGAGGAAACGAATCAAGTGTTTTATGTGATTTGGGCTCTCGAAGGCGATTTCACGGACTTTCCCCGCGCGTTAGTTTAGTTGTTGTCGTGGAGAGACAGCCAGTCTGGATGCTCGCGCGCCCTTTACCAAGCTGCGCTCCACCCTAGGTGCCCTAGGCTCGGGGCTTAGATGGTGCTGATCACGGACGACAGGGATGGAGGAGGCGCCTCGTCGGTCCGAGTCAGACAACTCCAGCTCCAGCAGCAGCAGCAAAAAGTCGGGGGAGACATCCGCCAAGTTCACCCGACCATAACTGAGGAGCCTCTGTCCCACTATGTGGACGAGGACTCCCTGGGCTCGTGTGAGGAGGACACTGAGGATGGAAGCGAGGACGACCATGACGAGTTCGAAGAAGTTGACTTTGAGGACCTGGATGATTGTCGGAGCATCGCGTCGGACGACTCCTTCTATCCACCGGATGATGTGTTCGCGGACTCGGAGCGCTCCCCGTCTCCGGACAGCCCGGAGCCGCTGTCTTTTTTCCAGGCGTGCTGCACCAACAACGCGGCCATAGTCCGGATAATGATCCGGCATGGTGTGAAGGAGGAGGAGGTCAAGGAGACTGACAGGAATAACAGGGTATGAAGCACACAACAGAAACTCCGAGTAACTTCACACACGTGGCTTTAGATCACCTCCACAGTGACACCAAGAGTTGTTGTAAAACGTGCATCTCGAAACAGTTTCACAAGGTTTATGTTTGGAGTTCCCAGTTATATCTAACAGTATCTTAGGCCCATTCTTTGTGCAACAAATGCAGTCAAAGATTTTCAGACTGAAATAATTAAATCCGAGCTTTCTGGCTTACTCACCTATTTTCAATGTTCGGGAAGGTTTGACCTCTACAACTTGTAATGCATGTCATATGGAAGTCAGTCTAGCTTACATTAGTGTCTCTGTAGTTCTGTGACTTAGGCCTACATTCAGTTTACTTCTGACAGCTGTTTTTGCACTTTTCCTCTGCTTTGTTTATTTTCATAATGAGCTCACACCTTTATCTGATAGGCCTTTCTGAAAGGCCTCTATGTGTGAGTTTCTGTGTGTGTGCGTGTGTGTGATGACAGATCTCAGTTTATGAGGAGCTAGAATGCTCAGGCGCTTTAAAAAACACTGAAGGCTCTTGTGATTTTTGAGGAAACACACCACTCCTTTCTGCGCGTGTGGTCATGCAGGCGTATTTATGTGTGAAACAGAAAGTGCTTCTAAGGTTTTATGTATCAGGCCTTCATAACAAAAGTCATCTGGTCTTTAGCAGGCATTAAGCAAATATAGCGTCAGATGAACATGTTATAGATTGTCTATATTTATTTATTAAAAACTTGTGAAAAACTAAGTACAGCCCAAGAATATCTGGTAATATCAAATTTCCAGCTATGGCTTGAAGAAATTGTTTTTCTGTGTGACCTTATCAGTCTCTCAAATCACTGTAAAGGAGTTTTGCTCCACTCTTCTTTACAACATTGCTTTGGTTTATTGAGGTTTGCAGGCATTCATTTGTGTGCAGCTTTTATAAGTTACACTAGTGTCTCTAGGTCTGGACTGGGCCATTGCAACACCTTGATTCTTTTCTTTACAGCTGTGCTGTTGCAGATTTGCTGCTGTGCTTGGGATCGTTGCCCTTTGCATGACCCAGTTTCCGCCAAGCTTTAGCTGTTGGACGCTCGGCCTCAGATTTGAATCTAGAGAACTTTGGGGTTGCAGACAGGGTGTACAGAGTTAGCACTGACTGCTAGATGTCGAGGACCTGTGGCTGCAAAACAAACCCAAATTATCACACCTCCCCCTATGTGGTTGACAGTTGACATGTGGCGTTTGTGCTGACACACTATGTTTGGTCCTCAAATGTAGCACTCTTCATTATGGTCAAACATCTCCACTTTGGTCTTATCTGTCCGAAGTCTTAAATAAGTCCCAAACCTAAGCTGTGCTGCCATTTCTTTTTAGAGTAAAAAGGGTCTTTCTCCAGGCAACCTTTCCAAACAAGTTGTAATTGTTCAGTCTTTTCCTAATTGCATTGCTATTTAACATGCTAATTGTAGCTGTGCTTTTATAGAGGTGTTCACACGTGCTAATGATCAGCACGTGTGATTTTTTTATTGTGTCCTGAAGGAGGGTGCACTTTCTTTTTCACATGACAGTGAACGACTATTACTTCAAATGCATTAACTTATATTTTATGTGGATTCATTTTGTATGAGTCTGTGAGTAAACGTATTATATATATCAATGAGATGAGAGTCTGAACCAGGATGCATTTTAAAACCATAAAGTTCAGAATAGGATTGGATCCATTTCCGTTACAGCTGGCTGCATTTCAAATATGTCTTATAGAATTAAGCGCTAGCATAAACCAAATTATATGTCAGTTAATTATGTGAACCAGATTGTCCTCTTCAGTGGTTTTGATCAATGATCCTAATAAACTAAAATGAATGTTAGTTTTCATCTATTTGCAGTGGAATCAATCTGCATCGCTTCAGTCCTGCCAAACAGCTGCAGCCCAGGGCAAAGAGATAAATCCACAGTGATGGCATGCTATACTTGTATTTATTCATCAGGACATTTCAATAATTGTAATTGAGCTGGCCTTCAGTGTGGGGTAAGGCAGCACATGTCAGTCACCATTTTCTTTGTGGCTTTACTTAGTGAAAGTTGGAGAATCGCTTTAGCCCAGTGCCAAGCAGCACACATGCCTAGATCTTTACACAAGGAAAAAAGCCAAATATATAAGCATAGTTTTCGGCTGTTTGCAGCTAGTTTAAGCTGAGAGGATGAAGTTTCACAGCACTGTAGATTCAGATAAGGAGCGCTTTTGTGGTCTTATATCACAAATCTGCTTCTTTGACCTAGAGGCCGACCCCATCTGTCGCTTCTTACATTTCACCTCCCTCTTTTCTAAACATCTGTCTCTCACCATCTCCTACCCCTCCTTATTTCTCTGCATTTACATAGTGCATCCAGTCATGAGAACATGGAAAGGAGTCCTTGTGACCTGAACATATGTGTATGTTATAAAGTATATAACAGGGAAAAGGTCAAAGGTCCTCAAGGCACTTTGAAACGGAAGACACATGCTCGCATTTAGTGTGTGTTTGAGTGTAGCTGCAGTGAGAGATGTCGGAAAAGAGACTTCCAGATGACTAGGATGTGTGGTTGTGCATGTACCATTAGCTTTGTCGTGCCCTGTGACCTTGGGGATATGCACATACTCAGAGACACAATACAGGTTAGGTAACACATCTACTGGAAACACATCCTGACACAGATGTCAGCGTCTTAATATAGCTTCATCAAGTAGCATGTAAAACAAAGGCGGTTGTTACATCCCTGGCCTAGTCTGAGTACAACATACACACCACTTCCTCTGTCACTAATCATCAGTTTAAAAAGAAATTTATTATCGAAAGATTCTTAATCTAGACCATCAAAAGGACTGTGGTAAAGTTTTCGTCCAAATATGTTAAAAAGATGGTAGATTATAGTTATCTAGCGTCCATAAGTAGTTTAAGTACAGAGAGCTTAGAACAGGGGTGGGCAATCTCAGTCCACAAGGGCCGGTGTCCCTGCAGGTTTTAGATGTGTCCTCGAACCAACACAGCGGATTTAAATGGCTAAATTAGCTCCTCGACAAGTCCTGAAGTTCTCCAGAGGCCTGGTAACGAACTAATCATGTGATTCAGGTGTGTTGACCCAAGGTGAGATCTAAAACCTGCAGGGACACCGGCCCTCGTGGACTGAGATTGCCCACCCCTGGGTTAGAATCACTGAAGCACAGACACATCAGGCCAATATGAAAAGACCAGGTTTTAGTAATAACCTGAATACTGTTTTTTCAAAACTTGATAAGCTCCGTAGACGCATGTATGAGTGTATGTTGCCTAGTTTAGTCACTATTTCAGGTCATTTCCTCTGGTCCCCTCCAAAAGGAAAGCTAAGCTAGAGCAGCGGTCCCCAACCTCCGGACCGGTCCGTGTGTCGTTTGGTACTGGGCCTTGAGAGTTGAGGCTCGGGTGTGAAATTTATGGTTTTTGGGGGTTTTATCATTAACTCGGTTTCCTTGGGTCTTTTCCTGTGTTGTAGTTGTGTGTCTTATTTTGAAATAAATATTTGCTCGTTACCATAGCGACCAGAGAGTATGAAGGGGCAGAGAGGAGGATGTTACTCTCAATTTTGTTGCCGCATTTGAGGAGGACGCTTCTAAGTTACACAATTACACAATTAATTTGCGTTTATTATTGTCTTGGTCGTATCATTTTATTTTGTTGTATTTATCCACGACACCTTAAAGGGCGGTCTGTGAAAATAAGATTAAGATAACCTTTACTAGTCCCACACGTGGGAAATTTGTTACGGGTAAAATATTGTCGGACATTAAACTGGTCCGTGGTGCAAAAAAAGTTGGGGACCACTGAGTACAAAGTCTGCTGCAGACTTGCAGCCCAGAAACTGTGAGAGATTCTGTGTTGTGCAAACAGGTACTTCTGCAGCATGGATGTTTTCCAGTAAAACGATTAAAAACCAGAGTGTAGTTAAAAGAGAAAGAGAACAAAAGTTTCATATGGCCCCTCAGGAATTCAAGGGGAATTTGACAACACTGATTCACTGAACACTTGAAGCCTCCACTTTTAGTCAAATGTTTTGTGGTATTATGAGAATAACTTGTGAAGGTTATGAGAAGGCTTATCCTCTAAAGGATATTTTTCTTCAGAACCACTGCTGTCATAAAACAATTAACTTTTGATGCCTGTTTTTCATTTCCCAGCATGTTTAGGAGGCCTTCTTAGTTCTTGTGAAAACTCACATTTGGTGTCAACACAGGCTTTGAAAAGCAATAAAACTGTATTTTCTGCTGCCAAGTGCACATATTGAAACTTAATTAAATGTCTGCATTCTGAATTTAGGAATAAACATAATGACAAGTATGTGTGTTTAATGTGTATCCAATTTTCCAGTGATATGATTGCAGCACACTATATCAAAATCTCCATGCTCTCATTGCGACTTTGTGGCTGACGTGATGGATTAAATGTCAGTAAATTATCGTCATTCTCATGTTAAAAGTAAAAGAATAATATGGTCATGGTACACATTAGTGGTAATTCTTCTAGCGTTCAGGTATCAGCTCTGTCCTCAAAGCCCATCTGACCCTGTTTACTACACTGTGTGTTCCCCTCGCAATCAATTGGGTAATTTGTCATGCTCATATGTGCACTCAGTAAACACGCACAGAATCCTATCAACCTGATTTATACACAGATCAAATATAATAATTCCAAATTTCCAAATAGATTGGGGTCAGTTGACAAACCAGGACAGATACGGTATGTTTCATCTGCTGAGAGAGCCAGCAAAGTCGCCCAACAGAAAGAACAGCTGACCAACACACGTATCGACCAACAAGCCGGCAGGCAGATAGACTAAATGAAGCATAGTCAGATAGAGACAGAAATGTGGCACTGCAGATGGTAGCGAGCTCGATGCTGCTAGCAAATACTGATGAGTGGAAAAATCAAAGCGACAGTCATACACATCTGATTTGATACAGTTGTGTGAACGCTCAGCTGCAGACAGAAAGACATTTAACAGGGGCGATATTGACAGAAACATGGCCTGGTATGTCTGTGTCCGTGGTGTGTCTGACGGATGTGAATGAGGGTGGTCTTTAGCATGTGGCTCATGTGTACTGAGGTTTCCTGTAAAATTAAAAATGAATTGAATGTTTTCATTTTGATTTATTCACATGTGGTTTGCACAGGCTGCAGACATGCAGGCTGTCTGCTACAGTTAGGCTTCCATAAGTGCAGAAAGTAGTCAGAATAGTTCGCTGAAGAAGGCGGCATGTGTTTGGACATACACCTTTAAGTCACTCCAGGGTAAAGAGCAATACAACCGGAAAGAGAGCTGTTTTTTAGCAAGTTTCTAATTGGAAACATGCTTTCCTATTTATATTGATATGTATTAAGTAAGGCTTTTATTTGAGTGCCAACTTTTCCACCACTGCAGAGTGATCGAAATCACAGGACACAGCGGCCGTTCTTTGGATTATCAACACTTTTTCACTACGTACAAACTATGCAGCTCTAAAATTAATAACTGGCTGCTTAAAAAGATGCAGTTTCTCTTTTCTTTTAGGACCAGCATAAATCAAAAAACGTATCCACGGTGAAGATAACGTGGTACTACTGCAAACATATTTATTGTGTATCAAGGAATTTTAAAGGTTACACTGGGTATTGCATCGTATTGTGTCATCTTCTTTGGAACCAGTCTTTGGAGTGTTGCCACATTAACTGCAGATACATGGTTATATTTCTCCCTCCCCCCCTGTCTCCGTGTCTTTCTGACTGATAAGGCTAAGCCTTTCTATTCCTAGCACTGGATATTCCTCAGATTACTTAGTGTGTTAGTGTGTGTGTGGTCATCTAAGTCCAGGCAGTCCAGTGTATGTGTGTATGCGTGCCCGCTCATCAGAATACACATTATAATCTTGATTGCAAGATGCAAGTTTTAAATCGAGTGATGCTAGAATTCTTCAGCCTAATCTTGTTAAGACCTGTGCACGCATTTGATCAACATGGTCTCTGCTGAAAATTCATTTATTTATGTTTTATTATATAAGAGCACCCTGTTTGACCTAATAATTTCAGCAGCTGATGATATTTTTGAAAGACGTTTTTAGCTAGCTTCCATTATTTTCCGAATGCAACATAAACCTGACACCATTCATGCTCCAACATGTTAATGCTATGAAGTGATGGATGACTTTTAAGTGCTTTCTACTAAACCTACTTTGGAACATCTTTCAGTTTTGACTGTGCACAGAAGAACCTAACGGAAATAGTAACTGTGGCATTAGTAAGCATTTCATTAAAGCATTACTTTACTTGAAGAAGGTCATGAGAATGAGTGATGTCACAGGGGACAGTGAGGACAGTTCCTCAGAACCGGTCTGCACCATCCCTAAAGACAAAACCCAATCCCTCTGTAATTCTCGTGTCACTGAAGTGATTATTGAATTATTGCAGATCAAACCTATGCTTTTGATCACATTCTTTTTTTTCTCATGATGGAGATTTTCCAGCTTCCTGTCATTATTTGCCCATTTATGACAATCGAGGAGGGGGAGGTTGGTCTGATGCTGGTATACAGCCTATATATCTGTACGTTGCTGCGCTCCATCATTGTCAGCAGCTACCATTAACGTGCATTAAATCACTGATTGCAGTAGTGTGTATGACAGGAACGTAACAAGTACGTCGGGCGGTTGGGATAAATAAAGAAGCTTGTATGTGTTTATACCTGTGTGTGACAAAGGTTCGCAAGGAAAACAAAAACAAAGTCAGACGATTTAGATTGCTCGAGACATGCTGCAGGGCGTGCTGCTAAAGTACATCACATCACAACCGGAGGGCTGCCAAGAATGTGTGTTTGCGTATGTGAGAAAGCGTGAGAGACACAGACAAGGTCTACGTGAGAGTGTCTAAGCAGAGGGAACTATTTGAAGCTGTGCCAGTGTAAGTGAACTTCTCTGAGACAGTCCAGTAGTTACTCTGCAGGACCTTTGTCAGCTGTTTTTCTCAGATGTGCCAAAATTAGTGCGACTGTGTCTCCAACTGACTTGTTTTAGTTCACAGTTCAGTGTTTAATACGGCTAAGGTCCATGTCCTGTAAAATCTGAGGGATAATTGAACCTCTCTTCAACCTCAACCAAAAGCTTGTCTCCTATATTTTAATAGGAATCTCAGTGTTCAGTGTGATGTGTCTGATTAACATAAATAAAGCCAATGCTTAAGTAATCCTACCCGCACTGTGACAAAAAGCTATAATTAAATGATTTATCAAAGCATTATATTTATTGGGTACAAAGACATACGGTTGAAGCCTATTAAATTAGAGATAATTGAAACACTCCGCGACTTAAAAAACGAAACACTGTGATTTTTCTTGAGGTTTTTCTGTTTTGACTATAATTACCAGCCTATGAATATGCATAAATTTGAGAGGTTTATATAAATCTTCGGGCCTTATCCGTACCAATCTTCATTTTTTTTTATATTTAAGATTTCATACCGAGATTACTTTCGATTGCATTCATGCCAGAGCTGAAAAGATTAATTAGGGGAATAACACCGTGTGCTTGGAAACCAAGATTAAAAACGTATTGTGCCAAAAAGGTGCAAAGCATCAGGCTGGTCTGTCATAAAGAGAACACCACATTTTAAAAGAAATTGAGTGTGAAAGGTAATAGTATAGGGTTACCTTGACGATGTGTAGTATAAGTTGAGATATACGAGTCTCTGTGGTCAACTTGACCTCGTTTTATTTTAGCACAGTTGACATTTTGTGTTACTGCAAATGCAAGACAGAACAAAAAAGTACTACAGTATTACTCAGTGTATAAACCTGTAGCAGAATACATGTGCAACGTGCAGCTGAAACATGACAAGGAGTAGGTCTGACTTGTTCTTTTTAGCACTCCTGGCTTTAATACAGCGTATTTAGATAGTTTATTTAGATTTAAAGTCCGGGTAGGGTCTGGTAGCTTGTTAAGTAATGAACATGTTGTTTGCCTGTCAGCTCCAAATTCAGAATTCAGAGAATGCCCCCCTTTGTTTCTTCTCCTTGGTCATCTGGATTGCCTATAATCAGGCTACACGGATTTCTAGTTGCGCACAATTATTTTGTTTTTTTTCTTCTTCTTACTCAACAAACTTGTTGTTAGCTGACAGCTGTGGCACCCAGTGTGGTCTTGTGCTGCTATAGCCCAGCTCCTTCAAGGTTTCATCTGTTGTGCGTTCTGAGATGTGTTTATTTGTGTTACTGTTGCATTCTTATAATTATATTTGTAAGATGGCTTATGAGAAGAAGTCTTGTCATTTTCCTCTGACCTCTGGCGTCAACAAGGCATTTTGGCCCAGAGAACTGGCTCTCGTGAGATATTTTCTTTTTTTGGATCATTCTTTGTAAGCGCTGAAGGTGGTTGTGCAGGAAAATCCCAGTTTATCAGCAGTTTCTGAAACACTCAGACCAGCCCATCTGGCACCAACAACCATGCCATGTTCAAAGTCTCTTAAGTCACCTTTCTTCCCCATTCTGATGCTTGGTTTGAACTTCAGAATGTCGACTTCACCGTATTCGCATGCCTAAGTGTGCTGAGTTGCTGCCCAGTGATTGCCTGAGTAGATATTTGTATTTACGAGAAGTTGAATAAATGTAACTAATGAAGTGTCATATATGTTGTATATAATATTATTAGATTTATTTATTATTTTATATTCAGCATCTATCTGTCTGTCTATCTGGCTACATATATAGTATTGCCTGTAAATCTGTGAAGATACATCACCTGAGAACGCTGAGTTCCTGAATTCTGCTCGCTCAGTCAACTTGTTTGTCTTGGCCAAGGAAGTGTGCACCTTCCAGAAAGTACACAACTTTTGCTGGAGTTTTCCAGTGTCAAACACTCACCAGGCCTCATAGAGTTTCACCCACAGACTAACCTTTACACATTTATCCACACACATATAAAAGAGCACCTATTCTGGCAGAAAAACACATCCACGAAAAAGTACACAACAACATCAGACAGGAAGATCGTTTTTTTGAGTTTAAGGTTTCTCAGCGAAAACACAACAGATGTCATGTTTAATCACAGATATTAGTTTTGGGAACTGCACACAGGTTCACTGGTCTTGTGGATTTTTACCGGCGCTGTCTTGATGGCATTTTTCTGCAGACTGCTTCGTATATGTCAGCACTTTATTGCAGTTTTGCTTCACCTTCTTTTTCTTTCACCTTAGCGATTTTGCTGATTCTAACCTTATATATATCTCTCCCTTCTCTTTTTCTTTCAACTGTTCTATCTCTTTTTCCTGCCCTGTCTCTTTTTCGTCTCAGATAGGGCTACTGGTTGCATGCTACCAAGGTTACGTGGATGTCGTCATAGCGCTGTCTCAGTGTCCGTACCTAGATGTCAACTGGCAGGACAGCGAGGGAAACACGGCTCTGATCACTGCTGCGCAAGCAGGTAACACATAACCATATAATCACAGCTCGCAGTAGTCAAATACACACACTGACAGGCTGATTCACAGTCTTGCTAGACTCTTACATGTACAGAAACAAATACTGTACACACGCACAAACACACACACACACACACACACACGATATGCTGATACAGATGAACGCACATATGAGCACCAGAAAAACACAAGTTTGAACTGGCTCTATGCACTGACTATGTTGTTTGACCAGTCGTATGATATCAATGTTTTCCATCCAAAATATTGTTAGCATGTGTGAATGCATGATGGGAAACTGATTTTCAAGGCATTTTCTTATAGTGTTGTAGCAGGGCTGCTCATTTTACTCATTTACTTTAAATATAGACTGTAAATAGAAGATGGATGTAGCCACCATGACACCCAGTGGTTTTTAAACTATGATTCTGAAGCCTCTAAAGTTTGGCATTTTTGTCAACGCCTATCCTAATTTTTTGGTGCCATGAGTAGCTATATTTGCATGAGAGGTTGTAGAGTTTTCAGCACATTAGTTTTAGTTAATGCTAGCCATCTAGGTAGGAAAGAGGCATCCCTGCACTAAGGCAAGAGGTCAGCAAACTGCGGCTCAGCTCGCAAGCCACGGGTTAGAATTAGGGTTAACCATAACCCTATTAATACATATACAGTATGTATTAATTTGTCCTCTTTCAGTTATATCTGTAATCTGCCCCCCTGTCCCCGTCACCTTCGTTTCCTGCTCTTTTGCTCCCATTGTTGGGTAGGTGGAGCTAAAATGGCTCTTTTGATATTGAAGGCTACCGACCTACTTAGACTGTACCAGATGCAGATACCTGCATCACTAGTAACATATATATGAATACTTGAATTTCACTTACAAAAACTTAAGAACATATATATTGGATGGTCTGTTACTATAATGAACTGCTCAGCAAGCTGTGTTATTTGTTAGGGAATTATATCAACAACCTCTAAATAAAAGTTGAGGACTAGTGACTCTGATCAGCTGAGCTGGCTGTCAAAACATGGCGGTCAATCAGAACTTTAGAAGCTACTTTCGACTTGCTACAAGGGGGTAACTCTGCACGTTTACACATTTAGCAGTTTTACATCAAATGCCCTTCCTAATGCAAAAGGGAGCTGTGTCTCTGGCTGAATCGAACCATTAAACTTTTACTTGCAGACTGAAATGCCTAGCTAGAGACCAGGTTGTAATTCTGTATCTGCTGTAAAGACATTTTAATGCAGAAGTCTTTAGGAATTGCCTCGGTTTTATAGCCAGCCTCGAGTGGCCATTGCAGGATCTGCAGTATTTAGCACCTCTGTCCGACCAACAGTAACTATTTTCTGTCTCTCTGTTACTCTAGGCCACATAACAATCACCAACTATCTGCTGAACTACTACTCTGGGTTGGATATAGAGAGAAGAAACTGTCACGGCTTCACCGCCCTAATGAAAGCCGCCATGCAGGGCAGGGTGGAGTGCGTGCGCTCGCTCATGTTGGCAGGTAAGGAAATGCGTGTAATTAAATTAAATGCACGAACCTCTGTAGCAGTGCAATACTTGGAATGGGTTAGATTATAACTGCAGAAAATGTTATTTTCAGAAATTTGGCGAACAGATGGACAATTTGAATACGTAGACAGTAATTTATTTATATATTTTTTAGTCATAACTAGGATTTATGTTGAGGTTTGATGCCAAAGCATAACAGCAGGAGGTTTAAATGTCAGGATGGATTTAATTTCAACGTATTTGTTTTTTCCAAATAATGGACTTCTTACGCATTTACACAAATCTGCTAACTGACCCTGTGAGAGTGCTGAGTACACAAGTTGCAGTGAGCATAGCGAGACAGCTTTTGGCCACAAACTCACTGTGTCCCCACCTTGTTATCTTTGAGCTTACATGCTTGTGTATCCACAAATTAAACTTTTTCCTGTCTTCTTTGTGTCCATCAGGAGCTGCCCTGAATGCAAAAGACTTTGGCCGCCAACTGACTGCCAGGGAGTGGGCCTTGTTTACAGGCCGTTATGAAACTGCATGGGTGATGGCGCGCTTAATAGAACGGCCTTGTCCACACCAGTACTGTGATACATACAGGTACAATTCACAGCTAGCTGTCTAAGATGTGCAAGTCCTTGTTTATGACGGCATTTTCTAAACTGATTTCCAAGAGAAGAAAAAATCGCTGACCCTTTGTTGAATTTACTGCCCTGCTCACTTGTTATCTTTACATGGAGTTATGAAAAACTGTGTGCAATTATGAGGTACCTGCTGTCCTCCTTTTCTTTGCATCCTCTCCACAAAAGCAGCTGTCTGAGCTTTCTGTTTACATCATCTCGCCCTGATAGCAGGCTGTGTAGCAAATAAATAATTGTGACTCTGCTTCAGATTATGTAGCCATCATTAGTGTTTCTAGACAAGCCTTGCTTGAGAAAGGTCAGTGCAAGTTACCACTGACTCATTAAAAAGAACAGAACATACAATATTACACATTCAACACAAAAAACACAACACAAATGCCTTTTCGTCTCTCGGTGCATGAACTGATGTCAGTATTGCTCTCCCAGTCTAGAGTGGCGCCCGCTGGCATCACTGGTGGCCAAATCCCAGGAGCCACGCGGCTGTTTGAAACGCTTGTCGGACACCATGCGCAACATCTTCAACATCGCAAATGTCACCAACCCGGAGGACGAAGGCGCCATCGACCACATGGTTTCTATTACGACTGGCATTAGGAGCCCTTTCATCGCTGTGGCATGCCGCACAGTGAGTGACTAAGCTCTAGAATGTATTTATTCTATTTATTGATTTATTTATTAATCCTCTTCAGCCTTCCTCACAACAAGTATTTCTCAATCACAGCCTCGGCTGAGGTATTGAATGAGTATAAACACTCTGTGGTAAGGTTGCTCTCTGTGTTATTCAATGATGTGTGCTTATACTCGGCAAACTTTGAGATACCAAAACTGTTTTTCTTATCTTCAGATGAAGCCAAATGTTTTTGAACAATATGAAAACAATCTTCCACAGACTTGGCTTTTGAAATCATAAAGTCAAATGGTAAAGTTATTTTGTCACCGTATAGTATAAAACTCGTGCTTATACGTTAATGATCATATTATGGTAATAACACTTAAAATGTGGCACTAATTTATCATTTATTATATCAACCAATTCTGTGATTTCCCTAAGGATTAGTTCATAATAATTAAAGGAAATGATTAACACCAGCCTTATCCGCTAAGAAGGTTATTCGTGTGAGATTAACTGTCTGCAATACCGAAAACAAAGGCATGATTGGCATCCAGAGTCACCAGTATTGCTGCTGCAATGCTGCTGATATCAGTACCAATCAGACTCTGCTGGTTTTGTTTCAGGTGTGTCCTGACAGTCCTCCGGGTGTGGGCAAACGGCGCTATGCGGTCCCAGAGATCATTCGCCAGCAGCGCGCCAAGGAGCTTCGCTCCATCAACCCTGACAGGGTGGACAGCCATCTCAGACTCTTTGAGAACTCCCGCGTGACTCTGGTGACCAAGAACTCAGCAGGTCGCCGGGCCAGCCTTCAGGCTCAGAGCCTGGTGCCTCGGCACAGGAGCTCCAGCTTGGGTTTGGTGTCTTATAACCAAGCCATGGAGCTACGGAGAACCAGCTTGTTGCCCATGCACATGGTGCTGAGGAGGAGCAGTGTGAGGCCAGGCTTCACCATACCCAAGGTGAGAGTGTCCAAGGCCCCACCGTCCACTTATGAGCCGGCACAGGTTCGGAGGAAGAGCAGCTCCAAAGATGGAGGGGGGAACTTTCTGCAGGTTCCAAAGTGGCGATACAAGGAGCTAAAGGAAGAAAGGAAAAAAGCAGAGGAAGCAGAGAGAAAGAGGCTGGAGGCTGCAACGAGGAGACATATTGCTACTGGGAAAAGGAAATAATATCATTACCTCAGAGGATATCGTGTGAACTAAACCCCCCACCCCCCTCCAAACAACAAAAAAACATACGGGCCAAGGTGTCCGACAGATCTGGCGTTTATGGTTTTCAGCTTTACACAGTTAGGTGCACAGGGTGAGCTCAGAATTACCAGCAATGTTTGGATGCTGACCGACCTCTTTAAAAACGGCTGTCTCTATAGCGACAGCGTTAGAAGTGCACAACGCTGACGTCAAACAGCGAATACCCAGGGGATTTGATACTTGAAATGTTTTTAAGCTAATTTATTTTTCATATTTATTGCTTTTTAACGGATGGCCGGGCCTATATTTTCTTATGCCTTGGGTGCTCATTACGCCGGTGTTTTTGTAGTACGTTGCACTGTGTTGAAGCAGAAGACAATAACACACACTCTGAAACTGAGACCTACTGCAGAAAAAAATGTGTTAATTAAAAGCAGTTTATTAAAAAATATATCTTTTAAGTCATTCGGTGAGGAGTAATAATGATCTCGTCATTACTGGCTGAGAAAGCAAAGCAAGATTTGTAATGAATCTCGTGACGTCTGCCTGACAATATTTTAGATGCTTTCTTCTTTTGCTTTACAGTGACAAACCCTGAATGTATTTAACGTATATATTTTATATATAGAGAGAGAAATTTAAATGCTTTTGATGACATTTTTCAATTAAGGGTGAAGACTGAAATGTATAGCTTTTGAATCTGACAGGTTGGGAAGAAATATTTAGATTACTTCCTGCACATTTACCCTTCATAACCCAATTAACCCTTTAAAGCCAAGTGTATCATGTTTATTATATCATGTTTATCAGTGCGATATCCATCCATTCGCTTCCGCTTATCCTTTCCAGGGTTGCTGGAGCCTATCCCAGCTGTCATAGGGCGAGAGGCGGGGTACACCCTGGACAGGTCGCCAGTCTAACACACAGGAACAGACGACCATTCGCACTCACATTCACACCGATGGGCAATTTAGATTTTTTATTTAACCTATCCCCACAAAGTGCATGTCTTTGGACTGGGGGAGGAAGCCAGAATACCCGGGGAGAACCCATGCAAACTCCACACAGAAAGGCCCTGCTGGCCTGATGGTGGAATTGAACTCATGACCTTCTTGCTGTGAGGCAACAGTGCTAACCACTGTGCCACCGTGCTTCCCTCAGTGTGATATCCCCCCCCCCCCAAAAAAACGTACATAAATTGCACATTTTTAAAGTAATGTAAATTGCAAAAAAACAAAAAACCAATGCCTGATGTAGCAATTATGTGCAAATTAATGTATACATGTATTTTTTATTCAATCAGAAACTAAACAGTCAGTTAAAAAAAAGAATTTTCTGGTAATTATTTCATGGCCCAGGCTTTAAAGGGTTAACACAGATCATAGCTTAACTTCACGTAGTGACTGGGAATGAGTCGTGTGCACAAGGTGTGGATGTTGCGAATGAAATAAAGTTTCCACTAACAGTGACCGTGGACTCAATTAACCTAGCCTTATTGATGATTTATAAATGCCTCAGCCATGTAGTGCTAGAAAAGTAATCTCAGTCTTCTTTTTGATCTCCATAGCATTTTTAGGGGCTCCGCTCAGGGGGAGAAAAACAACAAAACACTACATGCAAGTTTTGACATACAAAGGAGAGCCTGAAGTGATGATGTGTAACACGTGGCCACTCTGATCATAAAAACAGCCAACCCATTATAGAGCAGAGAGGTCAGTTTCCTGCTATGACATTAAAACAGTGAAAAATAATGGGGTGAAAAATAACCGTGATTTAAACCCACAGAGCCACGGGGAGCGCAGTGATATAACATTGTCTGGAATTTCAAGAGCACAATTTCACGCTCCTAACTCCTCATGGCGATTGGGGCTTAAGTGCTATCCAAGAGCGTGTGTCTAATATACATGGTGATGAGTTGCTAAGGGGTTACAAGGGCACTGCACAGCCAAATCGTTTCTTCAAATAAACTTCATTGACTTCAGAGTGGCAATCTGCTTAGATACTGCCCAGAGGAAATAATTTGAACATGACAAAAGAGGAGCGAGCTGCACATTTACTTGAACTCTACACTTGAGAAACTCTAAGTGGCTCCAGGATTAGCATATTTAACATTAACATGTTTTATATGAAAATGGATTTTTGCTGGCAGAGCCGTTTGCAGTTTGTCACGAGTCAACCGAGGTTAACTTGCCATGAATAAAAGCCAAATTCATTTACATTAGACTTTTGTGTTTGTCTTTTGTCAGTCAGTCAACTTTTTTAAAGGCTTCTGTGGAATAACAGAATGCAGTTTTTAGAGTCATTACAGGCTTATGTCTCTGTGCCGTTACAGCTTGCTCACAAATCCCATTTTCACACAAACAGAAAGCTCCGTGTGAGTGTGTGGTGCAGGGAACGGACAAAACCTATTAGCCCTGAATGAATCAGATCATATTTAGGTCATCGTTGTAGTTCAAACAGCTGTTGGCTAAGATTGTAACCTGGGATTATGAAGAGCCACAGGCTTGGTCAGCACCACCCCTACCCCACGACCCAAATCTCTCACAGAAATTTTAGAAGTGTCAAAATAAGCAGCGCACCGTCCACTGGTAGTGTGACAGTTATTATGTCATGCTGGGATGCTACAGGCTGGGATTGAGACAGGGTGACCTGATTCCGCGTTGGCACTGAATGAGAGCTTCTTCCAATCCTGTGAAATTGATGGGGAATCCTCAGCGGGGGCCCTCTGCTGGTTGGTTCTAGTATAACACGTGAGGCTTTTAAGTTGAAAAGACTAAAAAAAGACCCTTTCTAAAAGGTATACAAACATTTGAGCTGGTTGGATTTATTTTTTGTCTTTATTAAATCTCAGGAAGTGGTCCTGCTGTGGGCATCCTCCTTAAAATTGATACCAGCGCTTTTATTTTGAATGTGTACTTGTATGCTTTGCCCACTGCAAGCGATATGGGTGACTTCTGTCAAATAATACCACAAAAAATAAAGAAGAAAGAAAAACATGGTATGCAATAAAACATGTTAATGACATGAATTGTGAACAAGTTTGAAATTTTATTCAGATCTGAGGCCTTATTATAAACAAAAGTTCAAAAATATTATCATTATATTCACAATTCTTTCAAATTTAGCAAGAACCACATATAATCAGTGACACAACTGGTAGAGTTAGAGGAATATAGTCATTTCTTTGAAAAAAAAACAAAGTATTCTGAAATGATAGCGTGATGCAGTCAGGGGTAAAGTAAGGTCTTCTCAAAGAACGGCATTCTGAAAAGCTGAAAACGATTAATAAATGATAAAGTCTCACAATCCAATCAGCATCAGAACTACCGAAAATGTGAGATCCTAAAGCGGCCTCACTCTTAAAAGTAAGAAAAACTTTACAGGGAGCAACTTTCTTTCGTAAAAGACAGCCATTTTTCCCCCAGGAGTTTTGATAAGACCAAACTTGACACAAAGCACTAAGCTACACTTTCTGTCAGACATTTCCAGCAGCAATACTTGAGAAAATGGGTTGGTTTAACAGAAAATCCCACTGATGTACAGTAGGATTCATGGTGTCCCACAAGGCTTAGAATGGAAAGGAAATGGGACAGAGGAGAGCTTGCAGTTTGTTTTTTTCTTAAAGTGGAGCCAAAATGTCACCGTAATTTGGCGATTTCAACCATTCTGCCTTATCATTACCAGTTTTACTACTCTCAACAATGTCACATCCACTGGCATACAGTCATCCGGCGTGCGCACACGCACGTAACAGATGTGAGTCTGTTACGTGTCCAAAAAACGTTCTGACCTGGCTGATAAATATCTTTTGCTCTCTGTGCCACCTGTGGTCTGAGTAAACCATCGCACTAAAGCAAGGTTTTTGAGGCGGCTCCGTCGCAGTAATGACCGGCCTCATCCTGCTCAAGTCTCCTTTAATATTCCTGAGAGCCACATGGCCAGCAGTTGGTAGTGTATACTTTGGACTGATATAGTGATTCTAAATGAGAATGAGTTGGTGCTGAGGCCAAACAGCGACTTAACAACAACCTTGTAGCCTGCTGAAGGAGTCAGACAAGACAGGTGACCTATTTTACCTGCTGATACGCAACTACAAGAAGTCATTTTGGATATCTCTCCTAACAGGGAGGCCAGTGGCTTCTTACTGGGGAGCGACAGGAACCGACCTGAAGCAATTAACGAGTGAACGGCTCAACTCTTTCTCCTTAAAAATGGCATTTGACCACCTCCATCGAACCATAGAGATGTGGTTCGATGACTACTAGAATAGTTTCCATGTTTTTCCAACAGCAGCTGCATAGGCAAAGACTAACCCGTCTATTCTCTGATGCAAACCCAGACATGTTGTTCTATAAGCATGCCTGAAATATACAGAAACTGCTCTTCAGGGGACCTTTCAACAGAGTAAAGAGTTAAGAAAGTATGTCAGGCTCTCCACTACATCAGAAAAGGTGATACAGGAAAACCAATTTTTCTTAAAATCGAGACTTTTCCCCTGTGCGTATTTACTGCAGTGTATCTCTCACACCAATCTTTAGCTCTAACCGTTGACCTATTGTTCACTGGATAGACTAGCAATCAACATTTTTATCCTGGCAAAAACAAGTATTTAAGAATAAATTACCATCTCAGTTTTATCCTCCCACAGACAAAAAATGCAGAGCCTGGTACTATAATACATTTTGAGCAGTGTCTCACTTACGTTCTGTTCTCCCAGTCAGTCTAATAAGGCATGGCAGGGAATGAGAGGCCTGCCACACCGAGAGAACTATATACAACCAAGGAGAGTGGGGGAGACTGTGTCTGCTTTAATGGGGAGTTTCAGCCTGCTGACTGAGACTCGTACCAAGTAAGCCTGCACTGGCTGGTTTATTGGGCTAACATAAGCTGACAGAACACCTGATTGCAGATGCATGTGTAAAGATGGATTACATGCACTAACACCTGGTGCACAGTGTGTGTGTGTGCTTGCTTGTGTGATGAAGGGAAAACAGCAGATAGCTCTTGGAGAGATGCTTCGGTCTCATTTCAAAACACCACCTGAGCCCTAATCCCTCAGTGCATGGTGCTAATTCACCATGGGACGCCCAAATGCTCTAGGTGGGGTACAGCACGCAATCCACACAATCCATCAAGTGGGACTAGTCTGAACTTTTTCAGAGTGCAAAATATTAGATCATTTCCCACAAAGGTTTATTTTTCCCCCTGTCCCCATCATTCACAAATATGTTTAAATAAAGACAAACTGAAAAGTTGTTTTTCAAGATAGTCTATATCTTTATTTACTATGACAACCATACCTAATGCCTAAGTCCACTCAATTACTTTTTACAATTTGAACAATTCAAGAAAAGAAAATACTGAGAAGAAAAAAAACATTGAAATTGAATTAAATTAACAGAGGAAATCACTTCTTCTTCTTGGCAACATCATTTTCTTTGTTTCTTTCCTGGAAACCTGAACATTAGTGTTGCAACAAATAACACTAGAGCGCAAGTGGGTTTTAAGGAAAAGGGTGTTGTGTGTTTGTGTGTGTCTGTGTGTATTAAAGCATATCACTCTCGGGAAACCCAATCTGGAGTTTCGGGAGGTTGTACACATTTCTGACACGCGTTGAGCCATGTAACGACAAACGCGCTGCATCTTCGTCGTACGCCGATAAACAGTCGCGTGGTTGAAATGTCTTTGCTTCGACGCTTTTTGTATGGAATGTAGAAACTGCTCTTTTTTTTGTTACACCTGTGCTGTTCTCCTTTAATGTTCCCATTTTCACCTTCATCTGACAGTTTAATGCCTCGCTCTTTGCTCGACTGCTTCTCTGTAATGCTTTGTTCCCCTTGTAATTAAGTCCCTTGTGATATCTGGGCTAATGTTAATGCAGTCACAGAGCATCCCGCAGCCGGTGCTACTCTTTAAGTTTCATTACATATTTCGCTGCACTTTCATTCTGCAACAAATAAACATGAGACCGATGAGCCTGCGCATCTTCAAAATCTCAGCGACGAGGCACCGATGGTAGAGTTTTACTGTGAACAGGTTACGTTTGTGGGAAACGATAAATACCGATACAGCTGAGGCTGATAACAACTGTGAGGGACTCCTTTCTGTTAAATAAAGGTAAGAACGGTCACACTGGGAGGAAACGGTGATAAAAGCTCAACAGGTTCGACTGTGGCTCAGAAGCTTCGTCAGCATTTTGACTGATGACATCAAGCATAAGCAAAAAGCTTCTTAGGTAATGGCATCACTACAGCAAACATTTCTGTAATATTTAAATATATTCAAAAATTTCAAATGAAGGCCAATCAAACATTACATCGCTTATTCTTTTAGACATTTCTACCATTAATATATAATATGTTGACAAGGTCAAATGGAATGCAATTAAGCACTAATGCGCTAACGATTGGTTATTGCTGTCATGTAATTTGCTAGTCGTACTTTCTCTTGTCAAAGCTGCTGAATTATACACTCAAAAGCTGCTTTCTGTGAGGTTTTTTTTTGGTTTGGAGGGTTGATAAACAGGGATCCACCTCCTGACTTGTTGATTGGTTCTTTTGTGAAGATCAAAGGATCCTATCGTGGGCTTGGTTGGGTTAAATAGGCTGATTGATAGGTTGCTGTGATTAACTGGATGCTGTCAAAGTTCCCCAAACAGACTCAGATCTGATATCGGTTTCTCTGTTTATACTTGATTTTTTTTTTTTTTTTTGAGAAGAGAGAAGAGAACAATTCAAGAAGACTTCACCGGTTTACATCACCTTAAGACTTATTCAAGTGGAAAATAATCCTTCAAAAGGAGAGAACCCCAAAGTGCAAAGCTACTAGAGCGGCACCAATGCAGCAGTGGTATTAAAAGTGGGACTTGCACTGAAGCGTTACTGACTTCAGGTGTCTCGTTACTGACTTCAGGTGTCTCGTTACTGACTAATTTCTCAAAATGTATGATTACTCTTTTTATTTAGAGGAGATCTGTGCCTGGTGGGGAACCGTCTTCATCCTATCTGTTCCATTTGGAAGGCCGGCTGGTGGAGTTAGTAGCTTGGTGGCTTGGTTGTAGATTGGTGCCTGGCTCACTTGCGGGGTTGGTGGATGTGCTGGTTGATGTGCTGGGCAGGGGGAAGCTTGGGGACACCAGGCAGGGGCTTGTTGTGGGCCACCTGGGCAGCAGCTGGGGTGAAGTCCTTATCACCCTAAACATAAAACGGTAAATAAAAAACAGCAAATGAGGACAAAGTTGAACTAAAAAGAAAAGCTAAGCCACAAGGCTAGTAGTGTAAGGATAAAACAACATATACAATCTAAAGAAGACTGAAAAAATGTATGTGTGTGTATAGAACTCTGTTCATAACCAGGTTTGTGTACTTTATCCCTGCGTGAAATAATACAGTATGTGGACCTTTAAATCCTTTCCCACTGATCCCCCTGAAGATGCATGACAGGTACAGTATGGAGCACTCATCTGCTCTCCAGGTTTAATCTATTATTCCAAGAAAAATGCACATAAATAGCCTTGCTTCCTCTAAATCGGATCAAGTCACAGAATTTTAATCAGCAACTTAGGGGAGAATCACAGTTGGATTTCGTCCTCCTTTTGTTGTTATCCTCACTCCTTACTTCTCTATCTCTGCCAGCGTTTCGTTTCTCGCTCAGTTTGTCCCGTTTCTTCTACCTGCTCCATCTGCTGTTGCCTTCTCTTTGTGCTTTGCTCTCTGAGCAATAAAACTGCACTTGCACACAGGCATGAGTGTGAATAGGAGATTTTATATACTGTACAGTTATATAGGTTGATGGTGGCTGGTGAGCTCGATTAAAGCTGTAAAACTAAGAGCTCAAAGTAAGAATGAAAAGCACATACAGTCCACTGCTGTGTGCGTGACTGACTGGATTACTGGCCATTTGAATTCTTCCATCTGAAATCTTTGAGTTCATTTAAGCTGGCAATTTGCTGATGCCTTCTCGTTCACCCAGATGTTACCATATGTGAGTGTTACGCCATCATATAAATAACAGCATAACACATGGTTCCTTGACAGCCTCATTTCTTAGGATGTCCACATGGACGGACTTATATAACCCTTTTAATCAACCCTCTGCAAACAAACACAGCCTGTCTTTCTGAGCTTCTTGCTGAACTTTACTCACCCACCCCATCCTCGCCTGACCCTAATCCGTTCTGCTTAATGTGTTGGGCTTTTTTTTTTTCACCGCACGTGTGGCTGTGCACTGGTTTTCCAGCAAGCTGGTGTTTGTGTGTAGGTGGGCGCACAAACAAAGTGTGCATGTGTGTACTTCTTTTATTTAAAGAAAATTCCAGAGTTGACTCGAGGGGATGTGGATGATATTAACCTCCAATTACCCTTCACTCTCTTCTGAAGCTCAAAGCTTTTTCTACGAATACCTCTGTCCTACTGCAGAGGTATAGGAGGGAATATAACAAATTAACTGTCTTATTGCAACAAGCTGTGAAAAGAAGTGAGGGCGACTGGCATCTCTTAAAATGACAATGCCAACAATCAACAAAAATGTAGCCTATTTTCAGATATTTAATCGAATTAAAGATTAAAATGTCTGTAATAAACATCATCAAGCCCAAAAGGCCTGTTCTCATGTTGGAGGACTTTACTAGGCTGCGGTATGCAAACGGACAAACCGTAAGACTTAAGGAACAATGTCCTTTAGACTGAGAGATCAAAGTGGAGATGTTTGGCCATAATGCATGGCACCTCATCTCATGATAACCAAACAAAGCATATCAGTGCGAACCCTTCATGCCAACTATCAAGCACAGTGATCATTTGGAGGGGTGATGATTTGGGCTTGTTTTGGAGCCATATGACGTGGTCACCTTGCAGTCACTGGGTCACCTATAAACGTCTCTGTATACTGAAGTACACAGAGTATATTCTAGAGTCTGATGTGAGGCCATCTGTCCAAAAGCTGAAGGTCAAAACTGGGTCATGCACAGGTGCAAATCTACAACAGAATGACTGAAAAAGAAAAAATCAAGGTGATGCAATGACCCAAGGAGGTCCAGACCTCATCATGATCTTAAGAGAGCTGTGCACAACTGAATGCCTGCAGATGTCAAAGACCAGAAGCAAAGTTCTTCAACAATGATTTCAGAGACTGATGGTCAGTCAGAAAACCATTATTTCAAGGTTTTCTTGCTAAAGTTAGTTCTGGAAGCTACTAAATTATTGGAATTATTGGTGTAAACCTTATGTTTCAGGACTTTTGACAGTTTTCTGGGGGGGGCAATGCGTGTACAGAAAAAGACTTTGTGGTGTGATCTGATTACAGGTAAGAAGAAGAAACAAAGTCTGAAAAAAAAACTTACTCTGGGCGTTTAATAATTGCTCGACCTGTAATGGTATTTCTTCCTTTTTTTCTACTTTCTTCTTCAGCTAGTCTTTCTTTAGATGCTTTACTTCCTGGTAATAGTTCTATTATAAAAAAAAAATGCATTTTAGAAACACATTCAGCTACTGAATGAAAAATTGAAGGTACATAGCCAGAAGGCATATTTTTTTGTAGGCTAAAAAAAGGGGGGGGGAAAAAAACTCCCTGGAGACCACACACACACTGAAGTGTTTCACTTAACTCTTAAAAGGCTTTTCTGAGGCTTTGTGCACTGCTAGCCTCTGGGCTTGATGGCAGTGATAGGGGCAAATGGGAAGGCTAGAGGAGGATCGGGGGATAAATGGGATGCCTGCCACCTTCTGATATCACTGCAATCTTCCGCAAACAATCTGCCTGGTCTGACACACACACACAAAGCGGGGAACGAAGCCATCCAGCCAGTCAAGGACACTTTTCACACAGACACACGCACACATACAGTCAAAAGAATTAAACACAAACAGCTATTCACAGCCTTCACCTCCTTTTCAAAGCAGCAGGTCAAGGCTGTAAAAGCCTAAACAGACTCTGGCACTGATGCAGTTAAAGCCATATGTGGTTAATACCCAGCATTTTGCAGTAAAGTGAACTACTAGTCAATGTGCAGCTTGCAATTTCCAGTTTTGATTGGGAGTGTGTCAGAGAAGCAGCTTCAACTCTGTGGTCTTTTTTGCAGAAGGTTTTGGTGCTGCACGGTGGCACCGCATTTTATTAAACCAGATTCATAAATTACAGATAAGCCACTTTTCCCTCATCTCATTTGGCACCAGTATTTTCTCGATTTTCTTTCCCTCCCCTGCTTTTTCTCCCATCTCTCTGTCTTGTTCTGCTGAGCCTCTATGGTCCCTGTAGAACCCCTGTCCCAGATATAAACCACATTATAATGCTTATTTCAACACCACTGGTGGTCTGTATTAATGTGTGTCTTACCTTTGTAACCACTCCAGACACAATCACAGGGGCCCTCGGTGGACTTTAAAGAAAAAAAACACAAAGGAGACAGAAAAGAGAAATTAGAAAGGATTTTTTTTTAAACAGGTCAATAGCACAGCTGTCTGCATATAGTTTATGCCAACATTTACATAAGTTTGCCTACATCAGATAAATAAGGAACATCCCAAAGGTGCCAAAAACCTACAACACCTACCCACCCACTTACCTACCTACACACACACACACACACACATACTACACACCCCGGATGGACCTGCCAGCAGCTTAAATAGCTCCCATTCATTCTGGCCAAACACTGAGGCTCACAGCTTCTAATGGAAAGGAAGGAGGGGAAGGGAGGAGGGAGTAAGAAAACTAAACCCCTGAAAGAGAAAGAGAGCTAAAGTGAAGCCTGGTGATGAAGATGAAGAAAAAAGATTTAGGGAGGAGGAGAAAAAGGAGAACAGAGAAAAGTGAGGACAGGGAGGAAAGAAAGGCGATGAGGGGTAAAGTACTGTAGAAGGAGGAGGAGAAAGAGGACAGAGAGACCCAGGGAGTGAAATACCTATATAATAACAAACTGTTAGAGGAGAGTAAAAGAGGATGAAGGAGAGAGGCAGGCGAGCGCTCACTCAGACATGGAGGGAAGGGATGGAGGCAGAGAAAAAGATGAAGAGGAGGAATGCGGAACCCGAGGTAAGTATCGACCTTGACATGACAAACGAGTGCCGTCTAATTTTACGGCATAGTCACCCCTCCGGCTAAAAGTGCAGTCAAGTTAGCCACCTTCAAAACTCCACTTAAGGACATTAACTATAGCAGCAAGCATGTCCAGCTTACAGCTTACCTCATTACCAGCCTAATTTAGATTGAAAAAAGATGAAAAGTTATGGACACACACTTCAAACTGCAGCCTCAGCAGTCAAAATACAAACATTTTCAACCCATCTGCTCCTTTCTATTTAAAATCTATATATTTTTTTACTTTTCCAATTAACAGTTGCAGATTTCCAACACATCTGTGAAACATCGGATTTACCGATCTACATCTAGGCACTCATCTTAATGAGAAAATTCACACCTCGGTATTACATTAACGCCTAGATACGTCGAATATCATTGATTACGCCATGCTAGCCGCTTGTCAAAAAGCGAGGTTGAGAGGTTCTCTATTAGCAATTCAATTAACTGAAAACGTAGCACATTAGCACCGCAAGTGTTCCTTATTCTAATCAACACCAAGTTAGTTAGGTTTTTTTAAGGCTAGCTGGGGAGCAGGTGGAGGGTAAATCAGCAAGTGAAGATGAAAAAGTGCTTTTCAGAAGATCATCTCAAACAGTTTATCCTGGATGTTAACTCTATTTATAGACGTAGAAATAAAAACATGTAACGTATGCACAGGAGTTGTTTTAGCCCTTCTGGCTCATCTGAAGCGACAGTCAGATGCAACACTTGGGTTGAAGTGAATAGCAATGCTCAGTTGGATATGTATTCATATAGTGACACAGTGTGGACTCATGCTGAGCTGTCTCTATTGTACTGAGTGTCCCTCTCCAATGTGCACTTTGAGGTGAAATCCTGAAATATTATACAACAGACAATAAAGTGAGGGATATTAAAAAAAAATAGATTTAAGAGAAAGGTCAGTGCATAGAATTAAGGATATTGTTTCAAAGGGTGTCTCTTGCTCCTGGCATCAGGGCATCATAACAACAGAGAGCAGACAGATAAGACATGTCTAGACAAACTGGGAGTGGTGGTGGGGGGTTAAGCTGTAAAACAGTCAAGCATTTGGCTCCTTCAGGTCTTAAGAGTTTTGTTTTTGATCGGACTCAAAGAAAAATAAGCTTTTCGCTCAACTGGCTAAACACACAAAACTTTGGTTTTTTTCTCCTTGGGAGTACGCTCACGTCTGGAATGTGGCTTTTTTCCTAGATCCTTGGCCAATGTGTTGCTACCAGAACAGTTTAAATCCACCTCGGCACTCGTTTTCTGGTGATGGGAGATGTTTTACCAAACGATATTCTTTCATTTGATGACGGCGGAGGTCTTCTCCAGTCTGGTGACTGTTAAGGCAACACCGTACAAGTCAGATTACTTCAGCTTTTTTGTTTTGTTTTGTGGACCAACTCAAAGAGGCTTTAGCCAAATTCAAAGATAATTCATTAAAATTGTTAATATTGGTTTGATTTTCTCATGCACAACGTATATTTTAATCAAATGGTCATAAATAACAGGCAATGCAGACTCATCGCCTTTCCTGTAAGTGCGCCAACTGTGCTTACATCCGAAGTCATGCAACCCACCCAAATGTCAATTCCGAGTCGGGAAAAACCACGATCAAACCACGCGCTGACCCTTGGTGCCCTGTGAAGGGGAGTGTTGCCATTCTGGAAGAGACTACTCCCTTCCAGATAGACATGTTGCATCAGAGCATAAAGGTGATCACAGGCAACAGCTCTGTATTGATTTTAAGCAACTCTCCCCTCTAATGGAACAAGCAGACCTAAACCGTGCCAACAAATGCCTCTCCCAGCCTCGGATCTCCTCACTGCAGGGCCAAGGGTTCCGATTTTTCCTGTAATTTGCAAGCTGTCTGCAGCCACTGCATAATCACCAGCTGCAGACAAACACTAATGACAGGTTTTAGTCACACTTGATAAACAGATAACAGTCATTCAGTTTAAGACTTATTAATCAGAGATTAGTAAAACCACACCATGGCAAGCCCTGAATCCTTAATCTAGATACCGCACAAAAGCATTATCCTTCAGATTAGACTACTGACACCTTTGTAATCTACTCTATCTGCACGGGGAAGAGGAACGACAGGAGGGCAGAGAGAAGGAGAAATCAAAAGTGACAAAGACCTCTTTTTTGGTTTTCTGTGCGCAGGAGGAATGCGGCTGCGTTCACAGGCAGAATGAGTCTGCAGGGGGCAGTAGAGAGCTGCGTGGGATCTTGGGGAGGCTTAGTGCCAGGAGAGGGGAAGAGTTAGAGGAAATAGAGAGAGGAACAGGGGAGGAAAAGAGTGACGGAGAGTCAGAAATCTCAACTGTTAAGTCAAATGTGCAATAATCCATCTGCGTGACGTTTTTCTTTAACCTTTTTATTTTTTAAGCATTAAAGCCACTGCTACTTCTACCCCACCCATTTCTCTCTCTGCTTCAGCAGAGCAGGAAGTTTGTTGCCGTGGGCGAGGTGCTGGTTGCCATAGAAACTGATGCCTGTTGCCCATCTTCCCTCCTCTTCCCCCTTATCTCCCTCTCTCTCCTCTCAACTTTTCACCATGAGCTGTCAACCTACTGCACGTCTCACCACAGCTCCTGCATACAGTGTATGTGTGCAGCGACTGAGTCGATCTTTTTCCGAGTCTCTGGAACATATCCCCCTCTCACCACAACCTGTAGTGCAGCCGACGCAAAGCTGATTACCTGGCATGTAGTTTATAGACATTCAGCTGAGAGTCCCATCCAAAAGATGTGCAAGAAGTTCATAACGCACCGAGTGGCACTTTTTCCACCCCTATTAAACTTCTCTGCTTCTCTTACTCTTGTAATGTACATCACACTGTACCTGAATGTTTTACATAGTGGTTCCTGATGGCTTACGAGAACAACTTTCACACGATTATGGAGCAGGAAGCTCCAGCTCGGAGGCCAGCTTTTGCTTCCCCGTTCTGGCCTTTTTCCACTCGTTCCACCCCTTCTCCATCTCTTACCTGTCCTTTTTTCCTATCTTCATACTGCCACAGCACCCCTTACCATACAATAATAATCCCCTCCTATCCTAATCCTCTCCTCTCCATAATCCCAGCCACCTATTTCTTTCCTTGCTTCATCTGTCCATCTCAGCTAGATTGGGAGAGGCAGGTGTTCCCCCGACTAAAACGCTCCACTGGCTGCAACTAATACGAAATTTACCCAGTAGCCACCTGCTAGACGTCCATCAGCGTGACACAAAGAGGGACCGACAGAAGTGCGTGTGACCGAGAGCTGCACTGATTGTATTTAGTGAGTGCACTTACTCTGCCTCTCTTTTTGTAGATGTGCTGACAGGTAATCTTTAGATCACAACGAAGAACGTGCACCTGCACTTAAAAAAGACGAGAGCGGGCAGGGTGAAGAAAATGCTCCATTTTCCTAATTAGTGCAAAAAGATGTGATCTTTCTACACTGTAAGCTCTGCAGGCAAATTCCAGATATTTGCCTGCAGATTCCAGATATTGTTGTTTGTGTATTTCTAACTGTGCAAGTCCTAAAGTCATGATGCGATGCAAGGAGATGATGCAAATAGGACTGGATAAAGAATCGTAAAGGATCCTTTGCACTGCACCGGTGACAAGCAGTTTGTTTTTATATACTCTCAAACAACATGACAAACTAAGGAAGTACATAGTTGTTAGGCTGGAATAGCGCCGATCACCATCTACAACATGTATAAAGCGCAGTCCGCGTGCTTTTTTGTACTTGCGATAAATACTTGGCCTCAATTTTTAAACTTTAATGCCCTCTCTATTATTACCACCCGTCATCTTGGCAGAAAAGAGAAGACGGCAACAGGAAATGACTTACTGGTGCTGACAGGCTTGATGCTAGTCCTCCTTTGAATTACAGGAAAAGACTCAACCAACCAGCTTTGCCGATGAAGACCATGCAATATGTCATTTAGTGTGCGTACGTGTGGAAAGTTGTGCACAGAAAATTTCCTGACAGTTGGCAATGTTCTTGAACCCTGCTCACTGCTGTGCACTGCCTGTCACTTCCCATTTACCACCTCTTATTAACACACACACGCACACACACAGATATGTGGTGAGAATATGCCACCTGTGCTGATACGCACACAGCTGACGTACCCTTGTGAATATTGAGGAGATGTAGGAGAGTGTACAAGCACAGATTCAAAGACAGACACACGCAGCTACCCGGAAAATAAGGAGCAACTTGCAACGACGCCGTTGCAGAGCGGAGAGACCTCAGCACAAGCAATGCAATTCAAGCAACAAAAGACGAACATGCTAATGCGGAGACGGAACAATTATTGTCTCTCGCAAACAGAGCCAGCGTGATGTAAAACATTAAAACCGAGCCTGTTTATGGCAAAACAATAGCGACTGCTGAATAGGCTGTTCGAGTTAATGCTGTAATTATGCAGTAATTATGTTGTTTACTGAATTAGCTGGCGACAACACATGAAAAGTCTGCCGCGGAACTGCCTACAGTACAGCCTTACGGAAAAGCGAAAGCCGCTAAATGCCTTGGTTGGCAATTTGCAGAGCGTGTTTGTGATTAGCAATTTACAAATCACCACAGTTAAAGGCTGCACACAGACTAACAGATATGTGTGTACTTAGGTTTTATTAAAAAAAAAAAAAAACACATGATATGACAAAGCCTTTCACCACTGAAACACTGCACGTTAGTTTCATCTTGAATCCCCGTGCAGCCCTTTAGTGTCTTATCATGCACTTTCGTCTTTCATTTTGCCTGCACAATGCTTAGTTTTTGCATATCTGTGCAGTCATTTCATCTCTGTATTTGTTTTGCCTGCCGCTTTGATAGTTATGCGTCACTGTGGCTGCGTCGCACATATCTTCTGCCATTTCCGTCTCTTTGTAGGTCTTTTGTGGTGGTTTCGATGGTCCTTTGATTGACTTTCTGTGGTTTACAGTCACCTCAAGAGATCCCTCTACCCGAGCGATGGCTCGACTGCTCGGGTCTTTCTCTAAAGCGAGCGCGTTACCTGCTGCTGATGTACTCCTCGCTGTCATCTTTCTGCGGTGGTTCTGGAGCAGGAGTTGGCTGGTGCTTCTGCACTATCCTCATACCGCCTGCCTTTACTGGAGCACACCCACACACAGAGAGACAGAACACGTATGCAGTGATTTGCCAGATCAGCTGAAAGAATTTGTCCAAGGTCTCACTATCAAAACAGGAAATTTAAATAGATTTAAAAAGCCACTTTAGTTGTGTTTGGAGAGTTAGGTGACTTGGGCCTTTTGACTTTATAGCCAGCGTTTGAAGAAGCAAAAATAAATAAATTTTAAGAATTTTGTTTAATGCTGACATAATCATGTCTGTGACTTGCACAGAGGTCGGTTGTAGCAGTTGCTGGACGACTGTTCTGTGGTTGTCCTTGATCTCGGACAGCCTCACACACTACAAGTTAATGAGTGTGTTGTGAGCTTCCCGCTGATAACAGGTTGGGTGCGAGGTGCACTGGTTATCTTACTGTGTTATCAGTCCTGCAGCTGCTGTGGCCCACTGCCCTGCCTGCTACTGCTTATGTCCACGTACACCTTTTCCCGTTTCTGTGCAGCCTACATGGCTGAAGCCTCGAGCCCATGGCCTCCACGTCACCGCCCGCTATTGAGCAGCTATTAGCGGCAACAATGAAACTAAAACCTTTCTAAAGGGCCGGCGATCCTCACCAATCGCTACAATGTCAGCAATGTGATGTTGCAAGAGCCCACGCAAATCAGGAAGTAGGGGAATATGCGAAAGACAATTACGGCAAATTATTCTAAACGCAATCTGGACACCACAGACGATTTATAGTCTAAGGCATCTGCCAGTGTAAGGGTTGCATAAGTATTAATCATCACCATCATGTGATCTTTTCTCTCCTTTTTTTGATCTGAGACACTGCACAAACAAAAGGCCTTCAGATTCATAACAGGCTTAAAAAAACACCCCCAGCACCACAGCACAGGGAGCTTTACCTGCAGGGAGATGACCGCCTTTGGTTTCGATTTTCTCCTTCGGCGGCGATGACATGCTGCCTGCTCAGATGTGGGGGTCTGCTGCGGAAACCGAGCTGAGCCTCAATTTTAAAGCCTTTCCCGCTTTATTCTGCCTGAAAATGTGGACTACACTCAAGTCTGGATCGTCAACGTGGCTTTTTCCTGAGCATTGTTTGGAAGAGATGCGTGGTGACGTCGTGCGGAGCCGTAAAAAGCGCGGTGACGTCAGTCGTAAAAATCTCAACTAAGGTATTCGGGTTGTTAAAAGATTTACCAGATTATTATTATTATTATTATTATTATTATTATTATTATTATTATTTCCGGTAATGTATGTCTGATTTATTTGAGCAATAAATCCCAGTTACGAAAGCAGAGCTATCAGTAAAGTACCGCACATCATTAGGAAGGTCTTTGTGAGTAAACATGACATAGATCTAATTGAGCTCATGATTTAATCTCTGCCCTCATTACTGCGCAAATGTTGTAAAAGCACTAAGCGTCCAGGCTACACAAATAAATGAAACAAAATGAGTATCTATAGTAGATCTCCACCTACACAGCCTCTAATGCAGTGTAAGCAGTCATCGTCTATAATGAAGCAGCCTGTTTTCATTTCTCACCAATAAACTGTGATGCTGAAGCAACGATCAGCGTGCAACTGCTTCAGCTTGTATGTCTTCCTGCATGTTTGTTAGCGGCCGAGCGTCCACAGTTTCTAAGATATCAGATTTTTGTGACGGTAGATACCAAAAACAGCTTGAGCTGTTTGGTCAACGTCAAGTTGAATGTCACACCAAATGTGAAAAATCAGTAAAAACGTTACATTACCCACAACACTTTATGTCTTAAAACTTCACAACAGTGCCAAGGCTTTTTCCAGTACAACACCCTACAATGTCACAATGATGCCATAAAAATTATCAAAATCCCACATGGCAGTAATATATCTTAAAATCTTACAGCTTATAGAAATGAAAGATTTCAGCCAGGCCTGCTCCAGTCATATGGGTAAAGATAAAAAAAAAAAAAAATACACAATTTTATTATGTAAAGCTTCAAGGTCATAGGCCAAAGGTCAGAAATCAGGGTGATGTTATAAAAGGCAGCTGACGTCAGCATGTTGTAATAAAAATGTCATAAAACATCAACGTTTTAGTATAACCCTTGCCCTTTTTGGGGGGTGGGGTGTATGCAGAGTAGAATTAAGGTTTTCATTCAGTTGTCTGTTGTATAACGGAGTAAATACTAAAACATAATAAAATAAAATAAATCAAGGAGGAAAGTTGCAAATATCCATCTGTTTCTGGTTTGTGGTGTTTGGGTGGTTGCCCATCTGTTAATTTACAGTCATCGTGAAATTATAAGCATCAAGGTTAAAATAAAAATAAATAAATACAGCATTGTGGATTGTGGGATTTATCTGAGAAGTGATGAGTTCAGTAAATGCAACTGAATTTTACATGCAAATTCACATGATTACAGAGTGGGTGTGAGAGGGAGAGAGAGAGGGAGTGGTCACAGTGATGCATGCAGGCCAATCATCAAGCTAATGGCATAATTGCCGTGTCAAGTGGCAGCTGTGTTCTTCATTCAGACCATCAGAAATGCGTTCACCGCACACTCTTTCCATACATACTCATGAATTCGAATGAGTCTCAAAAGTGTACACACCCACATACTGAATGCAAATACAATCATATATATCACACACCTGTTTTTCACATATTTTTGATGGCAACTGGTATTGCTGCACGTAGACACACACACACACACAGCTGATGAGCAATGGGTGTTGGCAGAGGAGAGATGGTTAGCATCACATTTGTCCTCAAAGTGGGATGCAACTCCTGCCAGGACATTAGTCCCCAAGGAGGCTGTTGACAACCAGTCAACAGGCCAGCAGTTCACTCGCAGGTTCACTCGCAGGTCAGGACTCACAGGTCTGCTGATAAAATGATGAACTGTGATGTGTAATTTACATGTTTTGGCTGTAAATCAAGAAAACTCATTCTGACTGACAAAAACAGCCAGCGAGACAATTTGTAGGATTTCATTTCCCACATTTGACCAATGGATAGAAATTTGCCTAATTATTTCAGAAAAGTTGCACTACAAATATCTGATAATCTTTTAAAGCAAAGATGTTTTAAGATAGTACAAAACTGTCATACACACCAAAATACTAGTTTCTAGTTTACTTACATGTTAGAAATACACTGCTCAAAATAATAAAGGAACACTTTTAATCACATCAATTAAACTTCTATATTGATCTGCCCAGTTAAGTAGCAGTGGGGGCTTTTAATCAGTTTAGCTACTTTGGTGTCTGATAGTGTTCCACTCATGCATTTTTCTATTCAGGCATGCCTTTACTGCATTGCAGAACTGTTTGGGATTGTTGTCACAATGAAAAATTAAGGGATCGTCAATCACATGCCAAACCATGACAGAGCCTCCACCATGTTTTACAAATGTGCATAGAAACTGTTGTACCTCAAAAAAGAATAAACATTTTAGTCCCCATGCAGCTCTTCTCTGTTCATTGGAGCAGATACATCTGCTTCATGCAGATCGAAGATCTAAGAACATCTTCAGACCTAAGATTATTCCATCTGCCATTCACTGTCAGGAAACATTCCCAGATGTAATTGAGGATTTGGTGCTTGCTATTTAAATGCAGCTTACAGTGCTTGCAGTGATAGAAGCAAGTGAAAGTCATCTTTATATCATGCTTACTTCCAGCTCTAAGTGCAGGCCAGTGCCTTACGTGTGTGAGTCTGAGCACATGAGGTTTTGCTTTTCACTGCACACGTGCACAAACGTATGAGTGTGCGTACATATGTGACCACTAGATGGAAGAATGCAGCTTTACATCATCAGAGTAGTGTCTCCAGTGAAGTATGTGGGAGTTTGTGTCCTGCAGGATTTATCATCACTGTCATTCTAACAAAGCTCAGGCTGTGATGCCCCAGAAAAACTGAAGAGTCACTGCACAACTCTAAAGGAAAAGACAAATAGAGAGCTCCACGCCCAGCTCATTTTTTCCTCCCTCTCACACTTGTGTGACACTCTCCCTCCACCCTTCTTTCTGTTCCTTGCCTTTTTCTCTGACTTTACACACGACTGAGAGCTAGGGAGAGCTTTCATTACTTAGGTGAAAATACATGGCATGCATTCAAATTGCCATAGGTGAAATCCTCTTCAGAAGTCAGTGATCTCAAACACCTGCCCGTGGCTGATATCAGTGTGTGTGTGTGTGTGTGTGTGTGTGTGTGTGTGTGTGTGTGTGTGTGTGTGTGTGTGTGTGTGTTTCCTGGGCCTTTGAGAGGAGAACTCTCAGTGATGCTGTACAGAGAGACAGAATGAGGACGTCACAGGTGAGTGAATTTGTTCAACCTGACAGGGGTATACACTCACACACACACACATGCAATCATGTCTCTGACATACATATTTTCTCTCTTGCTCTCTCTCTCTCACTCTCATGCACACACACACACACTCACAGTGATGTAGCTCTGTGGGAGCCAGCTGGGTCCTCTGCAGCAGCACTATCACACATGAACAACCAAGGGTTCTGCTCCGCTCTGCAGCATTGACTATTCAATACCTGACATGGTGCCTTATGTTATATCGTGTGAGTGTGTTTGCGACATAGAACCAACCACGGGAGCTTGTACTTAGTTTCATGAGCCCACGGCAGTCACTGTCAGTCTGAAACAGGGTGAAATGTGAAGCGAGAGAGAGAAGAAGCAGAGCAATAGGCACATTGATTACCAATAGCATACTGTGAAGCATTATTGGGCATCACTGCTTTGCGCCCTTTGTTCTAAAGGTTAAGCTCAAGTTTACTTAGGAAACAGTGAATCAGTTTTTCTCAGAACAGTCAGCTGCCTCAAGAGTGGTTATGCCCTGAGGTAACTTCATTTTAATGGCAAATGAGACTCCCACATTTCTGTGGTTTGGAGCTATTGATGGAATCTCTTCTGCATGATTAAAATAATTGCAAGCAATTGAAAAATAAACACTTTTGTGTGGAATGGACACGTCTGGGATATTGATTGTTAACCATGCTAACAGCAGTCTGTGGGCTGATCAGTTTAACAGTTCCAGCTGAAATATATCAACAACCATTGCATTGATTGCTTTTTTGCAGACGTTCCGGGACACTTCCAGAAGATTTTTGCCTGAAGCCTTTCCTGCACCTGTTGTTCCATCAGTTTCACTTAAAAAAAAAAAATCAATATCATGCCATAAAATTAGGTACACATCTCTTTGGCTTATTTGCAGTTTCATCATTTTTCCAATAGCCAAATATACAAATGGGCTCTTTTTTTTTAGCTTCTTTTTAGCTCTTTTTTTTTTTAGCCTCAACCTCAGCCTCAACCTTATGCTAGTTGATAATTAAGTAGTTACCATAATAACATGTTGATAAAGGTTACTGTCAGTATGCTACCAAGCTGATGGTGTGTCATACTGATTTCAGCATATCATCTGTGACTTTTTACAGACAGTTTAAATGAATATGTCCTGGCTTCACACACCCATAGGCAATGAGCTCACCTGTTCCCAGTCACCTCCTCTCTGGCCACCACTTAAGGTGGTAGTTTGTCTTGTTTAAGTTCAGTCTTTGCTGGATTATTGAACTAACAACAGTTACTAAAGCTGGCTCCCTTGCTTGTTGTTGTTTTGGTCTGCTCATCCATCATAAATTACTTACCTTGATGCTCCTTCTGTGCAGATCATCTGGAGGCTTCTTGTTCTGACAGAGATTCTGACGTAGAATTGCCTCTCTGTCTGGAACCTGGACTTCGTTATCAGAAACCCTTAGATGAACTGCTGTTATCCTTTGTGTTAACAATAAACTTGTGGCCATTACAGAATATTCTTTTTTAGACAACTTGTGTGTAAAATAAAACTGCTAGATGTCAGTAGAGTGCAGATTGCAGTATTCTTACACCTTCCAATCTAAGTGCATAAGCCTAGCTATGGTGGCCGCTGTAGGACAAACACATTTTCGATCAAACACATTACATTTAGACTGTACCCCCTAACGGCCATTGTCGGCATATTTCTTCTGCTGTTTGTGTAGAAAACATTTTTGTACACACTACATATTAACATTTCACTAGCTGGGACCACATCCTCATTCAGGTCTGACAGCATTTCTAGTAGATAAGTGTTAATTGAGGCTGCGGACACAGAGGCAACTGGCAGCAGTTCCCGGGGTGGACAGATCCTCTGTACTAATGAGAGACAATGAATGAATGAGCTCTGTTGAGCCAACCATCCCTTTAACGTTAACTAGTAATGACTTCATGAACTTCTTCACAAATAAAATTTTTATCATTAGAGAAAAAATTACCAATAATCATCCCACAGATGTAATATTATCTACAGCTACTCTTAGTACCATTGATGTTAAGTTAGACTCTTTTTCTCCAATTGATCTTTCTGAGTTAACTTCAATAATTACTTCCTCCAAACCATCAACGTGTCTTTTAGACCCCATTCCTACAAAACTGCTCAAAGAAGTCCTGCCATTAATTAATTCTTACGATCTTAAATATGATCAACCTATCTCTAATAATTGGCTATGTACCACAGGCCTTCAAGCTGGCTGTAGTTAAACCTTTACTCAAAAAGCATCTCTAGACTCAGCTGTCTTAGCTAATTATAGGCCAATCTCCAACCTTCCTTTCATATCAAAAATCCTTGAAAGAGTAGTTGTCAAACAGCTAACAGATCATCTGCAGAGGAATGGTTTATTTGAAGAGTTTCAGTCAGGTTTCAGAGCTCATCACAGCACAGAAACAGCTTTAGTGAAGGTTACAAATGATCTTCTTATGGCCTCTGACAGTGGACTCATCTCTGTGCTTGTCCTGCTAGACCTTAGTGCAGCATTCGATACTGTCGACCATAATATCCTATTAGAGCGATTAGAACATGCTGTAGGTATTACAGGTACTGCACTGCAGTGGTTTGTATCATATCTATCTAATAGACTCCAATTTGTGCATGTAAATGGAGAGTCCTCTTCACACACTGAGGTTAATTATGGCGTTCCACAGGGTTCAGTGCTAGGACCAATTCTGTTTACATTATACATGCTTCCCCTAGGCAGCATCATTAGAAGACATAGCATACATTTTCACTGCTATGCAGATGACACCCAGCTCTATCTATCCATGAAGCCAGATAACACACACCAATTAGTTAAACTGCAGGAATGTCTTAAAGACATAAAGACCTGGATGGCCGCTAACTTTCTGCTTCTTAATTCAGATCAAACTGAGGTTATTGTACTCGGCCCTGAAAATCTTAGAAATATGGTATCTAACCAGATTCTTACTCTGGATGGCATTACCTTGGCCTCCAGTAACGCTGTGAGGAACCTTGGAGTCATTTTTGACCAGGACATGTCCTTCAACGCACATATTAAACAAATATGTAAGACTGCTTTCTTCCATTTGCGCAACATCTCTAAAATTAGAAATATCCTGTCTCAGAGTGATGCTGAAAAACTAGTTCATGCATTTATTACTTCCAGGCTGGACTACTGTAATTCATTATTATCAGGATGTCCAAAAAACTCGCTGAAAAACCTTCAGCTAATCCAAAATGCTGCAGCAAGAGCACTGACAGGGACTAGAAAGAGAGAGCATATTTCTCCTGTTTTGGCTTCCCTTCATTGGATTCCTGTTAAATCCAGAATTGAATTCAAAATGCTGCTCCTCACATGCAAGGTCTTAAATAATCAGGCCCCATCTTATCTTAATGACCTTGTAGTACCATATCACCCTATTAGAGCACTTCGCTCTCGCTCTGCAGGCCTACTTGTTGTTCCTAGAGTGTTTAAAAGTAGAATGGGAGGGAGAGCCTTCAGTTTTCAGGCTCCTCTTCTGTGGAACCAGCTTCCAGTTTGGATTCGGGAGACAGACACTACTTTCAAGATTAGGCTTAAAACTTTCCTTTTTCCTAAAGCATATAGTTAGGACTGGACCAGGTGACCCTGAATCCTCCCTTAGTTATGTTGCAATAGACGTAGGCTGCCGGGGGATTCCCATGATGCATTGAGTTTTTCCTTTCCAGTCACCTTTCTCACTCACTATGTATTAATAGACCTCTCTGCATTGAATCATTTCTGTTATTAACCTCTGTCTCTCTTCCACAGCATGTCTTTTATCCTGTCTTCCTTCTCTCACCCCAACCGGTCGCAGCAGATGGCCCCGCCCCTCCCTGAGCCTGGTTCTGCCGGAGGTTTCTTCCTGTTAAAAGGGAGTTTTTCCTTCCCACTGTCGCCAAAGTGCTTGCTCATAGGGGGTCATATGATTGTTGGGTTTTTCTCTGTATCTATGAAGCGCCTTGAGGCGACTTTTGTTGTGATTTGGCGCTATATAAATAAAATTGAATTGAATTGAATTGAAATGGGAGGGAGGGTTGGACACGAATATGTCTGGATCTGTCTTTGGTGTTTCTTGTCTTGTCACTTCCTGTTTTATTTTGATAGTTATAGTGTCTTGCTTTAAATTTTACTTCCCCATATCCCCTGATTGCCCTTCTGTGTGGATATATAGTGCCATCTTTCCCCTTTGTCCTTGTCAGTGCTGTTTCCATGCCCCATATGTTTCTTGTAGTTGCATTTACTTTAATCTATAATTTGTGATTCCCTGCTAGGTGTTGTGTTTCACTTTAAATGTGTTGTATTTCATTTTAAATAAATAAATAAATGGCTCACCTTTTGTTAATTTTCTGTCTGTATCCCCCCGTCTGCATCTTGAATTCTCCACTTCATACTCCACACATTCGGCACAATTTGCAGACTGGGAAAATGTCATAATGTCAACACTTGACAATACATTAGGAATGAAAAAATTTATATAAACCAATTAAATATTTTGTGGTATTGTATCTCTATAGTCCAGAGTAACCTCAAAAACTCTGGCCGCAGTTCATCTTTAGTGAGTGTAGTCTGTCTGTCTGCTGTTTACCTCAGCTGGTCTCCATGTCTATTTACTCTGGAGTTGGTTGTAAAACCTTGTGAAAGAAGTCTGATAGGAACTGATGAGTCAGCGAAACTCATTTCTGTCCAATGACAGCACTACCGAGGTGAGTTGCTGAGGATATCCTGAAATTTTCTGTCGGAAAGCGCTGCTGTTATTGATGCTGTTAGCCTCTGTTAGCTGCTGTTAGCCGGCATTAGTGAAACTGCCTTTGATGTAGATCTAACATTGTTGGACACTTGGATTGAGTGAAATGTAAGCCTAACACTGGCCTAATGTAAATGAGGGAGAAAGGAGAGAGCAGAGGTGGAGAAGGACACATGAGAAGGAGATGATTGAAAATGTTAAATTATAAATGGTTAACAATAATAGTTTCCAAATGAAAAGTACCATTTAAGGAATAGTATGTATGGTGTGGTCTCTAACCACATACATAACACACGATTAAAAATGCAACGTCCATCCCACCCACTGTTGTATTCAAGATTCAAGTTTCAGATTTATGAGAACAATATTATGGAAGATGCAGTTACACACCAATCAATGCATATTTATGAGAACAACATTGATTTTGTGTTAAAAATGACTTACTGTACCTTTTAAATTTTAACAAACTTTTAGATTTTCTGGTAGTTTTTTATTTTATTCTTATATGCAGCTATTACTCATGCACATTGATTTTCACACTCATAAAAACTGGTTTAGTTTTATAATAAATGAACAAGATTACCTACCAAGTAAAAAAAATTAGAGTGTAAAATGTATGTAAGCTGCATAGGAGTCTCAAGGCTTTTAAGTCTGATGAATGCAAAGAGTCACGGTGGTCTGTATTGAAGAGGAATATGCAGGAATTTTAAATGTATACAGCATCGAATGAGCTTTTGTGGATTTGTTCATGAGGCAACCTTGTATATAATAAAGTTAAGAAAGAAACAAAGCGACGCCATTTAACACAGGCACATCAAAGGCACACATGCATATCAAATGTTTGACCTCTTCATTCACTCTGCACTGCATTTTCTTTACTGTGATGTCTAGTGTAGTTTATCCCCGGAGGTTTGACGTCACTACTGATGTTCCGAGGCTATCTTCAGCTATATTAATAAACACTGCTCAGCGTAAGTGCCCTGAGAAAAGACTTTTTTGGCAAGCATCAAATTGAAGCATCCTGCCTCTTCCCACAGGTGCAAATGAACCATGATAACACCCATGTCAAATGGGAGAGAACATCTTGCTGTGGGGAGGCTTCCTGACATTTCTTATTTCTGTTGCTTAGCTGGTAGATGCAGCAGAATTTACAACAGCAGGGAAAATGAAAAATGAGAGGTACATATCCTTGATTCAAATAAATAGGGATTTCAAAAAGTCCTCTAGAGCCCTGTTTGTCTGCGAAATCCTGTTTGGCTGCTTTTCTCCTCTTCTGGAGTGTACTTATCTGAGTCCTCTCTAATTTTGCCTCCAAAATAACCAGCAACACTCCTTAACCCTCTTTCTCTTCACCACCACAGCAGCTTTTCAGCCTTGTTGCCATAAAAAAGACTCAGTATTTGCTGCTAAGCACTGAATGCAAACCCAGCAGTTAATCAGTGTGTGGATTGTTATAATGGATTTAGACTTCTACAGTGAGTCTTTGTAGAGCCAGCATTCCTGATTGTGCACGAGTCCTTATATTGAGGCTATACTGATTATTCCTTATATTGAGAAAATAATAATAAGAAAGTAAAACTCAACTTAAATTATGACAGCAACCATGCAAATGTGGCTTCATCACTTCTTTGGTTCCTATTGCTCCAAATCCCATGTGTGTGGTGTGCGGGGAGAAGCAAGCAATGAGGTTATGAAGCCTTCAAAGTTACTTGTGCATTTGGAGACTAGACATCCTGCTCTGAAGCACATGTTGGTAGACTATTTTGAAAGACAAGACAGACAGAGGCAGGTGCTAAAGTCTGAAACTTCAGTTAACATCACTGCTTTAAAGGTGTCGTATGTGGCGGCTAATTGTATCGCCGAGCCTTTTGACAGTGGGGAGCAGCTGATTCTTCCAGCTGCAGACGACATTTGTTTTCGGTGAAGCAGCAGCTAGCAAAGTTGGGCACGTTCCTCTCGGAGAACACAGTTAAGAGGCGGCGAGATGAGATAGCAGAAGATGTTGAAAGCCAGCTGTTTGACAGACTCGCTGCATCCCTGTGGTGGATGAGTCTACAGACGTGGAAAACAAAGTGATTTTATTAGTTTATGTTAGTTACATCAATCAAAATGACTTGCGGGAGGACTCGCTGTGTGCTTTAACTCTGCCAAGAAAATCAACAGGAGAGAAAATCTTAAAGGCCTTGGGTAAATGCATGTCTGGTAAAATCAGCTGGGACAGCTGTGTATGTGTGGGCACTGATGGTGCTGTAGCAACGACACTGTCTGGCTTCATCACTCGTGTGAAACAGGTTGCACTGAAATGCGGGTCTATTCATTGTTGCATTCATTGTGAAGTCTTGGCATGTATGAGACTGTCACTGGAGCCCAACCAGGTGAGTGATGTCATTCAAATATTAAATTTAGTCAAAACACGTGAACCGAACACACCTTTGTCTGAACGATTTTGCGACAGCATGGATTGACAATGACAGCCACCAGAACAAGGCTCTTTAACAGACTGGATGTTAAAAACACACTGGGCCTGTCACTGACAAACATGGTTTGCATTGATTTTCATGTGGGTTATATACTAGTTAAGGTTGAATTTTGCTTTAACTAAGCTATATATAGTTTAACCTATCTGGTCTGTGGCACTCTTCCCCCTCACTCTCCCCCTTCCGGCAGCTACAGTCCAGTCCATGGAGTCAAAATGTTTGTAAACCATGCTTCAGTTCAGTGCTGATGAATAGGATTGACTGTATTTTATCCTTTAAAAATTTAGCTCTTGAATAATTTCAGATTCACTTCTCACCATTCAGTTTCAGTTCTACAATTCAATTTCAGTTCCAAAATTCAGTTTTTTGGGACTTACATCGGGTTCCGGTTCAAGAGTAGTCGAGCGCAGATTAATAGAACTACGTTTTACTAGCAGACCGAAAGTGTTACTGACGGGAATCTAGAAGTTAGCTAAAGAGTTGGGATGCTGTGTAAGACATAAATAAAGCTAAAATACAAAGGTTTGGACACCGTTTTGCATGTTTCCCTACTGTAGGGGTCTCTGCAAGCATACAGGGCTCTGAGAGGGTGCAAGATGACAACTTTGGAATTCTACTAGAAACAGTCGATCATATTTGTTTGTCAAAGCTGAATCTAAGACAAACTACGCTAAATTAGCGTTTTTAGCTAACAGCTACAATAAGCATAAAAGTTACTGTACGGCTATCATTTGTTAACATGACGCTTGTTCTTATACATGTAATACATTTATTACCAACCTGAGAGTTTATCCGCTGGTCATTCAACATGACGAATGACTTTTGAAGTCTTAATTCAGCACAAGACGCTGTAGATTCCCGTCAGTAACACTTTCTGTCCGCTAGTAAAACCTAGTTCTATTAATCCGCGCTCGATTACTCTTGAACCGGAACCGGATGTAAGTCCCAAAAAAACTGAATTGTAGAACTGAAACTGAATGGTGAGAAGTGAATCTGAAATTATTCAAGAGCTAAATTTTTAAAGGATAAAATACAGTTTCAAAGCAAATGAATTCATTTTCAAAATATAAAATTCAATTTCAATTTAGTGATGATCATTTTCAAACCAATAAATTGAATTTCAAATTAGACTAATTCATATTCAGTTTGTAAAAGCATTTATTCAAGTTACAATTCAGATTCAATCCGAGCAATTCAAATTTTAATTTAACTTATTCAAATTCAGTTTCTGATGGCACAGATTTCTGCCTATAGAAAAGCTAGTGCTGAACCAGTTTTGCTATAAAAGCTATGAAAATATGTTCAAAATAACAATCTTTGATTCTGCTTTTGGTGAAAATGGTTACTTGTAAAAACATTCTCTGTGTCTCCAGTTCACTTTAAGTCTACAGAGCTTTACAGATAGCCTTCCATACAGTCTGTGGAAAGTAGCAGATATAAAGTTATGTCACTCCAAAATAAATGTTCCCTTTTGAACAGTAGATTTAACCGCTGTTTAATCTGCTGTATTAACATGTTTCCGGGTATTTTACTCTTCTTCTATTTGGATTCAGTGGTGTGGTCGTTGTATTCAGTTGGCATGCCAGAAGGTGTCAGGATATATATAAACCACAGAACCATTTTACCTTGTGACATACCTTTAAAAAAAAAAAAAAAGCTGAGCACTTATAGCATGTGAACTTTAGTTCTGAGCTGTCCTTGTTTGAGCTGCAGGTGTTGCAGACACATTTGACAGATTACTCAGTGGAACAGAGTTATTTTCAAACATGTTTCTTATATTTTACAGGTCTGAATTTTTCAAGTTTTTCAACACCTGCAGGTGCTGCAACGACTCACATTGTTGTCCATTATTTCCTGTCCAATGTCGACTGGTAGGACCTTGTGCTTCTTTCAAGTTCCACCTTTGCTTATCCGTCCTTTACGGATGAGAACGGTGATTTCTCAAGGTTTATCCTTGGCACACAGTGGCACTGTGTACCCACACTTCTCCTTAAACACAAATTGATTTCACACTTAAATCTTCACGGTATAAATCGCAGACCCTCCACCTGCTCCCCACTATAACTGTCTCCTTCTCTTTTTCCTTACATCTCATTTAACCTGCTCTCCTCCACCAAATCTTCCATTACATCCTCCCTGGCTCATGTGTAGACACACACCTGTGATCCCGAGGTGTGTCATGACCGAATGACCAGGGATGCTATAAGGAAGGAAATATAAGGAAAGAATGCTAAGAGACGATGAGTGAAACAGTGAAGGCCGGAGGCATCTGCTGGGTGTTACAGGGCAGTTTCTAGAAAGGCTGTGCGTAGGAAAATTGAGGAGCTATTTTCATGCCACATTAAGTTACACCAGCCTTCCACTACAGGACTTTGCTCAGACAGAGGAGGCTTGCCTCTATTGTGAAGGCTAATAATCAGCGCAATGGAGTTATTACCCAGCACTACATTTCACAGGCCTAACCTAGACAGCATCAAAGAAGGGGAAGAGAGGGAACGTGGGAGGAGGAGTAGACATGAATTCCAATGGATTGTAACAAACGCTGCTACCTCCAGCCCAGCCCAGCCTCATTCATTTTATATGCTTCAAGTTCAGCTCAATACAAATTGATATCTGGGTGAATGGGATGAAAGTACTAGGGGTAATGCAAAAATGGCAAAACACAAAACGGGAATTTAATTCCATTACTGCATCTTTGATGTCTGTCCAGTGTCAACAGTGTAACAACAGAGGCTGGTGCTTGTAGGAGCCCCTGCATCTTCATACATCTTTCCATTATTAACACCACTCTAAGCACATTCCACTGCTGTCAGTCTGGGGCAACATCACAGTGAAATATTAAGCCCCCTGCCGTGCCTATCACTGCTCCGCTGTGTAAGTACATTAACTGTACAGCATTTGAAAGGGGTCATTATCAGCCAAAGAGTGAAAAGGACTGATATGCAAAGCATTATCATACATGTTCCCACGCAGCAGTCAGTCAAGTTCCCAGTGAATATGTTTGTGTGAGCAGATGATGGTATCAAGATTTTAACAGTGTTGTTTGTCAGGGCCAACAGTAGCAAATGAATTTGAATTTATTGACTTTTTGAATTTATTGTGTTTTGTCGCTGTTGTCTGTGGACCTCTTCCTAAAATACCATAAATTTATTATGTCACTAAAAGATAAATGAAATACCTCCGAATTAATTTGCACCAACTCGGTAATGTTCGCTCCTGATGTACAGAAGTGGAAATATGCTAATGTTGGTGCTTTGTAAATTAAATTAATACTGAGTTTGTGGCATGCAATGTCACAATTTCAATGTGCACTCTTACTATTTTTCTCTCAGATTCATTTAAAATTATAACCTTAAAAACACGTCAGTACCATTTACTATTCAACAAAAAGAATTGTAGCAAAACTTACCATTAATGTCATACTGTTGCTTTATATTCAGAATTTGCGCTATACTGGCAACATAATTACATTTTAAGACCCCTATCAAACTTAAATATTGTCTACAAACCATTTGTAAATAGATTACGAATTAAGCAATATAGTGACTCGAGCTATCAAGCTCACATAGAGTAAAATACACCATTAGATACCAATAAAGCCTAATTTCAGTTTATTGATATATTTTCTTTATATTTGGCTGTTGTTGGTCTATTTATCAGGCTAAGAGAATCCCACAGTGAAGCAAATCAGTATGCGCTGAGAAATAATGGCCATTTCAGTGCAAGAAAATATTAATTTAAAAAATCTAATTAAATTGTAAAGCCGTGGGAGGCTTGCAGTGCTTGTTACTTTTCATGAGTTTTTTTTTGCCTCTCACAAACTTAGCACAACCTGGTGTGTTTCCCTTTGTCTTGAGGTGAGATAAACTGATATATTCCTAGTCCTCTGAAATAAATCTCTTCTTTTTGCCTTCAGAACTGCCTTAATTCGTCTTGTCAGAGTTTCAACATTGCTGTGAAACATTGCTCACAGATTTTGGTCCACGTTGACATGATGACGTGAATCTCCCATTCCACCACATCTCAAAGGTGCTCTGTTGGATTGAGATCTGGTGACTGTGGAGGCTATTTGAGTACAATGAACTCATTATCATGCTCAAGAAACTAGTTTGAGATTATTTGAGCGTTGTGACATGTTATCCTGCTAAAAGTGCAACCAGACAACGAGTCCACTGTGGTCATCATGGGATCGACACGGTAAGCAGCAATACTCAGAGAGGCTATGGTGCGTAAACAATGCTCAGTTGGTACTAAGTGTTCCCATGACTTTACCACCACCAGCAGCTTCGACTGCTGATACAAGGCAGGATGGATGCTTTCATGCTACTTACACCAAAATCTGAACCTACCATCCAAATGCCGCAGCAGACTCAGACCAGGGAATGTTTGTGTGACTTGTACCTTTAGTGTCCTTTTCTCAATGCTACAACCCACCTGGCTCAATGTTCAGTACATTGTGTACTCATGTTGTAATGAGTGATTATTGTTGTTACTGTTGCCTTCCAACCAGCTTGAAGCAGTAGGACCTCTTCCATCAGCATCAGCACTTTTGTCCAGAGAACTGCCGCTCACTTGATATTTTCTCTCTCTTTTTTGGAACCATTCTCTGTAACTCTAGAGATGGTTGTGCAGGAAAATCCCAGCAGACCAGCAGTTTGTGAAACACTCAGACTAGGCTGTCTGGCACCAGCATTCAGGCCATATTCAATGTCGCTTTAATCGCCTTTCCACTCCATTCTGATGTGCAGTTTTAACTTCAGCAGGTCATCTCGACTGTGTCTACATGCCTGAATGCACTGAGTTGCTGGCATGTGATTGGCCGATTAGATATATGCGTTAGAGAGCATTTGAACAGATGTACCTAACGAAGAGCCTGGTGAGTGTTTATCACTTATAGTACAATACACTGCAAATACACAGGAACAATAATTTTGTTAAACTGAATAGTAGAAGTTTTGCTTTGATGTTATTTGTCCATTAGAGCCATTAAAAGCAAATATTGGATAGTCAAATCCAAATAGACATTTAAAATGCCTACAGTGGTAAATATATACATATAATTACAGTTTTAATAATAAACAGATATTAATGTTACTGTACATTTTCCCCTTGCCAATTTATATATTTACAGTATTTAAAATCTCCAAAAAGATATTTGTTCTGTAATAATCATCCCATCTCACTTAACTTAATATGTAATGAATTTAAGTACTTGCTGTTTATATTTATTTATTTTATGAGAGCAGATTTTAAAGGCTGCCTCAGATACCACAGAAGGAACACGGGAAGGAAGATATTCCTATATTCTGCTATTACATCTTCAAAGGCACCTGAAGCCCTTTTGAACAAAACACAGACTGAAGAAAATCACACAAGAATGTGAATTAAACAAAAACACATCAAAGTGTGTCAGCTTAACCCACACATGCACCACATGAGCACTTTTGCCTTGTGAGAAAAAATATATCTAATGCACATTTCTGTGAAAAGAAAAAAAAAAATCATCAAGAGGATCGGAGACCGTGTTGTTTGATTGCAAAGAGTCTTTATTTTTTCCTTGTGTTCAAGTACGGTCCTCTCTCAGCAGGGTCATCTAAGAAGCATGGACACACAACACACAACTCGCACCAGAGCCTGAGCATCTTCAGGTGGGATTTCTCTTTTTGTCTCGACTGGGGTGGGGGGGGTCCCGATCAGCAGTTTCCATGTTTAGGTCAAGTGAACAAGAGTCCTGTTGTACACCACATAATTGTTTTCTCTGCGAACATTTGTTGCATTTAGTGACACTGACATCAGCACATAAAAATTATATATATATTTATATATATATATTTATATTCATATTCATATATTTATAGATTTGTCATTCTATATCAACAATTCCTTCTAGTGATTTTTTTCCTTGGTTTTTCATGTTGTAAAACTGGACAAACTGTCAGTAGGAATGCCTTGTTTGGACATTGATTTGTACAGGAACGCTCACACACATACACGCAACAGAGGCATACGCACACTACTACACACATGCATGCATAGATACGCTCGCTCAAGTTTACGTGTACACACAGGCCACACATTCTGTCACATACATGCACATTTACACAAACACACGCGTGCGCACACACGTCAACCCCCCCGCCCACACACACATCCGCATACACACCCACATGTGCTCAGCCAACACGGAGAGGCAGGTCTGTACATCTACGGGAGAGAGACATTACCCATGATTCCCAGCAATAAGTACAGCTTCACCTGATCAAAAACACAAGAAAATAAAAGTTACAAACAGCAGAGTGAGTCGGCCAGTCTACGTCGTCTGTAAACGTCGACAAAAATTTCCTTTTAAAGTCCTCTTGGACTGGTCCACTGTGTGTCAAAGTTTGGCACAAGACCTTTCTCTCTCGTCTTCCTTTGTCTCTACTGTACACTGAGATGTACAATACTGGCGGCTTTCACTGATGTGAAAAAAAAAACTTGAAACAGTTTGGGTTTTTTTATGCAGAGGTGATGATGACAAACCACTAAAAGTTGACATTGTCAAACATGTCAGATTCCCCAAAGTGAAAAGACAAACCTTTCCAAAGACAGAGAGTGTGCTTTAAACATACACATATAATCTTTAGGCAGTGAAAAAGCACTTTAGTTGACGGGGACTCTGGAACAATGCTGCTCTGCCAAACTGATGCTTTGGCAGCTTTGAACTGCTCTTTACTGTGTCCATGACAAAATTCACTCGATGGAGAGAGAAAAACACAAATATCGCAGTGCTTCCTCTCTTCCTGGGAAAGGAAAGGGGGGCCAAAACAAAAGTGTCTCCTGACACCCATCCTGATGATGTCTGTCAGGTCTGATTCTCGTGTTCACATTTCGCTTATTTTTTGTTGCTTTTGATGTTTCAGTCAGCAGTCAGTCATGGAAAATAAATTATGTTTGTATAAGTGGCCCATCAAAAACGTGTAATATACACACTATATCACCTTTTACTGTACACAGAAAATAAAAAGTTTCTTTTTGTTTTGCTGAAAGTGAAAATTTAGAAAAGTACAAATAAAAAAGATGTAAAAGAATGACGACAAAAAAAGAAGTCTCTTGAAGATGACATTCCTTGAACACAAATTCAGAAGCCTCTGGAGGCGGCAAGGCCATTGCAACAAAAAAGGGGGATAAAAGCAGTGCTACGTTTGTCACTTGGGTGAAATGGTAAACATCCACTTCTTGCTTGTTGCCTGATGTGCTTTCATCTTTTTCTGTGCTTTTATTCTTCCTGACCTCTTCAAGAACCCTCATGCCATCTTTGTCTGTCATCTCCTCCTTAGGTCAGACAGCTCTTTGCTCCTACAGAGTAAGAACGCTCCCTCAACTGCTGCTTATTTCTTTATCCTAGCGCCCTCTTCTTCTCTCTTGACATCTGCATACTCTATCCGTCTGGTCATTTTCTCTCTTTTTATATTCTGTTTCCTACTCTTAGTTCAAACTGTCAAACACACTTTGTCATATCTACTTCCACTAGCTCCACTCACTGGTGAAATGGAGCTGACTTTAAAGAAATAAACTGGTCTGGAAAAAAAAGTTCACATGCACATGCAGTCTCTCTTTGTTGCTCGACCTGACTTTACTTCCTATCCCCATCCAGCTCTGCTATCCCACTTATTTTAGAGAACATAAATTTCCTGCCACTGGCTACAAGATCGCTTTCAAAATACCACTTATAATCACTGCTGATGTCTTGCAAAAATAATCCCTTTCACACAAGCACACACAGACTCTTTCTTGCCCCCCAACACTGTAGTCTAACTAGACCCAGGAGTCAGGTGAGGCCGGATAGTGGCTGGTCTCGTAGTTTAGTTCGCTGTATGGCCGAGAGGCCGAGTAGAAGTCTACGTAGTTGCCGGTTGATTTGAGGCCCAGATGCATGCGCAGATCTTCCCGCGGGTCCCTGGGTGGTCCGGTGGAGATTGGAGGTTGCTGGGGTGGGGCCTGAGGCTGGGCCTGAGCCTGGACCGGTGGCTGTGGCTGGGGTGGCGGAGGTGGCGGTGGTCCTTGGTCCTCGTAGTAGGCCTCGTCAAAGCTCCGGCTCTGGCTGTGAGGTGGAGGCTGCGGTGGCTGAGGCTGGGGGAAGGAGGGAGGGGGAGGGTAGGGGTCGTAGTCTTTTAGCACGGCTGCTGACGGACTGTCCAGCTGGGGCTGAGGGGGCACGACGCAGGGCTGGGCTGGACCCTGGCGGGGAGTGGTTGAAGTGAAAGAGTGGTAGGTGGGGGGGTGAGGTGCAGCAAGGAAAAGAATGGAGAGTCAAAGACATGTGGGTAACGGGAGGAAAGGTGGGAGTGGAAGAAAAGGGGAGAGAGATAAAGAGGGAGCGATGGAAAGGAGAGTGACAGGTAAGAGTGAACACAAGGGACAAAGGGTTTTGAAAGGCAGGCTGTATGGGTAAAGAGCTCAGAAAGGAATCAGTGGGGAAGGGGCTCATGCTGTGAATTCTCTATTACATGCAGGTGTCAAAGGCGGCAATGCATCTCTAACACTATAACACTATAACTCGCACAGGCCAGTTGTGTGCGTGTGTCTGTGTGTGTGAGCGCACGCGTGTGCAGCCGCGTGAAGAGAACGTGTTTACATGTTTAACTGCCAGTGTTAAAAGTTCGTACCCGTACAAATGAACTTATACTTTAATTAGAAACTTATAAGTGATGAAGAAATCGGGCCAAAATTTCAAAGTCAATGGCTCTGATGCCTTTTATTTCCCTTCCCTCGGTACCAGCAGAGTCATTTACCAAGAGCAAATAATTAGTGCAATCAACTGAGGTAATGACTTTAATTGCCAGTCGGGTGTGGTTTCAGGTTGCAGTCGTTTGATACTTGAGCTGGGGGTGTGCCTCCATCGCACACTCTGCCAGCACATCTCTTATCACACTGGGACACCTTTTGTGTGCATATATTTGTGCGTTTTCTATCCTGCTGCTATCTCTGTTAAAAAAACCCTGAAATGCATGCACTGCTAAAACGCTGTGGTGGTGTATTGCTACATATACATACAGAAAAGTGGATTCACAGAGCAGCATTAACTCACCTGGTTTTGCTTGATATCATCGCTGGCAGTCAGGTAAGAGTTTCGGAACAGTGTAGATGTCCCACAGGAAATTTGAACTTGATGGATAAAATAAAAATAAAAATTATACCACTTTTTCAATTAATGACAAAAACAGCTACTAATAATACCTATCAGATATCTGACAATAACTTATGAGAGTTTCAAAGCTTCTTAGTGTGCTACTTGTCACATAAAGAATTTATCATAAGAGAAAGAGATGGAAAAAATAGAAAACATTAAGAAATAGAAAATAAATAAATAGACATAAAGGGAGCGTGGAAGCTAATAGAGTGAAGAGATAACAAGAAGGCACGGGAAGAAAGAAACTGGAAAGGAAGACAGGAGAAGATTGAGAAGAATCAAAGTGTGTGAGAAGAGAAATGGTGTGAAGCTGAAAAAAGGCAGATAAGTGAAAGAGGAAATAGGGAATGAATATAGAGGAGAAAGAAAGATAAAGAGGGGGATAAAATAGAATCATTTAATTCATCTCCATCACACACACATACACACACCTGCCATGCCGTCTTTCCGGGATGTGTGCTCTCCTTTGTTGCTATGGAAACCGGCGTTGGTTGCCGTGGAATCGTAGTCCATCTTGCGTTCCTTCAGACTCATCATCTCTCTGGGGGAGGCTGGGGCGCTCGCTACACACACACACACACACACACGCGCGCACACACAAAATAATGAGCAATAAACCCAGAACAGCATGAGCCTTCACACTCTGCGTGCTTACACTGGTGTGTCTGTGCGTCTTGGTCTTTTTCAAGGTGCACAGTCATTATTCATCATTTAACTTGTCAGCAGAAAGGGTCACCTCCAGCATGTTAGACGACTTCTGGGAATTCTCACACACAGACGCACACAAACATACACATGGACGCTTTGGACAGTTTACTTAATAGTTTTATGTCTTTTCTTCTCTTCTTTATGTGTTTAAAGTTCATGTTAAATATCCAGCTATCTAACAAGCCAACAAGTCAGATCAACTTTGCTTGTAGTGCATTACAAAAGTGACCACTGATCATTACACCGTCGCACAAACAGGTCTTGTATTTCTTTAATTTTCTTGGTGCCTCAACTTAAACAATCTCCATGACTGGCTGCAAAATCTTGCACATAACAACAAAATAAATGGAGGTGCTAGTACCATCGAATGCATGCACAAGTCCATGCCATGCTAAAAGCATTACATTTAAAAGACAGCAGTGATTAATCTGACTGATCAAAGATTGCCAAATCATAGTTATATACTGCAGTGCAGTTTTCAGCAGTTTTAATGAGATTAAGTACATGTTTACTGACAGCACTCACCGTGTTCCCTGTATGCTTTTAAACATTTTAATCGCATTTTAAACGGGATGTTATTTAACCCGATTAAATGGACACTGTTCTAACAGTTTTTCATGCAAAACATAACAACAGTTAAATTGTTATTGCCTTTTTGTGCTTGTGTACTAAGTAGTATTAATGAACTCAATTGCAGCAGTGTTAAAATACTGAAACTAAATGGAGGAGTTTAGCTGCTAGTTTATTGGTTATCGTGACAACAAAGACATTTATGAGTGGCCTCATGCCAATATGCAGTCCTATTTGTGTGTTTTCCAACTGTGCTGCACTGCTAACTTCACAGTAGAGCTATGCTTTCTTTGGAGACACTATCAAGTTTCAAACCTATTTAGGATCTCCACACCTCCACACATAATGTTTCTGTTTGTGACTGTGTGGATTTGGACAATTATGCATGTGTACATATCTGTCCAAAGACATGCAGTTTGTGGGGATAGGTTAATTGGATAATCCAAATTGGCCATAGGTGTAAATGTGGGAGTGAATGTGAGCGTGAATGGTTGTCTGTCTTTGTGTTAGCCCTGCGACAGACTGGCGACCTGTCCAGGGTGTACCCCGCTTCTCGCCCTATGACGGCTGGGATAGGCTCCAGCGCCCCCGCGACCCTGATAAGGATAAGCAGAAGCGAATGGATGGATGGATGGATGCATGCATGTGCGCAGGCGATGACAAACATGGCTCTCATATTGTAGAAATACTGATAATGTCCCAATTTTCTTTTTTAAACACACACATGCAAACTTTTAGCCCATCGCAAGGTAATCCCGTTATAGCATACTTTAAGTGCTTACTCACCACCTCCTATCATAACACTGAACTGCCATAATCCTGCCCACCTGTTTCAGATTGCCAATATAAAGATTCTTATAACTAACTCAATGTTTGCATACCAACCCAGTATCACGGCAAAGCGTGTAATAGACACGCCGCTCCACTCTGTTCATTTCACGCTTTGCTGGGATACTGGGTTGTACACACATACAGTGTACTCCAGGAAATGTGAGTACATTCTAAAAATAAGCTTTTTTGGCATGCTCACACTAGTTTTGACATTTATTTAATATCTGTTACACATGCAAATATGCAGCACACACAGACACACACACACACATGTGGAAGTCACCATTCTCAGTCCAATGAGCCATCGGGTAGAAACACTTTTCATGCTTCTGAATAAAAAGAAAAGCAGATGTAGCCTACTCCAAAAATTAGTGCATAATTGTCTTTGTTCTCTTTGGTTGTTCTATACCATGATTAAAGGTTAGAGAAGAGCAACCTAGGGATGAAAACACTTATGAATATGACTAGCAAATGAAATAAAGGCTTTTAAAGTGATTTTTGGAGAGCCATTGAATTTAAATTCATCTATTTGAATACTAAAGGATGCCCGTTTTTCATCTCGGCTGTTCAATGTTTGACATAAAAAGCAAAGGCGCATTGTACCCTCTTATCTGTTCCCCAGCCTTTTCTGCATTTTGACAAGACATTGTATTACACACATACATGCGCAAGCACAGAAACGGCTGTGAAGAAGGCACATAAACATAATCACTTTGGCTGTGGTGAGCCACGCTTTTATAATGTTTTAACACATTTCATTTTTAATTTTATCATCCAATACCTCTGTAGCAGATTCCATTAAGGTAGCAGCTCAAACCTTTTACAGAAACCTCCAGAGACAGTGCCATCGCTGCTGGTTACCTAGGGGACCTGGCTTGTAAATGCTCGATATGACAGCCCGGGAGACAAATTCTATCAGTGCAGAACACAGCAGGACCCTGTGGGGGCCATGACACATGCAAAGGTCTCTCTCTCCTTCTCTTGCAGCCTCTAACCTCCCCTTCTCTTTCATAGTCGTACTACTCTCTTCTCACATCAACTCTTTCACTCCTCTTCTCCCAGCGTACTTGCACACCATCATTACTCCTGCTTTGATCCATCTCTAAGGAGTCGGACTGCAGTCTGGAGTGTATGCAGAGGAGAGATATAGGAGCATGTGGGTGTGTGTTAGTGTGTGTCTGTGTGTTTGAGAGCACACTGAGGTGGCCTGTAAAGAGTGAGAGATCAGAGGGAGAGGTGAGAAGAAAGCAGGATTACTGCAAAGAGGAGGAGGAGAGTGAAACGGGTGAATGAGAAGGGGTGGACAAGCTCAAAGGCAAAGGGGGAGGCATTGTGTGTAGACAGAGGAGGAGCAGAAGAGAAAGATGGGAGTCATGGCTCAATTTACCCCTGCTGATCCACTGTACAACAGACATCCACAAATTTCTCTATGCACTATAATCTCAAAACTTCTTATTTTCAATGTCGCTGGCTAAAGTCAAATCCCCAGCCTTCTTCACTTCCTCCTCCCTGCATTAACCATCCCTCAATCCCTAATTCTTCTTGCCTTCTTGCTTTTTCTCTCTCTATCTCCCTCCGTGTTTATCTCATCCCTCTTTCTTTTCCTCCTCACACACAAAAACACACATTTTATTTCTCTCTCTCACTCCCACTGTCTTCCTCTCTTAGCAGGGTCCTTGAAGACCTCTCTAAGCCAGGAGGAAGGAAAAGTACTTTTCTGCCTCATCAGCTTGCTAAGCCCAGTGTGGTGAAAGAACAGCTAAAGGCTCTTGAACCACCGATGCTAACAGCTAATGCTAATGTGCCCTTTGCAAAGCATGAAGGCCAGTGGGCTCAAGCTATGGGCTAATGATAATCATATTTTGTAGCATAAGCCTGTAATGCTATGAGCTATTTAGCGGTGGTATAATGACTGATCGCATCGCAAATGTTAATGTAGATGACTAATGTCTAAATTAGATTCTCTGTGTACTGTACCACAGATGTAACCCTTTATTCAACTGATTTTCTGTAACCACTTGTCAAAAGAGTAAAATTCAGTAAAGCCTTAAATTTTAATATATGCTTGTTTTTACAAACAAAATCCTGCCTTATTTTGATAATCATACCAAGTCTTTAAAGACAATTTATACCAACTGGAAAAGATGCTGACTGCTTTCTTAAAAATTCAAGTGCAGCTTGCAGGCTTAAAGAAATAAAGAAAATAAAATTATTAATAAAATATTATTTGCTACAACCTTGGCTTGAATATTGTTTCCCCAATTATTTAGCTGACTGCCTGTGATAAAAGAAAGACAAAAAGAAACAAAACAAACTGTAATTCAGTATTTTTTTGTTTCAGAAAACAAAGATTTTTTCAGTTTGATGATGTGCACCATCACAAGACCCATAGCCTGTTTGGCCATGAGATATTTAACTAACCACACAACTAAGTGAAACACTTTTTAGATATGAGGTCTTAATCTTGGCTGTTAAGAGATACACAAGAATGAATGAAAACACGTATGCATAGCATCTGTATAGGGAGTGCCACGGGTTTCTCACCAGAGCGGTTATTTGGAGATGTCCTTACAGGAGAGACCGAGGGAGTTCGCGAGGAAGAATAGGGCCTCTGCCGGTCTCTTTCTATTGTTGAGGCAGAGCCCACAAAGTGATACTGGGAGTAGCCATCCTGTAAAACAAAACAAGGAAGAAGCTTGTTATCACCTGTGATAAGTAACTGCACAAATACATAATCTTACTGTCATCAATTATTATAGTAATTACATATTTTAAAAACAAAGATTTTTTAAAAATCATCCATCCATCAATCCACTTTCTGCCGCTTGTCTGGGTACAGGTTGCAGGGGCAGCAGCTTAGACTGCCAAGGAGGCATCCTAGCCAGATGTTACCTCAACTGGCTCCTTTCAGTAGCACCAGCTCTCTTTTGAGTCTCTAATGATGTCTGAGCTCATATCGTCACCCAAAGTAAGCCGTTTTTGGTTGCCTACATCCACAAACTCCTTCTTTTGGTCATTACCCAGAGCTTGTGGCCTTAGGTGGGAACATAGATTGAGCGGTAAAGCTACAGCTTCACTCTCAAACTCAGCTCTCTCTTTATCACAGGAGACCTATGATGTCCGCAACAGTCTGTCAGATATCAGAATTATTTGATTTTTTTACTGATCAATCATCAAAACCTCCTATTACACGATACAATGTCACCATGTAAAAGACTGATCTTTTAGGAATATGTATTTTTGTAACGCACCAAAGAATGATGATCCATTAGTCTTAAACTCTGAAAGGCCCAAACAGATTTGCAGCTTCCAGTGGATGAAAGGATATGAACTGTTATTAGAGTTAGCGATACAACAGTGCCAGTTTGATTACCACGCAGCAGGAAGTGGCACTTCAACAACGGCTATATGACACAGCATGTCTGAATTACATTTTTACTGATGTGCTTTAGAAATAAACCCCTCCATGTACTCATACAAGTAACACTTTAAAAGCACAGAGTGGTTTGAGGACTATATTAGGAGCAACGAGTAACAAGCGGAAGAAACACAAACTAACGTGACCACGATCCAGCGATCTAGCAGAAAGAAAAAGGGTCACACTGACTGTGAAATGTTCAAGAGAAAACAAGTTTGTTTTTTTGATATTTTTGACAGGCCAAAGAAAGAAAAATCAATAATTTGTGACTTGCTGAAATTGTTCAAATTGATTCACTAAAAGAAAAATCTCTCTAAATACATTTACAGAGCCAACTGTATTTAAATATTGTCCTTATTGAGATTATTATCGTGTAGTAGGTAATTGAAACATTATTCTGGACACTGGTGGACACTGACAAACACACAGCATGTACAAGTGAGCTTACAGCCATGCGCATGCAACAAATTAACACGCTTGCCTCAATTCTGAGCTTAGTAAATAACCCACTCCCTTCGTAGAAAAATTAATACAACTAACAACTCCAAGCATAATTACTGCCAAGCAAATGACTTTGTATCAGCATTAGTTTAGTAGTCATTGGAGCAAAGCCCTTTTCATAAAAATGGATTATGAGAGTCAACAACAATCACAGAGCTGGAACCAAATTCAATTTAGCATTAAGATAATTGGGTACCTCTAAAAGCAAAGCACAAGCAGATAATAAAAGATATCGGAGGCATGTTCCATCATAGCGTTACTGTCTGGGGGCCTAAGCTGAGCAGTGGGAAACTGGTGAAAAAGTGATGACTGAGAGTACATAGGAGAGGTGAATCACTCCAGTTGCAATGATGCTGGAGAGGAGGACACGGAGGGGAGGAGAATGAGAGACGAAGGAGATGGGGCAGAAAGAGAAGAAGGTGAGATAGACAGAGGACTAGCTGAGGGAGACAAAAGATGGCAAAAAGTAATGAGCGAGGAGGAGGAGGAGGTGGGAGATTGCCAGAGAGAGTAATGACAGCAGAGCAAAGATAGCGTGAGGAGGGGAGAGGTAACACGGAGGAGAGGTACGGATGGAGAAGTACAGACACCAGCCAGAGAAAGCAAGAACTAGACTGGATTGAACGCAGTCCCATGTCCTCCCTTGACTCTCATTTCCTGGCAGAGTGCTGAGAACTAATAGAAAGCTGGATCCTCTGACACACAGCAGTTCAAAGGTAGCTCATTTCTAGTCTCCACCATTCCTCCCACCCTCATATTCACTTCATCTATTTATCCACCATCCCTTCAGTATTCTCACTCACCTTGTTTCACATTCACGTTGCACCTTCCCACCTCCCCCCATCCCAACAAATCTCATTACATCCAATGTTACCTCCTTATGGTACATTGGAATGCCTGCTGTCAAACTGTCATGCTGCTCAAATGAACAGAGTCACTGAATATTGAACGATAAATGTATTTTACAGAGTGATGTACAAAGAGTGCTGCCTGGAGATGTAGCTCAGAAATGGGGCCCAGGAATGATTGGGGCAGGGGGCGGTGGCTTAAGGGCTTCCCCAAGCAAAATGAGCCATAGTCAAACTTTACAACAATGACTGAAATCAGAGATAAAGAATATAACATATACAAAAATGTATGGGTGTATTCACATTTGGTGTCTTTCTACATAGAGTAATAACTTTATATTTTGCCATAATTTTATTCCACTCGTTCCCTTAAGAGTAAAAGATTAAATCATTATTTTCTGCACTGACTTTACTTTATATTCTGTATGAACCTCTTCAAGCTTTTCATTGACTTTCGAATATTTATGGTCTGAAATAGTCAGACTCGCAATTCTCCTTATATAAGACAGACAAATTCGATACTTTGTAAGAAGAATTTCATATGTAAATAAATAAATAAATTCTGTGATTTTTTATTATCGATTGGTAGAGGATTAGTTTGTGCTGTGTATAACCAATAAATATTAAACCCAGATTAAAATTTAATCAAGGACCAAATCACACAGTGTCTGAAGGTCTGGACGGTATTTATTTCTCTGCCCTGTATCCATGGTCCAGCGTTTGTTTCGTGTCAGCGTGTGCTGTGAAACTTCACACTTACATTCACATTTATCATTCCTGGTCTTTCTGGCTCTCACCTATTCTCCTCATCATACCTGTTTTTTCTTCTCTTTTCCACCCACCTTGTCTTTCTCTCTCACAAGCTCTATACTCCAAGCACCCCTTTTCAACTCCTACTGTAAGAATGAGAGGAGAAAAAAAAAAGAGGATTGGTTGCCAGGCAACCGGTCTGCCTGTTGCTCTCAGCATCACTGGATGGTTAGCTGAAGGTCGCAGGACTGAGAGGTAAAAAGTGATTATTGCCCCAACAAATGAAGAGAGTGTGCGCGTGGGTATGGCAGCACTTTGTGAAATTGTAAAACGTTACACACGACGAGTGGAGGGGGCCCTCCGGTCACATCAACCACTGAACATTGAACGTTTTCAGTCCTTTAATCCATGCCTCTTTCTCACTCATTTCAAGCTCCAATTTTAATATTTGCAATTATCACCACCTCCCTCTTGAGCCATCTGTCCTCTCAGGAGCAATGTGCCCCTCGACCTTTGCATCCCTCATACTAGTTACTGGTGGTGTTGCTGATTTAGCAGCTGACCTTTATACTATGGTTGCATTGATTGCAAAGAGCCCAGAATGTTGCGAGTGCTGCAACTCTGCCTCTCTATCTTCCCAAAATACTGTTGTTAGGCTGTCTGAGGGTAAAGGCTATCTTAACATCCCTCCATCTCCTTTCTGTGTTTCCCTCCCTGTCTGTGTCTGACTGTGGGAAAAATCAGATGAAACAGAGTCAGCTTCTGAGGCCTGAGCTTGTTTGATATTCAATGATGTTTTTAAATATCCACCTCCTTCTCTCTGTCTTTCTCAGTTGTGTAGTTGATCTTTCCACAAGTATAGCAGTGGATGATTTCATTTTTTCAAAATAAAAGTAGTGGAGTGGAACCCTTAGAGCTCTCTATCAGATTAATTCATTTTATTTGCAGTAACATCCTGAACATTCGGGGCTCACTGATCATGCACAAGACTAGGCTGAGCAATCACTGACCTCACACACACACACACACACACACACACTTCATTTACATCACTTCTCACTTACGTCACATCACATCCACATAGTGAATTACACATCCCCGGAGCATATTGTAAAACTGTCACACGTGTAACAAACACAGCATCTCTCTGACCCTGAACTCAATCTGTCAAACATGTGTGCATCTGCCTTGGTGATTTGTGTGTGTTTGCGATATTTATATGTGATATGTGGGCATGCCTGTGTGTGTGTGTGTGTGTGTGTGTGTGTATGGGAGAGAGAGAGAGAGAGAACATGTCTGATTAAGTACCCTAGACAGATCATTTATCAAGAAATGAGGCACAGCAACCCAGCAGAAGTTATGCACTGAACAGGGACATAACAAAGTGTAACAGTGTGAATATGAAATTTAGAATTTACCTTGTGTGTCTGTGTGTCTTTGTGCCAGAAACAGAAGGGTGTATATGTTTGTGTAAATGAGTCAGAATTTGATCTCTCCGGTCCTATTAAGAATGGGTTTATTTACAAAGTGACCATGTTTCAGTTGCTTGCTTTCTCTGGAAATCCCCAGTTGAACAGTGCTGCACATTTGCTGTTTACTTAAAAGATGACCTGTGGCTACACTCCAAGAACTGTAGATGAAACGCTACATGCGCAGCAACACAAACACACACACCGAATGAGGACACATCCTGTCAAATAGTCCAAATAAACTCTGGTAAAAGTAGAGTTTTACTGCACTCTGGAGAGTTTTATACATGATTTATCCTCAAGTCAGTGCTAGTGTTGGTACAAACAGATTTTGGCTTTGGTTTATTAATGACTGCTGCGCAGCAGATCTTTCAAATCATCTCAGATGCTGTATTCATATTGAGTTACTGTTTATTCATAGGCTTGCAGCATTTCGCTTTACTGTGCTCAAACACTGCGGGGCAGCCCTGCACCCCCCCACTCCGTTGCAATTCTCTTTTCTTTCTCTCTCTCTCGTAGCCGAGCCTGCTCCCATGGCACTGCTGTAGGAAGTGATTAACTCTTCTTACCGCGTTTTGACAAAAACACACAATTTCAAAGACACACGCTCGCACAAACATACACGTTTACCCACACCCATAACTTGAACACAGTTTGAAAGTGTGTTTGAAAATGCTCTCATTACTTCAAGACTTCAAAGCAAGAAACTCTTTGGCAACACAGCTCAAACCGACTCATTATTGACCCTACACTTCTCTCTTCTTCCCAGACCCACAAACTCCAGTGTGCTTATTTTTGAACTACAAAAAAAAAGGTATGAATTCACCTCACTTTTACTCACTCTTTCTTTCGCCTGTGTCTTTCTCAGTACTTTGCTTTTGCTCACAAACACTGTGCAGAGACATCCTACTCCACTCTCATATAAACTATATGCTAATCCATGTTTGGATTGGAGGCTAACAGGATTTCTGCTGCACCTAACACCCATGACCTAATATGTCACGCAGGGATACTTGCAATAAAGTTACTTATTCTGAGTTCTGCACTCTGGTGATAAAGTCAGTAGGCATCGTCTAACACAACAATTTCCACAGTTACAAAATTAGACTGCTTTGTCAGGAGCCAGGCAATTTATGAAGTAAATAGTGAGGTATGGTGTCTATCACTCTTTTAGAGTGACTGTAAACAGAATAATACAGGAGCTTGACTAACCAAACCACCTAAAAGTACAGGTTACAGGTTTGAAACTGGTTTGTTGCATTTAATCAAAGTTGATTAAATGCAACATTTTAACTGTATTAGACGACGTTGATCAGTCCCAGATTAGAAGAGTTAAGACAGGATAAAACTGGAGATTATAAATCAGGACAAAGCACAGATGATGCCTTTTTAATATTTTATACTTGCCTTTTAAGATTGTTTCCTCGCCCGTTTAATCAACCACATTAATTAAGTTAAGTCTCCTTATTAAATCTGTGTGAAAAAAACAAAACAAAATGAAACAAACAACTAGAGGAGCCAAGATGGTTGGGGATTAAAAAGAAAAAAAAAACTGTAGCAACCTTTGTTGGATCTGAGCGCTGCGTAAAGCTACTGCCCTTCATTTCTGATCATCGGAGTGTTATGCCATCCAGTCGACTGTAATGATATCCAGTGGCAATGATTACAGAAGTGTGAAGCAGATGAGGCTCCAATGGGCCACATGGGGATACTGCTCTGTGTAATACTGAGGGCTGAGAGGATGACGAATGAAGAGAGCGACACAGTTGTCAGGATGAAGCAAGAACACACTGATGCCATGGGGCAGCCTGTCCTGAAGTTACTTGCGCAACAACAAGATGTCTTAAGACCCCAACCCTCGGAAAGGGAGTCCATGACAAAACAATCAAAGAAGCGAGTTGCAGGGTTGCATACTGGGTCATATTCAGCACTGTACAAAAGTCTTGAGCTACACCTTATTTCTTTATATCTTCCTTCCATTAGTACATTTTTTAAAGCGGTTCTGAGCAATAGCTCAATAGGCTGCTTGAAGGTCTGTCAAAGTTTTTCTTTGGATTGGCTTCTTTTTCACTCACATTCAGTCCAGTTTTTGTACCTGACCTTTCCTAGAGTAACGTGCGTTTTTTTTTTTTTAATTTACTGAACCACTTAACACTGACCTAAGAATCATTCAAGCATGAACTGAAAATCAATAGCAACAGATTTTTGAAATGTTGGTTCAAATCGTCATCATTTTCTACTGAGGAATTAAGGAGAGAGTGAGTGTCTACGGCCGTTTGTAACACATGGTGGAGGGCCTGTCATGGTTTGGGGCTGAATCTCAGACAGCGGTGTTGGAGATCTTATCAAAAGTGATGGAATTATAAACAAACAAAAGGTCAGATTTTGATCTACCATGCAATACCAGCCGGTAAGCATCTGATTAGCAGTGGCTTCATTTTTCAGCATGACAGTGATTCCAAACGGTTCCAGTGAAGGAAAAACATGCAGGATTTAAAAAACAGAAAACAAAACAAAACCGCACACACAGTGGAACATTATCATTCATGGATTGGCCTCCTAAGAGCCTGAACCACAAGATTACTGAAGCAGCATGGGAATGTGAAGGCCCTTCAGGAGGTCTGGAGAACTATTCTTAAGACAATTTAAAGAAATTACATGAAAGCTGCCTAAGAGAGTTCATGCTGTGTTGAAGAATTAGGGTAGTCATACAAAATTTCAGCTTTAAAGTTCATTAGAACTGTTCAAACTCTGTTGTTACCTTATATGCTGTATCCTACAATGTATCTATCGTTGTGGAGGACTATAAATACCTTGGAGTACACACTGACAATAAACTGGACTGGGCTACAAACACCACAGCACTTTACAGCAAGGGCCAGAGTCGTCTCTATTTTTTGAGGCGACTGAGGTCCTTCAACATCTGCCAGAAAATGCTCTGGCTTTTCTATGATTCTGTTGTGGCCAGTGCGATCCTCTATGCTGTTGTATGCTGGGGGAGCAGGCTGAGGGTCACAGATGCCAACAGACTCGATAAACTGATCCGTAAGGCCAGTAATGTTGTGGGGATGGAGCTGGACTCCCTTAAGGTGGTGTCGGAGAGGCGGATGTTGTCCAAGATAAAGACAATGTTGGATAACACCTCCCACCCACTCCATGACATGCTGGTCAGTCACAGGAGCACGTTCAGTGAGAGACTGAGAGTACCGAAAAGCACCACTGAACGACACAGGAAATCATTCCTGCCTGTATAGCTCCTCCATCTAACACACTGTTTACTGCTACAGCTACACCCTTCTTGCACATGCTCTTCCTTTTTCAGCTATTTATTAATAAGTGACTTTTATGTATATATTTGCATGTATATATTGTGCTATTCTTAGTTAGTGTATTGTCTGTCTTTGTTAATGTTTGTTTATAATGGAGCACTGTAATGAAAAATAATTTCCCCTAGGGATCAATAAAGTATTCTGATTCTGATTCATGTATGTTTGCATATTTCAGGACTTTCACATTCGGTGAGATTTTTAACAGGTTCTAATCCACCGGTAAAATAATTTTTATCATATATATTCATATGTAAAACATATATGTGGTTAATGCATAAAAACTGAACCCAGAACTGTATAAAATCTAACTCCTACTGATGCAAATGATGTGCAGCACTTTAATAACCCTGCCAACCCCCCAAAAAGCCTTTACCATATAAACTTAGGTAAGTATTTACCTATGAAATGGAAGAAAACATACATTTGCCTTCAGCAGCTGAAATACATCATCTGCTTCATTCTTTTCTTTTTGCAAAAGATGAAAAAGACACATTCAAAGCCAAGGACACCTCCGTGGAATGAGTAACTTAAAATTTCTCACAGTGAACTGAAACTCGCTGATTACGCCTCTAAAGCTTTATTGTGCTCAATGGCAGATAACCTTGGTGGCAGAAATTCACTCAACAACACTCATTACTGACAAGTGAAAGGAACAGAACATCTGTTATTACTTTTAATCAAGTTTCAAGAGTGTGCTGGACTTTTTCATTTCAAACAAAAAAAGCTAGAGAAGGAGATAGTGGGTTTTAATCGCATTTGTCGCAAACAAAACTCTGAGTCTTCAAGAGTTACACAAACACAGCAATAATCAAATTTTCCTTTTTCTTCATTTGAGCTGCAAATTAACTGCTGCACTAACGGCATTAACACCATTCAGTGCGCAAGATGATCTAAATGACATTGATGTTGTGTGTGTTTGTGTGTGAGTGTGTAGCTTCAAAGAACACAAACAAAAACACACTAGACTAGAGTCTAACAGAAAATATCCTTTTGTTCTGTATAAATGCTGTTGCTCAGTTGTGTCAGAGTCCAGCTGAAAATCCTATTATTTTTTGGGACGTATCTACCTGAAAGGGAATTCACACAGACTAACGCACGCAGATATGAACACCCCACAAAAAAGCTGACTAATCATGAGCCAACTTCATCTGCAAAAACATTTCCCGAGGGATCCACACACTTCAGCACTTGGCTACACAAATACATGCACACGTAAAATCTTTACATTTATAAAGAGACACCTACAGCGTCACACTCCTAAAGACAAACATGCAAAGACCAAGACAAACATTGTTGAATAAATATGGCAACCTTGAGTCTGTTTAGAAGGACAGCTACTTTGCTCAATTACCTACAAAATACCTTTAATCTTATCCATGTGCAAGTCCATTATCTGTAAGTCACATTGGTGCACTGACAGAGTCAAGCTTCTGAATACAACCAGCACACAATTAATATAGTCTCCACTTAGACTGATTATTAAACCAAAGAGAAAAACAAAACAATATGAAGTCACGTAGAATTGATTTCTTAAGTCTCTGGGAGTGTATTAGAGAAACAAACAAACACATTTCAATATATGGTTTTTGGATAACGATCCCGTCATTCATAATTTAAAACTATGAGCAATTTGGACGTACATAACTCACAGCATTTAGGACATTAACAGTCCTCGGTGTCGACAAAAAAGTAAATAGCCACAATGACTTTTTGCGTGTCAGTTCAGTGGGAATGTTCATTAACATGTTGGCCCAAAACTCCCTGGATAAGGATAAGTATTACCATCCTGGAAAAGACTATTTCCCAAAGCATAACACACACACACACCACTAGATCTCCTCACTGTAGTGATCAAGAGTTCGGGTTTATTAAAATTTGTTCCCTGTTACGAATAAATCTTTTGCAATTATTAACTAAACAAACAGCTGACTGACAGTGGTCACTTATGGGGAGCATTGGCAATATATGGTTGGATACAGGACCAGGCTAAGCTTAGAACAGGAGAGCGACACTCTATGTCTGCAAGACAAGTGTTCAGGATGAGGGCTGAGATGGTGCAGCTGTGCAAGAAGTTAAATGGCTATTATCGGCAAAACTCTGCTTCTGTCTGAAAAGAATTGAGACAGATCACAAGCTGCAAGCTTAAAGCCTCACATTCCACTAACAGCTTGCACCCAGCCGAAGACCTGAAAGATGGGACGTGCCTGACACGTTCCCCTCTAAACCATCCATCAGCGCTAGCCCACCAGCTCTACCTTTCCCACTAAAACAGGTCGTGGGCCTCTCCACAGCTGCCTACCACACAGCAGTCCTCTCCTCCCCTAACACATGGTTGTCTCTTTCCTGGAGAGAAAGAGACATCTTTTCCTGGAGAGAGATGTTAACAGACTATTCAAGAGACAAACCCCCACAAAGCAGCTGGGCCCGACTCCATGTCTCCATCCAACTTAAAGACGTCTTTATACCTTACTAGAGACAATCCATGTGTCAACTTGTTTCAAGGCCTGCACAATTGTTCCCCCCCCCAAAAAAACAAACAAACAAACGAAACAAAACAGAGACCACAGGACATGATGACTACCAACCCATTAAAATACAATGTGACCCTACACTTCATTGTTCAGCACCTTCACCCGGTGAATCCACGCCAGGGTCCTGTCCGTGGAGTTCAGCTCAGTTTTTAATTAACCATCATCCTGCTCCACTGCATAACAAGCTGTCCCTGCTGAGTGTGCCTGACACCACAGAGCACATGAAGCTGGGAAAACACAGATCATCACAGGTTCCTCCTAAGGTGGCGTTCTTTCCTCTCTACTAGTGATGTGAGCACCAGAATTAATGTGTGGGTGGGAATCTAAACATTACCATTTTGATTAAAAGCAGATGGGTTGAAGGTGACTGAAATATTACAGCACTAATGAGAAAAATAATAAAGATTAATGATGATAATAATAATGATTCTCTTTATTGTTGTCAGGCACAAATTAGCAGAAGAAGTTGTCACTGTGCCAATTCTGGGGTCCATTTGTATTTATTTAAAGCATGCCTGCTTCAGTGTAATGCTACAAAATTGTTTCACATAACTCACATGTAACTGACTAAATTGAAAATAACTAGTTTCCTTGTTTGGCTAGCTGGGAGATGATTAATGGGATGCAGGTAATGCATCACTACCCTCTGCTCTACACAGCTGCACCTTTACAACTGCAGGGTCACCAGTCTGCTCCTGAATGCTAAAGCTCGTGAAGTTTGAAGATGACCTGGTGTAGAGCTCAGTGCTCATCATGGACATAGTTGCAGATTTCAAGAACTTCCCAACTGTCCCCAACATTCTGTATGAATCCACAGTTGTCCCCCAGCTTCCTGGGACCATCGCCAGCCAAGGATTTATGAGGAGCTAAAGATCAGCTCCCTGTCACGCTCTCAGATTTAATTCATACAACAACAGAAGAAGTTTAACCTGCTGGAAAAAAATGTCTACAGAATAAGTCCAAGACCATTTTTCACCTCCTTTGGCACCACAACATTGCCAATACCAAGGACAAAGGCAGACTCCAGTGCATCATTCTGCTTAGAAGGTAATTAGGTGGAATCTGTCATCGCTTCGGGATTTGCACACTTTCAGGACCGCAAGGCAGATGGGAAAGATCAGGGCTGATCCACCCCACCATGGATGCAAATGTTTCTCCTCTGCCTAAATAACTTTTTTCTTTCTGCACCTGGTCCCCCTCCTCTCTCATACACACCTGCACACCTATAATAACACACATTTCTTCTAGACTTATATACTTGCACTCTGCACGGTTTCTTACACTTAACACTGTGAACATTTGCACATTTCATTTTTTGGTGCATCCTATTGCATCCACTGCAATATTTTAAATAAATATTAACAGTATGCTTGAACAATGTCAAATCAGCTAACTCCACAAATACATTATTTTGTCTGTACTTGCTGTACTTCTATGATAACAGGATATAAGGTTATCTAAAGTATACTTTACTTTTCTGTAAATCATGAACACACCACAAAAGCACCTGTACTTATTTTCAATGACACCTACCTTCTTGTAGAGAGAGCGCAGGTCTCTGTACTGCCACATACTGCTGAGGACTTGAGAAGCTGCCTTTACCACCTTTGCTGAGTGTCTGCATAGAGACAGAGACAGAAGGATTATTTCAAATTGACTTCACATCATAGTCATGCTGTCCCTTATTTTTTACCAGCTGCACAAAAAGTGTGCAGGCCAGGAGCACTTGTGAAAGCTTTAAGAATAAGAACACCATTGCTCTTTTCAACAGAGAAAAAGTTTCATTGCACGCAAACAGTTTTCAGATGAGTTTGAAATGACCCACTCTACCATGCTAATGGTCCCACCTCTGCCACTCAGATGAAAAATGACTCTAGTCAGAGTCAGTTCATAAGGCCTGCCCTCCTAATGGCTCCAGCGGGAAGCAGAAGGATGTTCATTTTCAATTTGCCCAAAACAAAAATCGTTGTCAAAACAAGCTTCACTCTGAGTTTTACAATTTCACACTAAAAAGAGCAAGAAGAGTTTGGACGACTGAACAATGTAGTAATGGTATCACCAGTAAACCACTGCATTAGCATTAGTTACACATGACTACAGTGATTCCCAGGAAACAGCTTGCAGAACCTCGATGTTAGATCATGAAAAAAATATTTAAATTCCAGTGTTTTTTTTTGTTTTGTTTTTTTTACAGCAAAGAGTCTTCAGCGAACGCTGGGAGTACTGGTATTTAAACAGCATCGTAAAATGATTTTGATCATTACTAGATTACGACTACACAGCCGACATTTTGACATGTAAGAGCAGGAAAAGCACAGGTTTATTAAAAGTCGCTGCAAGATGCAACATGCAAATCTTTAGAAAATGAAAATGAAATTTGGGGACTGCAAAAATCATGTTGCTATTTGTTTGACATGTTGGTTTTAACCCAGCATTTATCGATGTTTTTGGAATAGTTGGGAGTTGTTTCTGTTTATAAACAGCCATTAAGTGCTTCTTACAGTTGTAGTGTAAAGGGTATTTTCCCAATCCAGTGTGTAATTGTATGATTGGTACTGCTGATAATTAACATTTATTCTCAGCTTACCTTCCCCAGGAAAATAAAGATATGTTGGCTATTAGCAGATAACTACACTCACCATGAAATTTGCATTTGTGGAGGTTTCTTTCAGTACCTCATCCCTCTTGGGAATGGTGCCCTTGAGCACAGTTCCCTAAACAGGCCGAGTCCCTTACCATAACAATAAATCATCCTTTGACCTCCGTCTGATAACGTTCTGGTGTCATAGCAACTCCTGACCTACTGGTTGCCATAGCAGCTACGCAGAACACCCTGCCCAGTCTCCCATGGAAATATATATTGGCTGCATCTTGCTTGTTGTTCTCCAGCTGTCTTTTTTGCAGATGAAGGGTGATAGGGAAGGCGGACGCAGTTATGTATGAATGATGGATGTGTAGCCACATTAAGGCGCTGGTTGTTAATGACAACCTAAATTGAATCATGACTGAATGATGTTGTGACAGGTAACAATAAAATACTGAGGCCTTCTTGGATTTAAGCTACTTGTTATTAAGATCTAGTTGTGTTAACCTGAGGAAAACAATTAATGCAGAGCAATCTAAATCTTTTACTTTTGCATGTTTTGATGACAGTATTCAAATTTTAGATATTAATATTAACATTAGAACAAATCAAACAATGTACCATGTTATAGAAAAAAATATTTACAGCATTGTTTTCTTCCATGTGATAAACCATTTCAAGAAAACTACTGTAATGCATTTTAAATCAAGCATCTACCAAAGGATGAAGTATTAATGGTAGTACTTGTCATATACTGTGTGTTTGTTTTCTTTGAACAGTCTACCTTGCATAATTCAGTTAGTTTTCACTTTTTGGTTATTCTCCTTTCTTGTGCTTGAAGAAAAACTGTGTTTTGCCAGTGTCTAAATCCCGAGATGTCTAAAGCACAGCATCATCTTCTGCCAAAGGTTCGAAAGATTCACTTCTGCGGTGGAAGAAGCAGAGGCAGAAGAGTCTTTAACCTCCTGAGATCCTTAGTTTTTATATGGGGACATTACATTTGGGCTTTTCTGCAATTCACATGTCATTCTGCACAATACAGTCTAATATACTTATGTTACAGCAAGTTTACTGCTATTATAGTTTGTTTCATTTTGTGAAACTCCTGTATCGTTTTATGATGTTTGTATTGTTAATGGAAAGAAAATGTTAGTTAGCCTGTACAGGGGCAATGGCTGTGACTGGTGTGGCATCGCTACAGCCTCGAGGCCACGTCCTATATGGGGAGCAAAGATGGGCAGTAACGCGTTACTTGTAAACATGTAAATGATTACTTTTTTCAAGTAATGAGTAAAGTAAGGGATTACTATTGCAAAAACTGTAATTAGATTACCGTTACTTTCCCGTAAGCATGCTGTGTTACTGAAATCGTGATTTTTTTTGCTAGAATGTCTCATGACAGTGACGTAAGCGAGTATGACGTTCGTGACAACAGCTGTGTGCAGATCAACAATGGATAATATATCGAGTGCGGGAGAGAGTATGAGCGTGCAGCGTTTAAAGCGTGGAAGTACTGACCTTATTTTGAGTTTGATTCCATAAAAAGTGACAAAAACATTAGTGTCCGTTGTGCGTGGGAAGAAAACTTCTTTTTACAGCGAAACCCCCCCTAAACTTCCAAGCAAGCACAGAGTGCGCTACGACGTAATGGGAAATTCACAGAGAAACTTGCGGTGTGCCCTGGTGCGGCACACCTGCACCAGGGCAAACCTCCCCCTACCCCACTCCTGCTTTACAGGTGAAAATAGAGCAACAGGACCGCTAGTCTTTGATTTTATTTATTTTCTGCTGTGTTTTACTTGCATCTATTTGAACGAGTGAGTGTAAACACAAAAAAATATTTTCTTTTATGTGCTGGAATGTGCAGAAAATAGGTTTAAATGTTAAACAAATTTCTTCCAGTCAGAGAATGTTGCATATAATTAAATTTTTGCTTGATGCATAAAGTCTGTGAAGGTTCTCAGTCATCCAGGTCGTTGCAGTCAGAGGAGCTGGCAAAGAAAAGCGTCTGGACTTCTTTAAGTTGCTTGAAGACGTTTCATCTCTCATCCAAGAAGCTTCTTCAGTTCTAAGGTCAAAATGCAGAGAGTCCCAGATTTAAACCCAGTGGGAGTATCCCCCCAAAGAGGGAGAAAGGACCCCCTGATGATCCTCTACCTAATCACATGAGCCAAGGTGTGAAAATGGGTGTGGGTCCCATTCAGCCAGGGTTTCGGGTGAGCTCATTGTGAAACCTGGCCCCACCCTATCATGTGATTTCCTGAGGTCAGGTGGCCCAGGATGTGAGTGGGTGTTAAGGCGTCTGGGGAGGGAACTCAAAACTGGATTATAGATGGCAGACAGTTGGTGTTGTAAACCACCGCCTCTGTTCAAAGATGGTCGCTCACAGTGGACATAGATGGCTTCTTTCACTCCTCTTTCAAACCATCTGTCCTCTCTGTCCAAAATGTGAACATTGGCATCCTCGAAAGAGTGTCCTTTATCCTTAAGATGCAGATGGACAGCTGAGTCTTGTCCTGTGGAGGTGGCTCTTCTATGTTGTGCCATACGCTTGTGAAGTGGCTGTTTGGTCTCTCCGATGTAGAGGTCTGGGCATTCCTCGCTGCACTACACAGCATACACAACATTGTTAAGTCTGTGTTTTGGAGTTTTGTCTTTGGGATGAACCAGTTTTTGTCTGAGTGTGTTGCTGGGTCTGAAATGCACCGGGATGTCATGCTTGGAGAAAACTCTCCTGAGTTTCTCTGATACACCGGCTACATAGGGGATAACAATGTTGTTGCGTCTGTCTTTCTTATCCTCCCTCGCTGGTGTCTGGTCTTCTTTTCTGTGCCTCTTTGCTGACTTTATGAACACCCAATTAGGATAACCGCATGTTTTGAGTGCTTCCTTTTACATGCTGTGTGTTCCTTCTTTTTCCCTTCAGGCTTAGAGGGAACATGTTCTGCCCGGTGGTGTAGGGTCCTAATTACTCCAAGTTTGTGTTCCAAAGGGTGATGGGAGTCAAAGAGGAGGTACTGGTCCGTGTGTGTGGGCTTCCGGTAAACTTCAATGTTGAGGTTGCCATTCTCTTCAATGTGCACAGCGCAGTCCAGGAAAGGCAAACAGTCATCCTTTGTGTCTTCACTGTGAGCGACCATCTTTGAACAGAGGCGGTGGTTTACAACACCAACTGTCTGCCATCTATAATCCAGTTTTGAGTTCCCTCCCCAGACGCCTTAACGTCCACTCACATCCTGGGCCATCTGACCTCAGGAAATCGCATGATAAGGTGGGGCCAGGTTTCACAATGAGCTCACCCGAAACCCTGGCTGATTGGGACCCACACCCAGTTTCACCCATTTTCACACCTTGGCTCATGTGATTAGGTAGAGGATCATCAGGGGGTCCTTTTGTCCCTCTTTGGGGGGGAAACTCCCACTGGGTTTAAATCTGGGACTCTCCACCATTTGACCCTTAGAACTGAAGAAGCTTCTCGGATGAGAGGTGAAACGTCTTCAAGCAACTTAAAGAAGTCCAGACGCTTTTCTTTGCCAGCTCCTTTGATGCATAAAGTTAAAAGATTAAAACTTACTGATTACGTTACTGATTACTTTTTTCAAGTAACTTTACCAACACTGGTGTGGAGCCAAGATGGCCGCCATCTGCAGAGAATCATTTGTTTCCTTTGTCATTCAAGTGGCTACATCTGTGTCTAGAAGAAGAGGAGTAAGAAGGGGTGAGCTGCCATTTGTTTTCTCCTGCTTTGCTAAACTAGAGAGGTAAGCCCATTGTTTTTCATTTGTTACTTTCAGGCAGGTCATCTGAGTTTGTGTTGATGCTTAGTTCTGTTTGTTTGTTGTTTTGGCCTTAGTTCATCCTGAGGATTTTATACTCCTGAACTTTTGAATTTGTTGAATAAAAAATACAGCATTGTTTTTTTTTTCATAGAGAAGTTGTTCCCTCAGGGTGCTTGCGTCTCAGGGAAATGGATGCCTTTTTCATGTCATGTCTAGGCCTCTTACACGGGACTTCAGTATATTAAAGAATGCTGTAAACTAAACCTATCCCCCCGATGTCAGGACATCATTTCTATTCAAGTATTTATCATTTTAGTTTATTTATTTATTATTGTTATATGTATTCTGTTTAGAAATCTTTGCTATTTATCAGGTTCAACTAATCCCAAACAGCTAAGAGAAATTTAAACAGGTGCTCAGGTTTTAGATTAAGGACGTTTTTATAAAGACATTTTATAGAATAAGTCCCATATTGTCCTTTAGATAATAGTGTATCTAAAGTGCTGTAGAAGATGTGGTATTTTAGCATTTCATGATGCAGATCTTATAGTGTAAAATAAACCGATGTTTACTGCTAAGCGGTTTTTGGTAGAAGTAAATTTTCATTTTTAAAATTTAGTAGTTACTCACTTGTCTCCTTTGCTGCGGGCAATGCCGATGAGTTTTTCGATGCCACCGGCATCACGTAGAGCTTTTGCGTTTTCCATGTTTTTGGTGATGACTTCATGCAGTGCGCAACAGATGGCAGTCACTGTGTCATCTGACATGGCCTTGCTGGGAGGGCCTGTGGTTCCAGAGGTCCCACTGCTGGTTGCATTATTGTTGCTGCTGCTGCTGCCTGGTAACCGATGGATCAAATCTCTCATTGCATATTTACCTGGAGAAAATGAAAGAAAGGAACAGGAATCCTTATTAACTTTTAATCTTCACACAGTTTTGTTCAAAGCAAGTCTGAGTGACAGTCACTGGATTTTGTGGACAACATTTTTTTTTAAGTTAATATCACATGCAACCACTTAATAGATACAAAAAAAAAACCTCCATAAAACTTCAGCTTGAGAGGGCACATTGCAAATCCTCTGATGCATACACTAATTTCAGGACTGCTGAAATTCCAATAAAAGGGGCGACTTTTGGTATTTCGGGGAAAAGGCTGGCATATTAAAAAACTGACATTCAAAGAACTGGCGAGATCGAAGCTACAGAAAGAGGGTGTAATTAAGAAGTACAGGAGATGTCAGATAGGAAGCACATGAATTATGAGAAAGTGAAACAGATGGGGATGAAAGTATTTAAAATCTAGGCTGCCAACAATACTTGTAATTTAAGCTCACCCACAGAGGAAGTCAGTAACGTTCTTGTGCAAGTTAGCTCAAAGAGACTTGAGAAGTGATATAGCTACTTTCAGCTGCTTCCTTATTCACAAGGGGTTGCACAGCACGTATCTGCCCATGTTTGATTTGGCAGAGTCTTTACACTGGATGCCTTACTTAACACAACCCCAAAGAGATTTGTGTCTCCTACTGGAATCAAACCTTGGATCTTTTATACAACGGAGACACTCGAGAGGTGAATGAATGAAATTCCAGAAAATATCGTTTAAATGAGAAATGTTCGATGACGTGCATTCAAATGTCGACAATAATTCCTGAATCTTCCATTCAGAAAGTCACCGCGGAGCGAAATATGAACATGACTGTGGACACGGGCCAATATCAGAGATCCAAAGTTATCAGAGCAAATATGTGATGAGGACGAGAAGCTGAGGGATTGAACAGATGAGGAGTGATTGTGCTGACTAAGGTGGTGGTGGGCATGAATCAAACATGAGCAGCAGTCAAAAAGTAGGAAACGCACTGACCATCACAAAACCCGTCAGTAACGCCTGAGTCAGGCTGAACCCCTGAGACATACCCCACAGGTCATGTTTCATGTAAAGAACAATCAACGTAGACACAGGGGTGAATACTGAATAATGAACAAGATGAAATGTGGTTAATTTTTAACAAAGTCAACCATCAGAAAGACGAGGATTAGCCTTTGGCTCCACAGCACTCACAAAGAGGTGCACTTCAATCAAGTGACCATCTTCACACGGATGACTCAGTGCGTACCTCCTATATGACGTGTTTTGCTGGAAGCGACAATGCGCACCACTTTCTTTGTATACAAGGTTCGATAATGAACGGCTCCCCGCCGTGACTCATGCATCCCTTTAAAATTCATAAAAGTGCATGTCTCCCACTGGTGCTGGATCAGATGAAAACAGTAAGTGCTACTGTTAGTGCGTAACTCAACTGTTGAATCATCTTCAAGTGCGCCATTACATCCTCTCTGGCAGCAGAGGAAACTCAGGCCAAAATACTCAATTTGCAATAAAGTGCTTTTGGATTTGACCAAGTGGTTTTTGTTTTGGGAAAAAAAGCTTCTAAACAACTCATTTTAAGTAAAGCTACAGTATAAAGCTACTAAATACTCAGTACTTTGTATCAGAGGTCCAGTGTTTTGCAGATCTGTGGTTCTGTTTTGAATTTATTAAATTTCACTGTAAAAAAGATGAAAAATTATAACAGCAAAGAGATTGGTTTCTTCAGTTGTGGAATTAAGTTAGAGCAAAGTCTGAACCTAACATCTTTTTCTCATCTCCCGTCTTTTCTTTATTTGCTATTTATCAAACATTCTTCCACATTACACTGAATGATTTCCCCAGACCAATGCATCACAGTGACATCCACGCAGGCCCTACAGCCTCACGGTAAATCCCTCACTCATATTATGTCTAACAAGGCGTCGAGATCTGGGAAGGATTGAAACACCAAAGCAACACGGACAAAAGAGAGATCCTAGAATAACGTAGCACAGGATATTGTAAGGGAGCAGTCACGTGCAAAAAGAGTAATGATGATTTTCTGTCCATGTATCAAAGTATCCTTGAGCAAGGCACTGAACCCTGAGACGCATCGACTGAATTGTGAGTGTGTGTCAGCTAAAAGTACTTTAGTGTGGATAAAAGTGAGTAGAAAGGCATTATATAAGCACCTGTTTATTTAATATTCTCACTCTCTTTCTCTTACACACACACACACACACACACACACACACACAGATCCATCTGTACGCATAGAGTTGAGAGTTAATTGGCCAAGTGTTATCACAGGCCGGCAGGCTGAACCGAGGTTAAGTGGTCACTGTATTTTGGCTGTGGAAACACAGTTAAGCTACATTCCAAGATGAAGACTCATTATTTGACTGACTTGAATCACTCAGACTAATTCTTGACTGATTTGCTTGCTGATGATTGATTAATTTGCTGGCGAATTGCTTTATTTAATGATCTGACTAAATTCTGAGTGAGTGACTCAATTATTTACTGCCTGACTGCATGACTTATTTACTCACTGTCTGACAGACAGATAATTTACTCCTTGAGTGACTGACTGTATGATAAAGTTAGTGACTAATTTATCAAGTGACTGACTGCAGGTAATAACAGTAATGACAAAATGAGAGCATATCTGAGTCTATTAATCTAAATATCTTCTGCCTATAGACAGAAGTGCTGATAAGATGCCATCAGCATGTGCCTAAATATGCTTGCATATTGTGAGCGTGCACCTGCTTGTGTGCATGTTTGCATACACAGGTGTGTTCTTCTTAGTCTCACCAAAACTGCATTCATGACCAACTGTGAGTGAGCAGATTATAAGGAACGAGAGAGGGAAAGAGGCTGTAAGAGGAAGGGTAGAAGATGGAGACAATCAGAAGTAATGTCTCAAGGACATAGAAACTCAGGAAAGAAAGCAAATGTTTTTGCTTACATATACATTGCGCTGAGACGGATGCAATGCTGAAGAATCAAACGGATGGGTCCTCGTTATTTCCAACCCTTCTAATAACAGTCTTGTTAGAGGAAGAGGCTGCATCCCGATAATCAGTGAGAGGTGAGACAGAAATCCTCCATACACACAAACACACCCAACAAACCAAGACGACACGTACGCGTACAGATAAGCATACACACCAATACGCATCTCATCTCAAACGAGACGACGCTCATTATCTGGCTTTCCGTTTGTTTGCTTCGGTTTTTGACTTGTTTATTCTGTTTTTGTAGGATTTTTCCAAGTTACCTGTTTTGGAGTGAAATATATAAGACATTATTCATATTATATTTTGAATCCAATTTTTACGAGATAATGTTTTGTCTCTGGGGAGCTTTATTGTGTTTTTATCAGCTCACAGCATTTATCATAAAACAAATATTAATATTGCATGAGGAAATGAATCGCAGACTCTAAATTAAAGCAAAGCTACGCTCAGACGCCACTTTAGCCAAATACAATCTGGCCTTTTTCCTACACTGAGACATATGATACCGAGAGCCTGCAAGAAGCTTATTGATGAATTATAGATTAATATAAATGAGAGGGAGTTGCTGCACTTTCCTAATGTCAGTACAAAATTCAACACATTTTATAGCTTAATCTTTTGATGTGCTCATTACCCTGCTGGAGATACCGCTTGTTAAAGCGCAGCGCTGGAGTTTACTTACTACTAAGTATACAATCCATCTCTCGTAAGTCTAACGTATTTAAACGAGGGATAATTAGAAATGGTTAGAAAGAGTACAGATACAAATGGGTTTAATAACTCACCATATTGTAGTACAAACAACCAGAAGCCAAACTGAATGTCAAAGCCAGAAACTTTATATAGCAATATTTCATGTAATCTCACAGTGATCATAAGTGCACGCACACGGAAGAAATAATCGAGCTGAGGAGAGGATTAAGACGGATATTTTTTTTTACGAGTGGGTTGTGACTCATTCTATTTTAAAATCCTAATGTGGCACCTCTACATGCTAGTGTGCAATCTCCCCTCTACTCTTATATCTACTTTCTTTGTCGCTGAAATGTGAGCTAGACCCCGAACATGTCCTCAAGGAGGGAAACAAGCCCTGTGCTGATCACGGCACAGTCTAATAAACCTGTATTACACAACTCCTCCAATATAGCTATCTTCACCTGGGAGGCAGAGCTGGTAATGTATTCCTGTGCTGCATTCCCTCATGTGTCGCTAACTCCCGCTGAGCAGGGCGTGCTTCATCAGGGCCATAATGGCTGATTTGATTTAAAGAGATCCAATTACCCTCAACAATGGAGCGATTTGATTGTTTACTGACAGAGAAGGGGGAGTGTTATTGAAGTAAAATTGGAGGTAATTGTCTCAGGGAGATGTGGGGAAAGATGAAACTGCCTGATTGGTTGTGGCGTCCGGCTGTCTGAGAATAAAGGATGGTTAATACACGGTTATCAGTGACTGGGTCGGGGTCCCAAAGGTGGGCTGGTGAATGCTTCCTGGTATCAGAAGCTTCTGGCAACATTGTTTTTTTTAACCTCTTTTGTGTTTTCTGAAGTTGTTGTAGGCTGAATAAAAGCTAACGACTCTATGAAAGTTTACCGCTCGAATAAACAAATCAAACATGACTTGTGACAATGATGTTTTCATAAACGCGTGAATTTGATGATGGAAAATGAATACACGTTGGGAATACAGTTATATGTGCAACTGAAGAGTTTGCTATGGTGCCTCAAATTATTATACAAACAGGCAGTCTAATAAAAACAGGTAACTGCAGTCTAAATAGAAAAAAGTATATAAAGGAAGCCACTATATCTGTGACAGATGTAATTCTTAGGTGCATCTGTGTGATTTGAATCAGTGTCTCACGGGTGATTTCATCAGCAGTACATCACCTCATTGACAGGGGGTGCCAGATTCAAAGCAACAGGGTGTTGCTTTCTATTTGCAGGGGATATTCCTATATTGAAAGCATAGAAGTGATGCGGGCAACATCCTTTGATGTCAGACAGTCAGATTTCACATTCAATATGCAGCCATACACCAAGATTACATCAATATTTAAACCCTGAAGACATCTGTAAACATTAATGCTGTCATTCTGAGATGCAAAATGATTATTGGCACAAAATATACTGATTTTCTTACTTAAATCACCAACGGAAACACACACACTCTGGTTAATGGCTTGTTTGGAAAGCACATGAACTGAAGTTTATGTCCACACAGGAGCGGAAACCGCAATCGCACGCACCCTGCAGCCAAACGATCAAAATCTTCATTAGGCAGAAATAAATATAAATAACCTGAAAGAACTGGCTGATTTCCCCACAGCAATAGGAAGTGTATTCCTTTTAACTTCCAAATAAATAAATAAGCTTCAGATGAGAGTACAGACATGAAACACAGCAGGTTTAAAAGGTCAGAAATGGAGGTAAATTGGAAAGTGGCATGCTGTTGCTTCCCAGTAATAAACTATTCTGGCTTCCTGCGCTTGGTTTTTCACACCAGTTATATCTCACCCTTTTGTGTCTGTCTTTGATGTCTGCAGTTGACGAGTTTACAGTTTAAATTGTAGAAGAAGAAGAGCATAAGACATGGAAAGCGTTAGACGAGGATAAAGGGAGGAGAGGCAGGGATGTGTTTTTTTCACGTGTGAGGAACCTGTGACTTTATAACAGGCATTCTGCACACATATAGAAAAATGCTTGCTTGGAGAGACATATAAGACGCACACTCTCAGACATAAACACACTAACACGTACTGAGATCAAAGAATTTCTTTACTTTATTTGGTAGCTAAAGCTCTGCTATAATCTTAGTGATGAACACTGGGAGGTCTCTTCAGAGACATTTTCACGAAGAAAAGCACGAGAGCTTTGAATATGTCTTAAAAAATACAGAACAAAACTGAAGGGTGTTTGTGCACCTCCAAAGATCATGAACCAGATCCTGGAGTCATAAGTTTAAGGCCCTGAAAATCTGCTAATCATCAAACAGTGTTTTCTTTCCCTCTCTTCTATTTGTTGCTTTCCATTTCTATTTCTCTTCTTGACACGCTCCCAGTCTGGCAGAGGACAAAGAATGCCAGTGTGCTGATAAAAGACATGCCAGACCCTCGAACACGAGAGATTCATCCCGAAGGCGACGGAGAAATTTCATAAAGTGCTGCTGCAACAGGGACAGTGTGTGTCAACTTTGTGTGAGTCAGTGTACATGTCCGCACTGTCTTTCAGCCTGCTTTCTTTGCAAAGTTGTTTGTGCTTACCATTGTGCAGTCTGTTGACAGCAGGGATGGAAAAATATGTAAAAATTGGCGTGGGAGAGGAAAACACAAAATGGACATTCTGTGGTGATCTAAAAATATTTTCTTTGGCTGGGAATGCGCAAAGTGGAAGGAAGCATGTAATGTAATTTCCCCTCCCTGCTCGGTGCAATCAGCCAGCCTACAACGACGTCGGTGTCCTGGAACAAAATGTTTAGATTTAAGGCTTAAAACGGGTGAGTTGTCACCACCTTTCCCCCTTTTTTTTTTTCCTGAAGCTGACCTCGAGCGAATACACACTGACGCCTACACACACACTTGCAATCGTGCAATTAGTGACATCCCTGTGGCGCACTACATTGGTTTCCACAGTAACACTCCCCAGCACTGATGTCATCAACGCGAGACACAAAGAGCAGGAGACTGCGATAGAGGGAAGGTGAGGCGTTATGAGCTCATGTCTGAAACTACACTGAGAGAAGACGAGGGAGGAGGAGGAGAAGGTGTGGGAGTGGGATAAATGAACGAGAGGTGAAAATTGGAGAAGAAGAGAGGGAAAGGAAAAGTGTGAGATGGAGAAAAGGGCGTGTAATATTCATATTAAAGAGAGGAAGGTGGCGATGTATAGTGAAAACGAATGGATGATGGCTTAAGCCATCAAGACGTGTGGTTAGAGAAGAGAGGGCTAAGAAACAGGAAGAGAAGTGGAGGAAGTAGACTGTTACTCCACTTTTACAATTTCCATCCAGTGTTATCTTTTATGATGGCAAGCTGCTCTCATTTTTATTATAAATTAATAGCACTGATTTTATTACTGTAATCAGAGTAAAGTACAATTTGTCTTCTGTGAACAGTAAGAAGTCAGAAAGATGATCGCTTTATCCCTATTCTGAGGGTGTTTTTATTTGACGTGATTCCAGACATGCTCTCTTTACATTCAGCCACGAGGAATATCAGTGCGAAACTGGCCTGTGTCTGCATAATGTTACCACTGAATCAGGCTGATTACAGCCAGGGTGTTTGAAAAGGGTTAAACAAGACAACAAGAGAACATCCTGATAAGCTGAGGTGTGCACCACAACAAGCACCCACTGATTCATGTGAGAGAGGCGCTTTGGAGCCACTTTCAAGTGGAGAGCTTAGTTTGATGTTACTCTATTACTCAATTACTCTAGACCAGATGCAGAAAGGAAGCCAACAAATCTGGTATTCACGCGCTGACTGGATAGATTTTCATGCCTTTTTGTGCTCTCTGCTTGGAGCGAGTTTTTTGTGCCGTATGTGCACATCATGTCCATCACTATAAAGAATTCTTAAAAGTCTCAATGCTTTTACGAAAAACTAAGAGAATAATTTGTTTAATAAGTAAAACAGTTTCACAGAAGTCCCATATTTTTTAAAAATCTCACACTGCAGATGGGATTTGTGTTTGGAATCAAATCGAATTGAAACCCTCACGCCGAAACTTGATTACAGGTTGCAGTTGAGGCCGCTCACTTTGTGCAACGGCATTCATTTATAAAATTTCTTAAACACATGTTTGCATTCATTGCATTTACATGAAATGCTAACCTTTGAATGTGGTTACAAGCATTGCCTGTGTGTTTAAATGGTTGGTGTATTTGGAGAAAATACAGTGTCTTTTTGGCATTCAAGAGCTGTTTCCAATTCATGTGTGTCAAATTACCATCTGTAAGTAAATGGGGAGGAATTGCACTGACAGACAGTGTAGCAGTGAATGGGCCTCATTTATTGCTACACAGGCGTACAGTACATTATGCAAATCAAAAACTATGAAGGAGGTGAAATCAGGAGAGAGACAAAAACGTTGACAGATGAGAAGAATGATTCTCTGCGACATCAATATGCTACTAAATCACATTACAGGGGGATTGGAATATAAGCATACATATGCAGTTAGGTCTTAGCTATCACTGCTCTCTATTTTTTCCCCTCTTGTTTCATTTTCCACCGCTCTCTGCTCGGTCTCTTTAGCCTGACTTGGCCCCTCTTTGCGTTATTCTTCAAACCTTCTCGATTCTTGCTCCTTCCCTCTCGCTTGTCTTGCTCTTATCCAATCACAGAGCTTTCCAGAGGACTTGACACTGAGGTTATTGTATGCGAAAGATGATTCTCTCTCTGCTGGCGCTGCTGAGCTCTCACGCAAACTACCACTCCCCCATGGTGATGCTGCCAAACTTACCGGCACTAACAGGTTATGACACACGAGTTCTATAAGCCGAAGATTTGGCTTTTGCTTTTAGAAAGAGGTGATTTTCTCTAGATTAGCCATGCAAAATGATATTATAATTGGCTGGAACTTTGATCTTACAAAGACAGAACAAACTGCGCTTTGAAATCACTTTGTGGCTTCAGGTTAAACTGTTGTTTTACTGAAGTATGTGGTGTAAAGTAAAAAAGGTGTCTGAATCAGAGGTTAGAGTCACTGTAGTGAATAAAGTTTTTGAACACTGGCCAAATGGGGCTTGTCTCAGGAGTGCCTGGCCTCTGCCTCTTCTCTGTCAACATGTATCAACTTACACCTTGCCAAGAGCAAAGGCTCAACCCTCACTATTCCCTCTCCTGTTTCACTTGCTCGCTCTCAATCTTCTCTGCTTTTAGGAAACTTTTTTGTCAGTGGGTGCCACTGACACTGACTATCTTTCTACTTTACTTGTTAAGAATAAAACATTCGTCTTTTAACAGCTAACGATTATGAAATGACTTCTGTGATTTAAGATAGCTGACCTGAGTCAGCATACCATCACTCTAAATGTAATAAATGTAGTAGTTCATTTAAAAAATCCCTGAGAAGGTGTCTGCTGTGTCTGACAGTCCCACTGAGAATCAGCATCCCTCCCTGCAGCTTTATGTAGTTTGTGGCACAATATTTCCCGTATTTCCAATATTTTCAGTCTATAAACTGCAGCAGCGTCTTCTTAAGTCCTCTTTTTTGACTTTATTTTGTATTTTTTTGTTCTCATGCATCTGTCAGATGCATAAAATTTCTATTGTCATGGTCGTGGTCTCTGATCCAGAGTGTGTTTGGACTCTAAATTCTGGCTCTGTTTTGGTTGTAATCTGAGTTTTGATGTTTTGAGTCTTTGATTTAGAGCCTCTGGGTCTCTTCTTTTCTTAATATGCCTTCGAGTTTAGTTTAACTTTTGTATCTTTGTATTCTGGGTTATGTGGCGATGGTTCATTTTGATTCCTGGAGTTTTGGTTTGGGCAGCACTGTTATCACTGTTCCCTCACAGCAAGGAGGTCCTGGGTTTGAATTCATCATCCACTCAGGGCCTTTCTGTGTGTAATTTTGCATCCGTGTCTGTGTGGGTTCTCTCCGGATACTCTGGCTTCCACAGTCCAAAGACATGCAGTTAGGGGTGGTAGGTCAATTGGTGATTTTAAATTGCCAATGACTGGCTGGCGACTGGTCCAGGGTGTGTACTCCAGCATGCTTGAAGCTTAGACCTGCCACCCATTAAAACATTTTGTTAAAGTATTCAACAAAAAATTAAGCTTTAATTTATTTGCACTCTATTTTATACTTTGTATTTTTAATTGGGTTACAGTGGTGAACTGTTGTCTGAGAGCAAGTGGGTCCTGGGTTCAAATTCACTGGCTGGATGTGGCCTTTCTGTTTGCATGTTCTCCCTGCATGTAGTGGTACCCCAGCCTCTTCACACAGTCCAAAACATGCGTGTTAGGGTAACTGTTGATCCTAAATTGGAGTGAAGGTGTGAATGTGAGCGTCAGAGGTTGTCCATCCCTCTCTGTTAGCCCTGCAATAAATAGACTGATGACTTGTCCCGGGTGTAACCTGCCTCTTGCCCTATGACAGCTGGGGCAGGCTCCATCCCCCAGCGACGCTGGATAAGCCGATGGAAATGGATAGCTAGTGTCTGGAATTACTGCTATAGGTGGAGAGCAACAAAAAAGGCTGAAAAAAGAGCGACATGCAAAGGCCTTGGATTGTTTTTCACAGGGATACAAATTAATGTAGCTGTAAGGTCACTGCTATCCAATTCCCTAATGATACATTTGTAGGTGTATTGAATAAACAACAGCAACAAAATAAAACAAAAATCATTCAAATCCATTCAGATGTCTCTATGCTAAGGCTTCAATTATCTGTAATCCCCCGTTGTGTGCCAGCCAGACCGTCACAGTAGGGGGCGTATTGAGCTTTGCCGGTGGCATTCCCCATTGTTCTAACAACACTCTGCAAAACCACAGAGGCACCAGAGACCCCTCATCTGAAACTGAGGGTAGCGGGGTTGCTATAGGAACCACCGAGCCCATTAGGAAGCTAAGATTACCCAAGATAGTAGAGGAGGAGAAGTGATATCAAACAAATGCATTTATATGCTTTTATGTTCACGTGTGGTGTTTGCTTAGGCACACACACGCACACACACACACACACACACACACACAATAGTGTCTTAATGCGTCAGGTTAAGAAGTGATCTCTACTACCTAGATGTGTTGATGCTACCAGATTGACTGAGGCTCACTCATTACCACTGTGTACTTTTCAAAGCCAAAAGCAAGCCTTTGATCTGCTTGTCTCTTCTGCTCTCTCCCTCTCTTCTGCTTTGTTCAGCCCATCTCTTTCAAATACATATCAACTACCCCTTTATTTTACTGCACTTTATTTCTTAGTCTAATTTTCTCACGCCAACAAACACACCTTCGCTTCAGTTAAATAACTATTTTAATCATTTAGAAAAAAAACTGCAATTTTGCTCTCCGACTTACATAGCAGAACAAGCCAACCTCTTATATGTTTTATATGATCTCCGTAGGCAGGACACTTCCAAACATGATGCGCTTATTAAGCGACAGTTGAAAAGTTTAAATTTTCGCTCATTATACACACTTAATTGCAAATTTAATTTTCATCATTAACTACACAAGGTGAGCCAGAACAGACCAGAATATCATTTGAGATTAAATTAATGACATGCATCCAACGTTTGTAAGATTAAAAAAGCCAGTGACAAATTCATTGGTGCCTCACCACACCCCTTGGATAAGTTTTTATCAGTACTCACCAATGAGCTCCTTGTTCCTGATGTCCAAAGCCATATTTCTGAGAGCAGTGGCGACAGCGCACACGACTTTATCATTGTCTATCCTCAATAATTCCACTAGGATGGGAAGGCCTTTCTCCTTACGGACAGCAGCACGGATGTACACTGACCACTGACAAGAAAACACAAGTGGAAAGAGTTAGTGTTAACAGTGTTAACAGTGTTAACAGTGTTAACGTCCAACGACCATAAAGAAGGAGTATATTTACACTTAATCTTGCACAGGAGGATTTTAAATAAAAGTTAAATAGAAGAACACCAGCAAAATAACAATTAATTAGTACCATGTTAAAAAAACAACAAAAAAAAGAGACTGCAATGTGAAATTAGGATAACAGTGTTTTGCTTAATAAAATTGTCATGGGTGCTTTATATGAAATTGTTTACACCCCATAGATTTCCTTTGAGTAAAGTGGTTAGTGTAGGAAAAAAAGGAAAGAGGCAGAAAGAGCTCAGTGGTCAAATGGGAGATGTTATATTCAGCAACTGACGCATTACGCTGTGTCACAAGTAATATACTGTGAGAGGGAGAATTATATGAACCAACCAGATGAGTTTTAAGCCTGGAGACCTCTCTATCTTCCCTCAACAACTATCAAGGTACCCTCAAATGGGCCACTCAACCCTGAACAGCTCAAATGCATCTGCCTTATGGGTCAATTGCAGACAATTGGGGAGGTACTGAAACGCCCAAGAATCGGTAGAAGTGGTTGAAGTGTGAGGCTGAAAGTTTCTGTCACTTTTATAATTGATCTTTCCACAGCATGTAAAGGTTAAAACACAGTTCTGTTTACAAACTGTGTTTCTTCATATGATCATTTTAGGAAATATTTTACCCTTGGATTGAAATGATCTTTGGTAAGACTTACGTGGGCAGAGTTTAGTGTGCCAACACTAATTCTTCACAAACAGCTCTAATTTAATTATAAGAATACTGACAATGAAGTTAAAAACACAACAGGAGAAAACAGAACAATACATGCATGTAAACACACACACACACACATGTTCATACAGTTAGGCTCTTGTAAAATAAACGCAACACAAAAAGTAATGAAAATTTGTGTTTGGTTGAATATTTCTTTGTTCTAAGAGTGCTTCTTGGCAATAAGTCTTACACTGTTGGAAAGCTTGTTTATTCTCCCTTAAATGGTGCCACATTTGTAAGGAAAATGCATTTGTGGGTTGAGCAGTAGAGTTGAGCGTGTGGGTTGCACCCATGAAAAATTTGCAGTCTTTTCTGCTTAAAACATTTTACTCTGCTATTGACACTTTCCTGGATTTCCTGGATTGAATGATTAAAGGATGAATAAACACGACACATTGGAAATTTAATAATGTATTCACTTAACAACAGACTAGCATGTGGAAGAACCACACAGAGCCATAACAGCCTTGCACCTCAAACTCATGCTGGTCACCAGTTTGGTTACACACTACTGTGGGATGGCCTCCCATTCTTCAAACAGCATTTGTTGCAAGTCATCCAGCGTGGTTGTGTTGGTCACTCTGGCATGAACGGTGAGCAAAAGCTGATCACATGAGTATTCAGTGGGGTTGAGGTCAGGACTGGAGGCAGGCCATTCCTTCATCTCCACTCCCAAATTCTGGAGGTAGTCTCTTATAAACCACGCTCTGTGGGAGCGATCGTCGAGGGTATTCTTGGAAGAGTTCAGTCCCAGACTGCAGCGATATCTTCTCTGCACTTTGACCCTACAATCCAACTGTTGTAGGAAGAATCCTGACTGATCACTGAACATAAAATTCACCCACATGTTCAGGTGTTAGCAACATGCATTGATGTCAGCACATGTTCCCTAAACCAGTGCAATGAAGGGCAGTCATTGCAGGCCTTCTGGCAACCCTATGAGACCAGAGATTGGCAGTGTGCAGTCTGTTCCAGATAGTCTGGGTAGAGAGCCGTCAACCAAATGGTCCTGAGAGACAAGACTACAAATCTGTAGAAGACTGCTTATGTGCTGACGGGGTGAGGAAACAGTCTTCTTGTGGTGTTCTTTTCTTGAGACACCAACTTCACGGCCTGTCTCCAAAATTCCCTGTTATATGGAACTTGGCCTAACTTGGAGATGGCGCTAGGCCTCACTTGAAGCTGCCCTATGGCACAGGTCCCATCCAGATCAGTCAAATGTGGAGTGCTTAGAGCAGACACCAACTGACCGCTGTAGCAGTGTCCTTGTTCACAGGTGCTGACAATCAGGCACCTGTTTGTCAGCACCTGGGTACCACAAGCTCAAAACAAAGAGTCAATAACATCAACTCGGATTTTCAACTGGATTTTCCTTACAAAGTGGCACCATTTAAGGGGAAATACACTGGCTTTCCAATAGTATAAGATTTATTGCCAAGAAGCATTGTTACAACAAAGAAAAATCTACCAAATTCAAGTTTCCTTACTTTTTGTGCTGAGTTTCAAACGTGTGATTCCCTTAAGACAACCCACCCCCATCATTTCCTTCTCCTCCTCCACCCTTGATTATTCTAGAGATCCCCTCTTCTATACCTGTCATGCTCCGACTGTCTGTCTACTCTACTGTCGATGGAAATACCAATTCAAAATGAGTTACAAACACATCCCATACACATCTACAGGTCCACTGAAGCATACTCTCACAGTGTCTCCCCTGTCTGTCACTCCCTCTTGAGTTCATATTTTCATAAACTGCATTTTTTGGATCAAATAAATACTTCCATTAAGTTTCTCACATAGTCTATTTATGACCAACAATGTCTGGCGCAGTTTTTATTTTTATTTTTATTTTATTTTATTAAGGTCAAGCTAAGATTATACCCACACACTTTCTGCCTTTTACCCTTATATAAACCTCCCTCAAGGCTACAGCTGCCCCCACCAGTGCTCTCCAATATGACATGACTCATACATTATTACCATCTAGCTGCCTCCGTTGGTTGCCTGTTGTTGAACCCTGGCTCTACTCCCTGTGTGTACAGGTTTGGAGCATTTACATTATTAAAGTAATTACATTCCTACTGAGCAACGTGCAATACTGCATTACATAGAAGACATAAAAACACGAGACCGAACTCAAAATATTTTAAAGTCAGCAGGATGCTGCAGTGAGCAAAAAGATTATTAATTCAAAAGAAAATTACCTTTTTTTTAATCTATGTGGTTATGGAGGCAGAAGACTTTTCATAGGTTTTGCTGCATTTGACTGTGTACAATGAAGCTCTTGGCACCAGGCGTGCATATTCACACAGTTTACTTGCACACGTTCAGCTTATACATGCATACTTAAGTATTTTGACCAACATATAATGTGAATGTGCACGTTTATCTATGTTTTTTCAGAGCACAAGACCTGTGTACAATTAGTAAAGTGTGTCTCTGCATTCACTGCACAGCCACTGTGTGTTAGGACAAGCTAAACACATCTGCACTTGCAGTTGTATACTCATCTGTGGTTGTATAATTCGACAATTTATATTTGACAAATATAATATAACAAGGCAAACAATTTTGAAAAGCATCTCAAATCTAGCATTACCTTCCAGCTGCCTGCAGCCAGGTTCTGCAGAGCCCCAGCTGCACCCTCTAGAGTGTCAGGATTGGAGCATTCAGACAGCAGGGTGAGGTAGGGCTTGACGATGGTGGGGTGCCACAGCATCTGAACTCCTTTGGGGGGCTCCGCCGTGTCGGGAAAGGGGCCCACGCCATCCCACTGTGAGAGATGAGGCAGAGTGAAATAGCTTTTTTTATGTTAATTTATATTCATGAAGAAATACTTTAAGGAAACCGTTAACTCCATTCTCACAATCACATTTTGTTTTACCCTTTAGGAAACTTTTTACTTTGTTTAAAACCAAAAAACAGCACCACTTCAGTGTGGTTGAACATTTTAATGACATTTTTCACCAATTCTAGGAGAAATAAGCGACTGTGAAATCGTAGGATGTTCCTTTTTCTGTTCTTCCATGCAAAGCTTACAGTGATTCTATAAAAACCTGCATAAGAAATCTGAATGAACTTGCTTTTGTATCTAAACACATTTTTTATGTCGGAGTGACTGAATTCACATGAGAAAAGCGAAATGCACTGCCCCTGGTACACCCTGACCTATTAGAAAAGTTACCGAGACACTGAGTAAATCACTCCTTGTCAGCTTAAGAATCGTGACGGATGGATGAATAGCGATAAAGGTGTTGAAGGGCTTAGATAGAAGGGAGATGCATGATCTGAAACGACAGTGAGAGCTGCAGAAGGAGAAGACACTATGAGAGAATGTTTCACTGCTACATTTGCTTTGAGCAATAAACATAAAGCTTTACAGCTAGCTCTCACTTCATCTTTGTCTTTTTTCATTACAGAGGAGCCTTTCTTGATGTCTGAACTTCTTTGTTGGCTGACATACCCACACCTTTTTCATGTAGGCATACACCAGCTTCTTTCTCTCTCGTTTTCTCTTCCTCTTAATTCTCTCTTGCATGTCATTTATGATTTTTCCTCCTTTTAATTCTTCTCTCTCTCTCGGCCTCTCTCTCCTGATTTCTCTGTCTCTTTCTTGCATGCTTGACCCTTTTTCCTAATTTCTTATTCTGCTTCCGTCCCGCTCTTTCCAGTTCTCAGTTTTTCCTCTCCCTATCGACCTTCTCGGTTTCGCTCTACTGCATCGTCTCCTCTTCTTGTCTCAAGGTAAACCAAGCTAGTGTATATCTTGAAAGAAGCACTGTGGTATGTGTGTGTTTGTGTGGAACTGAGTGTCACTATCTGTTTTTATCTATGTACAGATTCGATAAGAAATCATAAAACTCAAAGCGCAGATTAAAGCACTACACAAAGGAGCATCAGATGATTCACAATAGCCATTCTACATATTTAACACACATATATGTTGCTAAACGCCCTAAAACAGCATTTTAAAATACATTTACTTCAGTATGGTATTATTAACCTTTTCATCTTGGACTTCCTGTTTTGAGTATTTGCTTATTTGCATCTCTGATGCAAGCTGGATCTCCTCCACTGTGTGAAAATGTTTTATCTTCAACTTAAGTTTTACTTTGGAGAAGAGGAGTTATTTGTGGGGGAATAGAGGGTTCGGCGAATAAGATGAATGAAGAAAAAAGAACGTGTTAGTGTGTCCAAAAACATCTGTGCCAACTTTTCTCCCTGAAATGCGTTTGGATGTTGAAGAAGAACTCCTCGATCACAGTCTTCCCCCTGGGGGAAAAATTCACAGTGCAAAAACCCTGTGAACATCAAGGAATAACAAGCATGCTGGCCCGCTGCCTTGTCTACAGGCTTGAACATATTTGCTTTTTTGAGAAAGTTTGAGGTCCGTGCTAATCCTGCAGTACAAGTGGTCAGACCTGCACCACTACAATATCAATTCAAATACATCAGAAACCCTGAAAGCAGAGCAGCAATACAATAGGAGAAAACCTTCAAAAGAGATTAGCACAATTAAATCAGACGTGCCTTTTATATATCAGTTATTTCAAATACATTAAAAATGAAGTCATATAGTCAGACTGCTAAATACCTAAAAAAATGCCAATTACACAAAATATCAACTTTTCCAGTAGTTCATTAGGATTGTTTCGGTCAAGTTCAGGCTCCCTGACCTTCCGATCTTAACTTGTTTTCTCTATCTCTCTCTCTTGGCTTCAACTCTAGACTTTCTCAGTCTGTCAGCCTCCCACTAAGTACTATCCCTGCTTCATTTTCATAGGGTTTTATAGTGTATACCTCTGGGGTTTGACCTTTTGCTACTTCCCATTATCTATCCCTCTATTCATCAGTGTGTATTCCCTCCTGGCAGTACTGACTGCTTTGCTTTGATGGTTGAAATTTGGCCTCAAATTCTTTTCAAATTTAGTTTACTAATATTTTCATTTCATTTAAACACAGCTTTGCCAGAGCATTGAATGGATCATCACTGGTCAGCAACAAATAAAATAGAGACATATTCTTGATATCTAGTTTGGTTTGGGCCTCAAATTCTCTTCTGGTCCATCCGGTTAGCTCTGAAAGATGTAAGTAAGGTCTGTGTTTGCATACTTTAGGCCTGTGTCTGTGTTTAGGTATTTAGGAAATTAAGAGAAGCTGAGTGTTGAAGCCTTTAAAGGAAAGTTGAGGTCATAAAGACTCAATTATATATAAAGTTAAAGAGCAGAAATAAAACCTATCACAAGCCAGTTAATTTGAAAAGAAACCAATGCATTTCAGATAACCTTGAAGAGAAACTGATCTGGATTTAACTGTAGATCCCTGCTGAAAGGGATGTGTGGCAGGTTTCAGACATTCAATTTATTTTTTTAAAAAACTTTTTTAACTTGCTCACATCATCTGATTAGCTCCTATTTTCTGTGTCTTTACCTGGTCAGCTCCCTTCTTTTTCTTCTTCTTCTTGCCCCAGCAACCGGAGCTCTCTCCATCGCGGCCATTGGCATCACAAAGCAGGCCATCCAGCTCTTCCAACCCCCCTTGCTGACCATGAGATGTCTCAGCAGCCAGTCGGTATGACAGGTTCCTCAGGATGCAAACACAGTTCTCCACAGTCTGCGAACAGAGCGAGATGGGAGAGATGAAGGCGGAAGAGAAGGGGAGAAATAAGATGAGATCAATAAAGGGAGAGGTTTAAATGGAAAAAAAAAAAGGTTGAGATCGAAGATTTGTGTTTGATGCCATTTAATGAAACATCTCGCTTGAAAACACCGAGCAAACTCAAATTCAAAGAACGGTAATAAAAACCACCCACTCTCTCACTTTTACACTATCAGCCTTCCACCCGCACTCAGGAGCCAGACAGATGGAGAGGGTGAAAGACAGGGAGGGGGACGGCAAGTGAGAGGGAGAGGGAAAGGAAAGAACAACAATAATCTCACAAGTAATATTCTTCTGCATATTGTTAGCTCTGACTTTGAAATGAGATTAGCAGAAACTCAGGTAAATGAGGAAAAATGACAAACCCAATATATTATATCACACCCCATTAAACATGAAGTTCCGAGGCTCACCCAGTAGCCAGAGAACATGCGTGTACTCTTGAGTCTGAAGGAAAGCCGATTCTCTAATAGTGTATATTCTCTCTTCTTAAGTGTGTGTGTTCTGTTTTGTTTCTTTAACTGATTGTGTGCACTTGCATTTGTGTGCGTCGCTGACAAAGGGGAGACATCAAGTCAACAGAGTGGAAATTAACAAAGACAAATCATCAATCTTCACTCAGTCTGACTGTTGGTTTAGACAAAAACAACTAAGGAGTGTAATTGAACACCCTCAAGAGATGCTGCAAACAAAACAATGTCTCACTCCAGTGAGCTGCAGTCATATTTGAAATTCTATTCTCATGTTATTATGGAGCGATGTAGGAGAAGTTACACTTTATTTACAATTTGCTGTGACATTTTGGATTTCGATCTATTATTTCACATTTCTTCCATACCCTTTTGTTTCTAGGTGCACTGTGCAGGGAAATTAAGTTGACAGGTAAATGGATTCTGTTATATGTCTTGTCAAAGCAGGAAGGTCAGAGGTCAGGGCCAGTTACAGATCAGCACCTCTACACCTGGGTGGAATTTACGGTTCTCTCAGGAACACAGAAGTTATGCACTCCAAACTGTGACAGGAAACTTTTGTAACACCAAAGCTAGAATTCATTGTTCTTGTATTTATGACCTTTATGCACTTTCCAGCCTAGAGTCTTAGAAGCTGGAAGTCCACACATAACAGCCATCCAGTAAGCTTCCCTATGCAATGAGACACACTAAATGTAGGCTGTTAAATCTCAATATTATATATTAGCATTATATTGGCTGTGTATGTAGAATGATGGGTCTAGTCTATTCAGTCTTGCACCATCAATTTCAATTAGTGTGTCTGCTAAGTTAATTGACTCCTGGCAGTGTGCTATTATATAGTGGGAAACCTGATTAAATGTCCTTAAAACTTAATTGCTTCTGTGCCTTGTGTAGAGCAGAATGGCAGTAATCTAGAGATTTTCTTTAGTGCTTAAGCTATGTCACATGATATATCTATAGTGGCCACTCCTCAGATCTAATGTTTCTCTGTCCACAAGTATTGAACACGTCACGAGCAGAAGGCCATGTTGAAACAGTTCAAATAGAATCAACACCTATAGCTTTAACAAAGTGTTGCACAGAGGGCAAAAAACCAGAAAACCTATTATACAGGCACAATATAAAACATTAAAAATCAATTTTTAATCATTCACAGGAGGTCAAAACCTCCAGAATTTTAGCATTCAGTGTTAATGTTTGATGTTAACTAAAGGTAATGTTTTGGCTCTATCCTTGTCCAAATCAGCTTTCTTTAACTATTGTGCTGTACGTTGTAGTAATTCAAAGCTAAGTTATAAAAACACGCGCCTGCATTTCAGCAGTGCTGTGGTGACATGGATTATGTGATGGTATATTTATTACACCATCACATCACTGTGAATCCATAACTAAGATCAGTAAAGGCATATCTACCGAACCACAGAGTTTGTAGTTACCCATCAATACAAACACAATAACAGAGTCACCTTGAAGCAATACCTTAATCAACAATATGTTTTTTGTATATGTGGGTTCTTCAGTTACATGCATGGTCCTACTGTGCAGCATCGATCATAATTGCATATTATTATCTTTTATATTTGATGAAATTCCTCATTATTAATGGTTTATAAAATGTAAATTTACAGTTTTGACTTCAACAGTCCCATACAACCATATCTATATCTGCTTATTCTCACGACCCCTTTATAATTTACTGTATTATCTGTGTTTGTCACCAAATATTTGCAGATGTTCAAAAAAGGTTTATTAAAGCACAAGGACATCGTGAACAAACAGAGCGCATCGTGATTAAATTATTTATAAGTTTAAAAATACATACTCTGAAGTAATAACTTGATTATGGAACTACAAATTCTACTCTTTGGAGAATAAATATGTAAATGAACGTGTAAGGTCACCGGCCTATTATCTGAAGCTCGAGAGAAATTTGGTCAATGTAGCAAGACAATAATCCAAAGCAGAGGTTTTTAAATGGCCTGGTTAAAGTTGAATCTTATTTAAATGTCTTAGCAGGAATTTAACTCTACAGTCCATGCTTGAAAGAAGCTCTGTGTGATGTGTAATTTAAACAATTCTGCAAAGAAAAGTGAACCAAAATTCCTCTACAGCAAGTTCACCCACTGTAGGTACCAGACATGTTTGGTTGTAGCTGCTGCAGATAAAATAGGCACAGTCAATTGTGTTTAATGGATAGATACTGTTTTAAAGGGGTTATATTTTCCCTAAGTAAATGTTTGCACTCATGTTGTCTTTTATAGAACTTTATTTTAAGATCTGAAATGTGTGAAAAATGCACAAATACAAAGGACATTTACAACTTTTGCTGCCAGCCACTTTAAAATTTACGAATATGACCCTGTTATGCTACTTGAACAGCTTACATCTCTGAACAGTGCCTGCTGTTGTGTCTTATGGGATCAATTTTACCAAAGTAGTCAAAATAAATAGATATATTTTTTAGTATTTCAATGGCAGGCCAAGACAGAGGAAAACATAGTCTGCACAGAGCAGGTGAGAAAGGGAAAGGCAGACAGTGTACCAAATGAGCACATGGCTAATGTGTACCACTACTGCAACAGCGACCGCTTGGTGGTTTCTCTGCCAATCAGTCTTTGTTACTGTGGTGGTGGCAGCAGTCCTCCTCTGGTGACTGCAGTTAAACAGTGGAGAAGGGCAGGCAGTTAAACAGTGATTAAGGATAGCTATTTAGAAAGGCTGGGAGACAGGGAGACCTTGAGAAGTCAGCCATCCACAACACTGTTTATGTACAGTAGTATTGACTGGCCCACACGTACTGCCACATGAACACACATACGTACACTGCACGCCAACATGAACATGGCCTCATACAGAAAAATGCAAAGTGAACCTAAACCTACTCAACTTTGACTACTGGCAGAGCTTAACTGTCAGGTAGAAATGTTGTAATACTTTGAATCTGGGCGTTTTAATTTGCCCTAAAGAGTTCATATTGATGAGCTGAACACTTGTTGAAAACTAAAACTTTTCTTCCTTGTGGCTGCTGGCAGTGAAAAGAGGTGCAGTCATTTGTTTTGTTTCCTCCTGTGTGCTAAAAAGATTTCTGCAGTTTGTGCCTGTCTGTGATAAAAGGAGGATATGAGACACTTTGTAATTTAGCCTGAAAATGAACAATTTAAGTTACAAACACAAGCTAAGATTTTCAGAGTCGCACCTTGCTGTCGATCTCATTGCTGCCCAGAGAGGTCTGGATAACGTAGAGCAGAGCATCTGTCAGCCCATCACACTCCCTCATCCTTCGTCTCGCCTCCTCACCTGCTGAGCTTACGTTCCTGCAACACACATATGACAACAACTGGTTGGAGAGTGTGCTTTTCTCCGTATATGCTTATGCGTTTGCCAAATACACGGGGAAAGAAAGAGAGCTGATTGAGGAGGGAAGATGAGACAGGATGACAGATGAAAGAAAAAGAAAGCTGGTAATAAGAGCTGTGTAGAGGCAGAGGGAGAGAGAGAAACAGATACTGGGGAACCTGGCACTTCTCCCTAAACTAAACAATTGAAAAAGGAGCATTAAAATTCTGGCTACATCTCAATCTATGCCCTGAAGGCTCACTTCAATTTAAAGCACTTGACTTGAGTCCAAAAAACGGGAAAGGGAAAAAAGAGCCACTTTAGTCAGACAGTTGGTGGCTGAACTTCACAGCCAACAATCACACCAACGCTGCTTTGATAATTTGACAATATTGTTCAGTATATTATTAGCAGCTTTGCCAATATGATGTACAGAAATAATGAATTGAATTTCGATTGAACTGGAAGTTCAGGTGGGCGTTGGGCTGGATTTGTTTGGGTTTCAACAAGGAACTGCCCGTGATACAGAAACACTTTGTACGAGACAGTGACTCATTTGTCTGCGTTAATAAAATAGAAAATGAAACTGAGGTGAGCAGCATGAGCTAAAATTAATATTATACTTGCCTGAAATAATCACTTTAATGCTCAGTTCACACTGAAAAAACCCCCAGCATATCACGAAACATTGACACAATCTAGCAAATGTCCCACATTTTGGCACTCAAGATAAAATCAGATTTAGAAAAGCAGAGAAACAACATGCAAAAACAACAACAACACAAAGACAGACACAAGAACATAATGAAAAAGAAACTCTGATTTTAGGTGACTCATTATTAGCCACAGACCAAACTGCACAACAATTACATTGCAGTGAGTCACTGCAGTGCAGGCAGATTAATTATGAAGTATAATTTATGTAAATTCAGTATAATAAACTTTACATTAATAACACATACTCCATATCATTTCAGGCCTTCAGCTATACACTAACAGAAAAGTTACCAATGCTGACAAATAGTGTTAGAGTCACAATCGGTTTAGCATGTGTGTAGCTGTCTGTCAGTGAGAACGTATGAGACAAATATCGATTTCTACTTTCTACTTCTATTTTTGTCTGTGAAGGTTCTCAGTCATCCAGGCCATAGTAGTCTAAAGAGCTTTGAAAGAAAAGCGTCTGGACTCTTCAGTTCTAAGAGCAACTCCCATAGAGCCCTATGGGAGTGTCCCCGAGAGGGTCATGGACCCCCTATTGATCCTCTGTCTAATCACACAAGCCAAGGTGTGAAAAAGGTCACAATCAGCCAAGGTTTTGGGTGAACCCACTGTAAAACCTAGCCCCATCCTATCATGTGATTTAGGCTACGTCCACACTAGCCTGGTTAGATTTGAAAACGGCGTTTTCTTCTGAAAACGCTCCGCGTCCACACTAGAGTTTTCAGTTGTTTTCACAGAGTTGCTCGTCCACATTGAAACGTCCGAAAATGCTTACGTTCCACTACTGCGCATGCGTGAAACGAATTTCTGTCTGCCGCTTATTTAGTTTCCAGCTCTTTCAAAAGTCGCGGCAAAATGTCGAGGAAAAGCACCGAGTTTTTTAAATGGACTAACAATGAGGTGGAGTTGTTGCTGCGAGTAACACAAAAAGTACAAAGTTGCAAAAGCGAGTGAGAGTTAAAGAATTTGAAGAAAAGCTATCTGGAGCATGTACAGACTGATATTAATCTTTAATAGGGCTGTCAAAATTGAGAGCAAACAAAACAACTGCTGTATAATGCCCTCCGCTATCTTAGTTTAATTGGTCACATGACTGCATCATATGACTAATATGCGTCATCGTTTTAGAAAGTGTTTTTGCTGTCCACACTGCGACGCGAAAGCACCGTTTTCAAATGTATGCATTTTCGAGAGCATTTTGAAAACGCTGCATTTTCCATGAGTGAAAACGCCGTCTCAGTGTGGACGGGAGGCTAAAACGGAGAGAAAACGATGCACTTTTAAACGAAAACGCATTAGTGTGGACGTAGCCTTAATGAGGTCAGAAGGCCCAGGATGTAAGTGGGGATCTCAAAACTGGATTATAGATGGCAGACAGTTGGTCGTTCACAGTGGATATAGATGTCTTCTTTCACTCCTCTTTCAAACCATCTTTCTTCTCTGTCCAAAATGTCAACATTGGCATCCTTGCAGGAGTGACCCTTGTCCTTAAGATGCAGATGAACAGCTGAGTCTTATCCAGTGGAGGTGGCTCTTCTACAGGGAGTGCAGAATTATTAGGCAAATGAGTATTTTGTCCACATCATCCTCTTCATGCATGTTGTCTTACTCCAAGCTGTATAGGCTCGAAAGCCTACTACCAATTAAGCATATTAGGTGATGTGCATCTCTGTAATGAGAAGGGGTGTGGTCTAATGACATCAAAACCCTATATCAGGTGTGCATAATTATTAGGCAACGTCCTTTCCTTTGGCAAAATGGGTCAAAAGAAGGACTTGACAGAAAGGCTGAAAGACGACCACCACTGAACAAGACACACAAGCTGAAACGTCAAGACTGGGCCAAGAAATATCTCAAGACTGGTTTTTCTAAGGTTTTATGGACTGATGAAATGAGAGTGAGTCTTGATGGGCCAGATGGATGGGCCCGTGGCTGGATTGGTAAAGGGCAGAGAGCTCCAGTCCGACTCAGACGCCAGCAAGGTGGAGGTGGAGTACTGGTTTGGGCTGGTATCATCAAAGATGAGCTTGTGGGGCCTTTTCGGGTTGAGGATGGAGTCAAGCTCAACTCCCAGTCCTACTGCCAGTTCCTGGAAGACACCTTCTTCAAGCAGTGGTACAGGAAGAAGTCTGCATCCTTCAAGAAAAACATGATTTTCATGCAGGACAATGCTCCATCACACGCGTCCAAGTACTCCACAGCGTGGCTGGCAAGAAAGGGTATAAAAGAAGAAAAACTAATGACATGGACCTCCTTGTTCACCTGATCTGAACCCCATTGAGAACCTGTGGTCCATCATCAAATGTGAGATTTACAAGGAGGGAAAACAGTACACCTCTCTGAACAGTGTCTGGGAGGCTGTGGTTGCTGCTGCACGCAATGTTGATGGTGAACAGATCAAAACACTGACAGAATCCATGGATGGCAGGCTTTTGAGTGTCCTTGCAAAGAAAGGTGGCTATATTGGTCGCTGATTTGTTTTTGTTTTGTTTTTGAATGTCAGAAATGTATATTTGTGAATGTGGAGATGTTATATTGGTTTCACTGGTAAAAATAAATAATTGAAATGGGTATATATTTGTTTTTTGTTAAGTTGCCTAATAATTATGCACAGTAATAGTCACCTGCACACACAGATATCCCCCTAAAATAGCTAAAACTAAAAACAAACTAAAAACTACTTCCAAGAACATTCAGCTTTGATATTAATGAGTTTTTTGGGTTCATTGAGAACATGGTTGTTGTTCAATAATAAAATTATTCCTCAAAAATACAACTTGCCTAATAATTCTGCACTCCCTGTATGTTGTACTTCTCTATTTTTTTTTTACTTAAGTACCTGATCAGGCTGCACTAGATAATGTCTGTTACTGGAGCATAATAGCTCCACATTAAGATGGCAACATCCTCACCCCACTTCATTCTGGTCTTCAGTTACAATGAAACCATTTGAATATTGGCTTCTGTGTTTTTTCACTATATGTATTTACTGGTTGTTACAAAGCAGCTCAGTTACATGATAAATCAACACATCTACATACATTCAAAGCCACGAAATCTATAGTAGTTTCACACTCAATATCTGTGTTTGTAAAATGAGTACGACAGATCAAACTAGTGCTTTTAAAACATTTACGGTTTGGTGTTCTCTTTACTATTGACTTTACTATTATTATGTGTTGACCTGCAGAGAAAAAGAGGTGTTTTATTCAAGAAAAGATCTGGCCAAACACATAAATTTAACAAGAGGATGTGCAACAACCCCTTGTAACCGCTGCTGTCAAGGTTTATGTTTAAACAGTTATATAGACATAGTACAAAGATGATCCACATGGCAGGTGTCCCAGCAAAAAGCCTTGGCTGTTCAAAATAGAAAAGGAAATACGTTTTGCGAATGAAGATATATAGGCAAAGACCAGATCCACTAGAATGACTCACCCTGGTCAAAAGTTTTCTGGTCACAGTAAGAGCAGACACACAATTTAGTGCAGACTAAATTCAAAAATCAAATACCAAATTCAGCTTTTAAGGAGACCGTGCTCATTGCCACTGTGAAACACGATTTGGGCTTGATTCAATATCTCAGGGACCAGGCAGCTTGTTGTCATGGATTCAGTTATGAATTCTAGATCAAATATTTAAGTAATTTAAGATAATGCAAGGCCATCTGGAAGTCTAAGTTTCACTGAAATCTAATCTTCACACAAGGAAAGCACACTTGCAAACAGACCCAGAAATGACTCTAAAAGAAAAGCTATGGAATATTTAAAGCACCTTTAATGCACCTGCACAGTTTTCCAGCCACAGCTAATCAACAAAAAGAAGAAGAATGTGCTATTAAGTAAAATGACCTGTATTTGTATAGTGCTTTACTTAGTCCCTAAGGACTCCAAAGTGCTTTACACGTTCAGTCATCCACCCATTCACACACTGGCGATGGCAAGCTACATTGTAGCCACAGCCATCCTGGGCTGCACTGACAGAGGCGAGGCTGTCAGACACTGGCGCCACCGGGCCCTCTGACCACCACCAGCAGGCAACGGGTGAAGTGTCTTGCCCAAGGACACAACGACCGAGACTGTCCGAGCCGGGGCTCAAACCGGCAACCTTCCGATTACAAGACAAACTGCCAACTCTTGAGCCACGATCGCCCCAAGTACCCAAAGAGTTAGATGCAGATTTGATAGGCAAAGCCAGAAACTACAACAACTACAACTCAACTCAAAAAAACCTTTTGTGGAAGTCCTTCAAAGATTAAAGAGTGTGAACGCCACCAGTTACATACACTTGTGCAAGGTAACAGGTCACACATTTTCTGTAACTATATAGCACTTTATAGAGGATGTACTATGTGGGCTCAGACAACTGGTGAAGGAGCGAGACGAAAAACAAACAAAACAAATATTAAAGAGTGGTGACACCAGTTTAAATATCATTCTTTTAAATCTGAAATGTCAGAAACGAAATGAGACAATACCTTGGTATAGTTTGAACTTCTTCAAGTTCATCTATCATAGTGCCATAATAAAGAGATCACTAGTCTAGGGGATGAGATCTTTCAAATATTGCACTGATGAGAAAAAGAGAAAAGAAAGGGAAAGACACAAGAACTCAATTAAAACTTCACGTTCACGGCTCCCTGCTTCCAAGAGAAGGTCAAGTCATTTTCACCCTCTTTGAATGCTAATGGGCAAACAAGCACACGATGGAAATGGCGCTTAACGGAGAACTATTCTCTGTCAAGTTGATATAAAACAACATAACAGTGAAAACACTTCACCTTGACTAATGTTTAAGCAGCAAAGACAGGCGGCAGGTGGGTGAGAAAGAGGGAGGGTGAATTATTTACTGCTTTAACACCGGCTTTAGCCTTGAATATGTCGACTTCTACAGAGATTTGCATCATGTTCTTTTATATGATGCCTCGTCATGAGTGGAAGAGACGACACTTAGCAATGCAACATGAATGTTTTATTGAGAGCTTTTATAATATTAGGTTTTTAGCCTGCATACATATATAATACGAAGGTAGATGCTTAAGCAAGCAATGATATGTGATCACTCACAGGCACGGCGCTCTTTCTCTAGTCTGAACTTTCTCTCCTGACAACTGTCTCACAGACAGAAGTTTAGTTAACTAAAGTTTGCCTTTTCCTCCTTGAGACACGTTTTCATAAGCCCGTCACACTCCCTCATCCTTCAGCCAGTCAGCATCTAATGATGGACTCACAACTATACAATATTTTGGCTTTGCAATTATAAATGACACATTTTCTGATTGGTGTTGCTTGCGGTTTTTCATGATGTTCAAGAGGTCATCAGGAAGGAAGCGCTAACTAACGATTTCCAGGAAAATAAAGCAAATGTTACTCTTCACATTTCAGTTTCTTCTGGGTACACTGCCAACATCATTCCATATTTACCTTGCCATGTTTACAGCTGTGCGCAGCTGAGTGAAAAAAGAAGCTCTTAAAGGCTAGACCATAAAAAAGAAGTTTCCCACATTTTTGTAGTTTATGAAATACTAAGATGATCAGACCAGACTGTCATTTTTATAAGTATACGGTTATCTCCTATATACTTTGCTTAATAGCATTTGTATGTCTGCTATTTAAAGGCCTTTGCACATGGATGGGTTCAAGTATGTGTGTATGTGTGTAGTTTGTGTGTAACTCTCTGCATTTGTGTTAATGGCTCATGTGCACATGTGCCTGTTAATCTAATGGTAATGAAGCATGACGTATTGCACCATTCTGCAACACACCTCTTCTTAGATATAATTTAGTGAGACAACAGTGAGGTCAGAATTTCTTCAGCAGAAAAAAAAGCATTTTATTAAATAATATTTTGATAGATTAGATTTAAACAAACTTGTTTGTTTTAACCAGTTTCATAGGGAAGCTGGTAACATAATATATGTACATGTGCATCACAAACGGTAAAACCCTTTGCATGACTGCATGGGCTTCAGAAAACACTAAAGTGAAAGAAAAGGTTTTCTATTATGTGTGTGTGTGTGTGTGTGTGTGTGTGTGTGTGTGTGTGTGTCTGCTTAAATTTAACCAGTAATCTCTACTATTTAGTGAGTCCATTACAAGTTTACAGTTCATCCTATCTGATGTCACTCCTCATTAATTTAGCCTAACTCATTAGCCTGCATCATTAAATAATTACCTACTGAGCAAAAAGACACAGAACTTGATTAAGCATCCCATTCAAAATGTTAGCTGCAGTGAAGTAACAGCGTAGTTTGTTTAGTGGCAGTGCCAAACAAGCACGACATTTGACTACTGCAGCTCAAAATATTTGGAAAAACTCATTGTTTGCTGGTTCTAGTGACGGCAACATTTCCATTAAATGGTAAAGTTCAGTCAGTTCTCTCTTCCTTCCAGTAAACAGTTTTTTGTGGGGAGAATCACGCAGAGAAGTTTTGACATATTAATATGATTTCTGGGAATCAAATTTAGAAAAACAAATAAAGAAAAAAAGATTGACTGTCAAAATAGTAAAAGCAGAGAAAGGCATGCATACATTTTTAATTTTTATCAAATTCCAACAAAAACAAGGGAATGAATAAACTGAAAAAGAAAACAATGAATTACGTTCATGACAGTTAATTAAAGGGGATCAAATTGAAGATGTACCAAGCACACCCAATTAACCGTAGATCCCAGATCCCAGAAATCCTTCAAAATCCAAAGAAAACTGTGGCGTGGGTGTGGTCTCTGGCTGGCTGCAGAGGAGGGGTGATGCAACGAGCTCCCGGGGCGGCGCAGGGGCGGAGTGAACAGGTGTGCTGAGATGTGAATGTGATTGTGACTCTTTATATGTTCACAGTGACAGTCGGAGTGAAGGAGAGCGGCCGTGACAGCGGAGCGCGAGTGTCTGTGTCCCATTGTAAAACCACAGTAAGACCGAATATCAAAATAAAGAAGTGCTGTCACCACGCCCGTGTCTTGTACGTGTGTAAAGGGTCCAACTTCACAAAAACATTTAGGGTATTAGAGCAAAAGACTCGAGTATAATTAAATGTTTCTATTACAACTCAACAAGAAATATATAAGAAATTCATAAACTGTTAAGTTCCTGGTTTCTGCTGTTGGTGTCTAATAAAGGCATAAAAATACAACACATATTTCCACAGCCAACTGGGTAAAACAACTTACAGTTAACTTATGCACACTGTTTACTGGTCATCATGCAGTTTTTTAACACCCTGTCACACAGCTTTATCTTTAAAGCACTATAGGCAGTCGATTTTCTACAAAATTAAAATACAGGATTTGAATATAATATTGCTCTAGTTTGTCAGCGTATGCATATAGCCACCATTAAAAGTGTTGATTAGCTTATATACAACGCTAAACAATTCATTATTATTTTCTGAAAAAAGTAGCATCCATGTGTACGTGAGAAAAATTTCACTAACAAGCTTCCTGCTGTCTGCAGACGCTGGTTTGACAACTATTAAAATATTGCCAGTTGGACATGTTTTCCACCAATTGCACTGTTTTAAAAACACAAGGACACTTATACATTTTTAATTTGACATTGATTTTCTACTCCAGGGTGCAACAGCGTACCTCGGCAAACAATCTGATAGTCACTGATCTTAACACAAATCCCTTTTCTTTTCTTTTTCTAGTTGTTATAAAATTGGTGCAACATTCATGGGATTTACATGGACACGAGTGAATCCGAAGACAGATGGTCTTCTAATGTTGCTCAAGGAACAAATGACTACTGAGTGACTTTGTCTCAAACAGCTGGTGTGTGGTGGCTCTGCATAAATGTCTGGCCATGTGTGTATGTGTGTCATTGAGGGCACAGGCAGCAGAGGGTTCATCACCAGATGGAACACATGCAAACAAACCTATTAATACCCATGAAATAAATATGGAAACAAACTCTTTCGTGACCACGCATTTAATTCTCGATCAACCAAAAATCAGTCCTTTCCTCTACGCACATCTGTGGGTGTCTGAATGGAAACGAGCTAAAAGCATTCATGAATAGAACAAAAACATGCAAACGCATACAAAGGGTGTGTGTAAGGCACCAGGTAGTTGTTTTCTTTTCTTGCTTGGCTACAAACCAGCAACCTGCAGGGAGTTAAACAGCCTCTGAACGGAGGAGAAGACCTTGTGTCTGGCTTGATAACACCGTAACAAGATGGAAAACAGTGCTGGGCTGTGAAGGATTTGCCATAGTGGACAGTCTGATTGATTACAACATGCATACTTTTTCACACACTGATTGCCAAAAATAATAATTGCAAAAAGAGCTTTAAAATAGTGTGTAAAATTCTGGTGTAGGCGACTAAGAATCCTCTCAGCTAGTCTGATTGCACACGCGGCGTCATGCATGGAGCCAAAAACAAATATGCAGAAATGCACACATTCATGCACACCAGAAATACAGCTGTGTGTGTTTTTTTTTTCTTTATAGTGGAAACAAATTAGCATTTACATACACATACACACTTGAGCATATACTGTACATGCAACACCAATAAGTACACATAGAAATATGGACTCTCATGCGCCTACACAGCCACACAAACACACACATCAAGGAGATAATAAGAGGGGTGAGAGGTCTGAAATTGAGCTGCAGGTACACTGGGACCTGAACACTGTGGTCTTATGTCACTTTAACCCTCTGAAAAGATGGTGAGATAGAAAGCTGCCCCGGAGAGAAGCAGAAACACCTTCACTGCTATGTGTTAGTGTCTCTCTCTTATTGTTCTCCATGTCTAAATTCTCTCAGTTCAAATTTTTCCAACTTTTTCCTTTTCTGCCCTCTCGTACTCCCTCTCCTTTAGCACCTTTTACAATTTGATCTGTAACTTTACAATGTGGAACAGCACAGTGACAGCATCATTTGTCTTCTTCCCCCGCATCTTTAGGTACCTACACACACATGCGCTCAAGTTCTATAAATGGTTTAGTGAGTTAGTGAGGAAAAATTGCTGAAAATCTACGTCATGTCATCAAAGTTTTAAGGAAATCTATCTCTATTGTGGCAAACAAACAGCTAAAAGAACAAACCAAGAACCAGAAAGGATCTGAGTCTTGTGTTGGACAAATCCAAAAACCCACACAAACATATTTCTCTGTAGAACCAAGTTCCTACAATTAACTATAGGAACAAACATAGAAAGATGTTGAAGATGAAAATGTGTTTGTCTGTGTTTTGGATGAGCTCATGTTTTAGATTCACCACTGTTTTTACTCAGACATTCCTAAATAGTCAACCGTAGGTGAATAGCGTGCTTAGCATGAAATGAAAACTCCTCAGCTCATTTGGCCTTAAAAGAAGCATTTAAAAAAGTCAATTAATACGTCTAATTTAAGTATTGCTCCCAGGATACATAGCCCATTTAGGATATAAAACTAGTCTGTGGTGCACTGTATAACTGCAAATGATACCAAAATTGACAAATATTACACAGAAGAATAACTTCATGATCACACTTAGGTACCATATAGTCTTTACCCATACAAGGACAGCTATACACACCCATATTATTTAGGTTTCCTATTAAATATATTATATATTTGTTTTTTGTACTGCAGCTGTAAGAACCTAATCGGTGGATAAAAAAAGGTGGATATGCATACTAGTTAACATTAATATTAATAACATTTAGCCATGCAACATCACCTCTCTGGTGGTGAAAGTGGGCCGAGCTAGTGCTTGAGGTTGATAGATAAGGGTTAGATAAAGCTGGGGTCAACTCAATGGATAATTTGTATTCCTGAGAGCAGCCTGGCTCTTTTCCAGTCTGGAGTTGCTCCACTGTCCCCAGCGAGGAAATGGAGCAATGGTACAGAAAGTTGGAGGGTGTGTTAACAGAACACACTGAGGATTTCTGTTACTGGACATTTGTGCAATTCCCAGTTTGTCCATACGGAATACCATGAATATAGATGAGGTTGTTTGTAAGTGCACTTGGCTAGGCCACCCTACATCATTTTGCAATCATGTACATATGTCATAGACACGAGCCGAGCTATCAAAGGACGACCATAAATGATCAGGCCTGGCATACCTATACATTTAGTGAGGCTGTACTGGAAGTGTCTGGCCCCCACTTCTTGTGGGAGATCATCAATTTGTACCTCAGTCAGAACTTCAACAGCAATCGACAACCCTGTCACCTCACAGCAAGAAAGTCCTTTTTTCTTGTGGTCTCTGGGCCCAGTGCCTGCATGAGGTACAACTAGGTACCACAGCTTTCTTCCACAGTCCAGATACTTGCATGTTAGGTTAAACGGTGATTCTAAATTGGCAATAGGTGTGAATGTATAGAAGGTAAAGTATTTAACTGTATGACTATACGGGAAAAAAAAGTGGCTTGAAGTGTTGAGAGTCTAAACTGGTAAGTGAGACTAGAAAAGCCATTCCAGTCCATTCCAAAGGAGGAGGGGACCTTGAGTGTGAATGGTTCCACACTTCCTTTATTGAGGTTGGTGTGTAAAGCTGTGGCAATGATGTGGTTGGAGGATCTTTTCTAGCTTGGTTACCTAATGCATTTTTAAATACATCCAATAGCTGCAATAGTGGAAGATAACCATTTGAAATAGCTCAAGAATCTCCAAAACTGGTGGGGTGAGGGTTTAATCCACTGGTGGTTCATTGAGCACATAAATGGTAAATGGCCTGTATTTGTATAGCGCTTTTACTAGTCCCCCCTAGGGACCCCAAAGCGCTTTACACACCCAGTCAGCCACCCATTCATTCATACACTGGTGGAGGCAGCTACAGTTGTAGCCACAGCTGCACTGGGGCAGACTGACAGAAGCGAGGCTGCCATATCGCGCCATCGGCCCTTCTGGCCAACACCAGTAGGCGGTAGGTGAAGTGTCTTGCCCAAGGACACAACGACCGAGACTGTCCGAGCCGGGGCTCGAACCGGCAACCTTCCGAACTCGAACTCCCAACTCTTGAGCAACGATCGCCCACATAGCTCAAGGAGAGCTGGCCAAGTGGAGACTTTTTTTTTCAAACATCTCAGGCCTCTGTGGGGTTGGTGTGAGAGTATGTACACAGATCAACAAATATGATCAGAAACAAATGACAAACTTTCTGTGCTAGCAGCACGCAAGTGATCAAATAGTTACACATCAAAATTTCAGTCTCATGACTAATTTTAAAGATCAGACCAGTATTGACTTTTTTCTTTAACACGTATTCAATATGAATACATATGTGGTCCAAAATAACAAATCTTCTACAGCATTTTACAGTGTTTTACTGTACTACTTACTACGATTACCTGCAGCTCTTTTTCATCATCAGCCTGACTTTTTACTCTTTCATGCCAGGTTAGCAGATCTAAGAAAAGAATTATGTGATCAAAAAATATTCACTATCATGTCTGCATGCCAGGCTCTTAACAGATGTTTAGATCAAATAGATCAGCAAGGAGCAAATTTCATGCGAGTTAACTTAATGCTTAACTCACCATATTAAATTAAGACTACAGTAACTGCTCTGACACAAGTAGAGCACAAAGTAGAGCATAAAGTGTAGGCTTTACTAACACGAGGATGGGCGTTAACGAGTACACACTGAAATATAATAGAAACCTATTTTCTCATACTGAGATGCACATAAACACAGTAATCATGAAAGCTGTAAGTTGTCCTCCGTGATTTCAAACTGCACAAAGAAACAATTTAGAGGCACAATGCACCAAAACGAAAGTCAACACACAAAGGATCCCAGCAAGTGGAGGAGTTGTTTCTATGGTGACCAACACAAATTGGTGCAAATGTGCTTCAGTGAATGAACGTGAAAGGGAGCAACAAAAAAGAACAAAATATGCATATACTCTTTGAAGTTGTGCCTATAATCGCACAGTATTGAAGATTAAGAAACTTTGATTTTTCGGCAAAAATATTTTCCATTTATTTGACATTTGTCAGTAGATGTATAAACACACACACACACACCTTGAGGTGACTGTTGTGAACTGGTGCAATACAAACAAAACCGAACAGAACTGAATAAAATGATAACGTGATATATAAAAGAAAAAGAAAACAACACCTGAGACAAGATTTTAAGTGCCTGTTGCTTACCTGAGACAGCCTGTAGCATTGCGCAGCACCTGGGATGTATGGATGTGGAGCTTGCGGTCATCATGGTGATTTGGGGAGGAGTCCCAGTTAGAGTGCGGTATGATGACACTATTGGTCAGAACGGCCAAGGCATCCTGGATGATTGGCATCTTCAGTGCATCACATGATGACAGGTTCCAAAGCACACCTGCATATGAATGTGTTCAGAAAATAAGAAACATTATCCTATTTATGTTTAGACAGTTCTGTAAGTAACTTTTTCAAAGTAGCTACTATAACTATTATATCTTTAGTTTCTGTCTGCACGTTTCTGTATGTAACTGATCGGGTCAGTTACTGGCTCACCAATATTCTCAGCATTTACATTTGTTCTTTCTCAGTGCTTCTCTTTTCATTCTCCATTTTCCTCTCATTCTAATTGGCTGAGGCATGAGGGTGCCTACCGCGAGTCTCCTTAAGTCTTAGGTTTTAGTCCAGTTAAAGGGGAACTGTTCTCTGAACTTTAGACATTAGAGGTGTGTGTTAGAAACACAAATGTTAAATGCAGATGAATCAGACATAAACTAGTCTTTAACCTACTAAACTCCCCAGTACAATGTCTGTGTGATGTCTGATTGAGCCAATCTGCCACTAAGTGAAAACAGTGTTGGTAATAGTTCAGTGAATTCACAGCCAGCAAGTGCATGCACCACACAGGCAGCACCGTTGCCTAAACCAAGCAGAACCCTTCTTGTAGCAAGAATGAATCTTAAGCAGACTACCTCCTGCTGTGTGCTACATGTGATTGCAAGCTTTGGATAATGTCCTGACCTAAATCTTCCACCATTATCCATATTTCATGTATGGTACACACATTGCACCAAAATTTCTTTTGTATAATCTTTTACATTGGTATGATCTAAGCAGCCTACTGTCAAAGATGCTGTTTGCTTATCATCATCATCATCATCATCATCATCATCATCATAATGAGGGATTGTGGAAACTGTCATTGCCAATGTAGACTTACACTGACTAGATAATAGTATGACACTAATATATAAACCACCAAGAATGCTGATTGTTGATTTAGTTTTCTGCAAAGTTTTATCGACTAAATTACATTTACAAACTTTATAAATAAAACCTCATACTTTCATAAATCAAATACATTTTTAGAGCTAAAAATATTTATCCAACCGTTTCATTTTCATCAAATGAAGTTTTAAGCTCTTCTATAAAAAAAACAAAACAAAAACGATTAACAATTATTTGATCTTACATACCTCATTAACTGCTGTGCTACAACTCTCTCCAAAACCTAATAAAAATGTGCTTGGTTCCATTCACTGTTCAGAAATGTACATGGGAAATACATTTGGCTACATTTTGGGAGTCAGGGCAGCAAATTACTTTAAGAAATAAAAACAGCCTAAAACTGTTTTTTAACCTTGAGCAGAATGACACTGATCTCAGACACACCTTTTCAGAGCATGCGAGGACATATTTCAGGACTGGAAATGCTAACAATAGCACCTCCCTATATTTATCACTTTTGAGTAAGCCACCCACACTTTTATTTTTGAATCTGACTCTTAACTGTGAGAAAGCTCCAACTGGCATTATTTATCACATGCTGTGTCGTACAAAACACACACAAACTTATTACCAAATTAATTTTACAGCAATGCGTAAACATAAAGCCAGCAAACACAGCTGCATGGTCATATAAATAACCTGGCTGAAAAACAAGTTTTTATGTTTTTATGTATCCATGATATACTAAATCGCCTACAAAGACACATGGATATACAACACACACAAACACACATACACACAAATACACTTCCTGTCAGATGGGATACCAGATGCCTTTTCACAGACCGGTGACAGCAGTAGCCCTGTTGGTCAGCTGTGACACACTCATACGTATCAGACACACACGTGTGCACATACAGCTACATTAGCACTGTCACATTCTAGATATGTTAGTTAGTTTCTGTGGCTTTCATTGAACTTTCTTACATAGCAAAAACAATAAGGTAAAAATATAGGAACCAGAGTGACAGGGATAAATAAAATAAGAAAATATAGATATATCAGTAGCACTGGTGGATTAAGGAGCTGAGAGACTGCCGAGAAATCGGAACAGATTGCAACAAGAGGAGACAACCTCCTTTAAAGCTACAAGAAGCTATAAAAAGCTGTGGTGCTATAGGTCATCATCTCTCGTGTATTTCGTGTCAGACTCCAGATGTTGCATGTCCCAATGACAGATGTCGTTCATTTGCACAGTTAGCAAACAATTAAAATATGGGCACAACTCACAATATGCTGCGCCCCACAGTTCATAGAAACTGTCAGTGAGCTTAAAGGTGTCCTGTTCATTCAGTAATTCTGAGTGCAAAATCCAAAGATAGAGACTGCATCTGTCTTCTTAAATGCTAGCAAGTGTGGAAAATCTCTGTAGTTAAACCTGGCCCTCACTTATTATGTGTTGGGGAGCAAACAATTAATTAATAAAGCATATTTAAAATAAATATACACAATAAAATCCCAAAGTATACAAAATTTGTTCAACTTCTTTCAAGCATGAGAACTGAAAGGAAAAATGCACTTTAAAAAATAAATATAAAGGTACTGAAAATAAAGATAATAAAGGGCTAGAAAAATAAACTGTCATCTGTGGACTAATATGAATAAAGCCTCACTTGACTGAAACATTTGTGGAGGCAATGGATGTTAAGTAGCAGCCAGCTTTGCATTGCCCAAAGCAATGCCAGTCTTGAAGCCTTACACTATACTCTACTACATAGAGTCATAATGTCAATCTCAGGGAAAGGGATTGGAAGAAAATGAGGCCAGAGAATAGACAAGGAAGGGTAGTGAGAAAGCAAATGCAGTGTTACTTAGCCAGTGGGTTAATTCTTAATTACAAATGCACAGCTGTTAAACCCAAATAATTAATATTTAATAATTTAGACTTAATAGACCACTGCAGAAAGCAAATGATTAGATGGAATATGCATAAGACTATATATAAGTTTATACAAGAAGAAAACTAAAAGTAGAGACGGGGAGATGTAATTGGGAATTTCAGAGAAGAGTTTGTGTGTGTGAGAGAGGGCAAGAGAGAATGAGAGGAAGCAAGCTTGAGAGGACAAGAGAAGGAGGGTGATAATAACACAATGACCTTGTATGCTGCTTGGCAGCAATCAAGAGCTTGTACTAAGGCATGTGAGTGTGAGTGTGGTAACATTTGCCTTCACTTTCACTAATCAGCCTCTTGTTTCACATCTCAACTTTCTGTCTTTCCACTTAATCCTGCTATTCACACAGGCTCTTCTCAAATCAAAGTAAAAAAAATAAAATAAAATAAGGCAATAAGCTCAAACATATGCAAGCATGCACACACTCTGTTGCCACCTCAGAGTGAAGACACACATTCAGCAAAACACTTGACTTATAAAGCTGAATGCTGTCAAACATCTTCTGTATTTCTCTCTGCTTCTTTTTCCCGCGTCGGTCTGTTTCTCATGTGGTAAGTGTTTTCAGTGTATGATTGCAATCAGGTTAAAACAGTGTTGTCTTTGATGAGCTGACAAGAAGCAGCACTCAGCAAGCCTTTCTTTATCTGCTCGGGCCAATACATCTAAACAAACACACATTGAGACACAATACATGCTCAGGAAGCGACACGTTGATTTTTGTGCAGGCGCGAATGGACAAAAACACTGATTAAAAGGAGACACGTAAAAGGATGCACTGATCAATTTTTTTCTGGGGCAAGGACATTGTACCGGCCACTGTCCAATATTCTGCAAATTTAAGGCTGACACACACACATCGACACACCAGCAACCACACTTATACAGACTCGTCTGCTCTAGAAACATAGATATGTAATGCTTCACTAAACTCAATGTCCTTATGGGTATAACATCAAGTGACCAACAGACAGTGACATCATACTTCAAGCTTGTGTGCCTGTGAGTGCCTGTGAGTGCCTGTGAGTGCATGTGTCTGTGCTTTTTTTCTTTTCTCTTTCCTTGTCCTTATACCCCATCCCTCTCTGACTAGTTCCCTTTAGACATTTGACAGACAGTTTCCTAGGAGCCTGGTGGTTTGGGGGAGAGAGGAGATGATTGCATGAATTCATGAATAAATGAGAATGTGACTTGTAAGGGAAGAATGAGACCTGTTAGGCCTCAAGTGGTGATGTTTTATTAAACAGCCTTCATTTGTGCAGCTCACTGAGAATTAGTTAGCTGCTGGGTCACAACCTGGTGATGAGCAATGCCAGAGATGACAAATTGCATGGCTGTTGTGTCTATAAAAATCTGTGAATGAGAAAAACGGTAAATAAATAAATAAAATAACATAAAATAAAATAGTGATTTGGGGTAACGTTTTCAGACAGCAAGCTAGCAATTGCTGACTTAACCCCAGCGTCATCGAACCTTCATTTCAGCGGTAGGTTTGCTGAAGACCTTTGGCAGCACAAGGTAAAATCATGTATTGTGGGTAAACTGCCGCTGCCAATACTGGAGATTTCATTACCACCAGAGAATTTCACAGTGAAAAGGCTGCATTGAAATTTCTTGAATAACAGCAGCATTTGGAGCTTGGGGATTTAGACGTTGACAATAGAAAATATTTTATGCCTTCAAGTAACAGGAAATGATGAACTGTATTTGTGAGTACAGCAGTATAATTCAACATTGTTGGGCTGTTTTTAACATAACCTTGCAACAGTGGAAAAGTCAGTCAGTCACTTCTGTACACATGCAGTTATTCTCTGCTGCATTTCTCATAGCTTTTATTCTCATTACCAAACTGACTTCTGGAAATGAGCGCTTGCGTATGTAGCGGAATATATGTAAGCATATTGTTTTCATGTTCAATGCAATTCACAGAAACATGCATTGTGATATGCGTCATAGCTGAGAGAAGCAACCATGTGCAGTTTTTTATAGAGAGGAAGCGGATTAGATGGTGACTAATGGAAGTACTGATTTGTCCAAATGGAAACTTTTTGGATACAGCTGTCTTCAGCAGTTGCTTCTCCCCTCAGCCATTTCAGAGGAGGCAGCAACAGAAACTGTAGTCATGGTCCACTGCATTCAAGGTGAGCCCATGAGTAAGGATAGCATCTCCTATTGACATCCGAAGCCTCTGCATCGACCAGACTTTGACTGACAGGCCCAGAAGCCTTGACTTCATCCTATCTACCTCACGCTCAGACCTAGGAAGCCAATAAAGCTTGTCTAAATTTAAACTTCAGAACCAACAGAGAGATAGGGTAAATAGTTAAAGGGAAGGTTTTCCAATCACCAAAAGTAACAAAAAAACAAAAATTTATGCCTGATTCTGAAGAGATTCTGTAATTACAAATTAGAGGGATGGATCAACATAGGCGTAATAAGAAAGCAGAATTGGTACAATACTGGCATTTTTTTGAGTTTGGCTTTTGACAGCCACGTCTACGGGTAGCATAGGGTGACACAATCCTAGATCAATCTCTCCTAGTGACAGTCATTGTTTACTTTCAAATTATTCGGCCGTCAAGTAGAATTAAAGGTTAGACTTTGAGTAGAATAAAATTTGACACAGCAAAGCATCCGAGAGCAGAGACACTAACATGTAGTTACAGAGCATTAGCATCATTAGCTCTTCCGTAACATGTTTTAACTGCAAATTTTTCAGCACTGATCTACCGAAAGAGTTGCTATAGAGTCACACAATTTCATCTGATAGCCGCTCAACCCAAATACAGTCCAACAACATTAGTTCTGTCCAACAGCACCTGGATTATAAGTCAGTGAATATGGTCCAGATATTACAAGAGTCTCAGCATTAATCCTCCCAGTTCACCATTTTTCGACACTTTCTCTCAAAATTGTCACCTGCCTTTAGCCCTTCATTTTTGTTCTTTGCGCTACAGACATACTTCATTTTTACATTTTTATTTTACAAAATTGAGGCTGAAAACATTTAACTACACAAGCTCTGTAACACAGCTTTTATTAAAAACTGCCTTAAACTGGTAGGATTGTGTCAATGGCCAGGACAGCATAAATCACCACTTACACAATTAACTAACTGTAGTCCTTCTCTGTATTTGTGACAAACAACATCAACCTAACTGAATTACAGAATAATTATGCAACACTTCTTAGACGTGAATTACAGCAACAGCAGGGTGTTACGCGAAGCAAATTAAGACAGACTTCAAAATATGGCTGTACTGTCGTGAAAGCATTTAAAATGTGGAGTTTAATGCCAAGTACCAGAGGAAACAGACAACAGGGGAGACTCATGCATGACACTGAATCACAGACAGGGAAGGGCAAAGACAGGAAGAGTCAGGAAACGGGGGAAGCAGAGATAGAATTTCACAGTGCATGTCTGTCTGTGTGAGATGACTATTTATAAAAGTCGGAGCTCAAAACATGATGCGGTATGACTCGCAGTGAATTTTATTCACTGGTTAATCTGCTTACAGACCACAGACATTCCTTCCCCGAGCTGTTTTCTGTATCTTAGTCTCTCCAGCACGTTTATCATCACAGACATGTATACCTTGGGATCATCAAAAAAAGAAGCCTTTTTGTAATGACATTCTTACTTCTTTATCTTGAATATAAACAAACCTTGTTTTTTAGTGCAGCAGAGATTGCCTGCCGCCACACAACCTGTTATGAGGATATCATTAACAGTGAAAAGGTTCCAGACTTCCTTCCTCCTTCTCTACCCTCCTCTAGCGAGCTGTTATCGATATCTCAGGGGTTTGTAAAAGGACAGAAAAAAACTGTGCACTTGCTTGCTAGCTGTCAGCCTTATGATCCACCAGGGCCTCTTCCCCCTCATAGAGCAGGTGACCTAGTGGGATGGATTTTTGAATGTGTGATTAAAGATGAGCTCTGTTGTGCTAAGTAACAACGGAGACAGAGGTCAAATTGAGCACGAGGGGGCCCTACTGACTTTAGTTTAGTATTCTGTGTGAATGCGCTTTATGGTTTTGGAAGGTTTTGTGTATTTTTGTGTTTGAGTGAATGGGTCTGCTTTATCTCTGAAACTGTTAAATCTACTTGTATGAGCTTGCACATGTCTCTGCTATCTCAGGACTAACCAGGTGTAACAAAGAGGCCAAATGTAGAAAAACAATGGTGAGACAAGTGCAGATACCCACAGTCCAGCTCAACATGAAACAAGTGTGGAATCACATAAAAATCCAGCGCACACACCGACAAAGGGAAAGAAAAGTGTGAAGCGAGCAGACACGAGATAACAAAAGATGCGAGTGAAGGACAACAGATGAAAGAAAGGTATTGGCTCTCTCATGTTTTATCACAGGAATCGATGTACAAGTTGCTGGTGAGAGCTGCTTATAGGAAATCCTTTAGGCTGCTAACATTCAGATCCCCACTTATGACATTTCACAGTTTGAGCAGCAAGATAATGTAATGTACCTTTTGTGCAGCTGATACCAAAAATATGAGAAAATTCAAAAATAGACATGGTCCTATGTAATCATGCATTACAGGACAGTATTTATAATACATATGTTCCCACATGAAGTGATCTAATCTAGTGTATTAACATAATGTATAAATCTTACTATAGTGCACTTAAACTCTGCCTGTCCATGAAATCATGAGTTCAGCAGACAAAAACAGCACACGGGTAAATCTCAGTAGTTCTGCATATTATATATTAGCATATTTTATTTCTGAAAGTGGAGAACTCAATCAAATTGTGTTGTGGCTGATGTGACTGCATCAAAAAATGTCCCTAGTTAAAGGTTTTAATTTGAATGAGGGATTACAAAAAAATACTGGCAGCTCCCGGTGCTGCCTCTCAGCCTCCTCGTAGACGCACGTATCATATTAATGTAAAAATCCTAGGTGATTTTTAGAAAAGTTGACCTCTGACCTTGAGGTCAAGGCCACTGGGATTTGAACTCATCTGAGGCTTTCAGTTTCTGTACCTATGGTATGGATTTAAAAATCCTACGTCGTCTCATGCTCAAGTTATCACATTCACAAACTTGGGTGTCCATGCTGGCAGGATGACAATACCCCATACCCCCTGTGTGGCATAGCTGCATAAGCATAATTCACAGACACTATGTTTCATCAATATTGCCAGTGTCATACTGGAAAATAACTAGCTGACCACTGAAATTCCATATATCCTAGATGTTTGCTTGTGTGTAAGCACACATCTATGTGTTTCTTTTTCTTTTAAGCAGCGAGGGGTGCAGTGTTGTGTTACTATTTGCTACTCCTCTAGTAGAATATTAAATTCTCAGTGGGAGGCATATTGGAAAAAAAGATTATATCAGCTCAAATGTGTATTATCTGTGTTATTATCTAACACCTTATGTGGGTGTTTAAATTTAATCTATACATTTTTTGCCTAAACATATTTGAATGTGTATTTGCATGAACGCTTGTATGCGTGCACGTTATTAAGTTTGTGCGTGTGGGTGTATGCGCCGCTGCAATGTGTGTTTCAACTGCACCAGCTAGTTTGTAGTGTTCATTCCCTCAAGGTTAAAACAAGATTGATTCCTGCTACAAGTGTGGGGCTTTAAATTCCACTTTAAGCAAGAATTTGAATGCAAGGTGGGCATATTCACCTTTTTATCATTGCAGACATGCAATAACAATTAATGCAAACAAAAAACAATAACCCCCCCCCCATAAACATGCACTGCATCACATCTTACACGTCTTAATAAAATATGTCAAAAGGGACACTTGACAAAACACTCCTAAGAATAAATAACATTCACAAAGATTGTTGGCATTCTTTGCAAGAGTCATACAAGTCATGGCTGCTGAGGACAACTGTGACTGAATGTTATCATTCAAGTGGAATGTGAAATAGTTGTGCACGTAAAGAAGATGAACAGCCTTGGTTTGGTGAATAGTAAAGTTTTCTGACGAACACTAATTCACTAAAACTTGACTGTATGAAGAACTACATTCACTAAGCCAAAATGGTTACAGGCGCTGTCATGGCCAACCGAGACCACTTAAGTCACTAGATATGAAGTAAAACCACAATTAGACGAACGAATGAAAGACACATACAATACCAATACCAAGAAAAGACAGAAAGAAAGTTTTATTTTTTTCCTTTTGCTGGCTGAAAGATTCTTTCCTAAAGCAGCTTTAGTGTAGGTGTGTGGTATGTAGAGCAGCTTGAAAGATCCTTGCATCCTCACATATCAAATTCTATCCACACATTCACATAAACATGGGAATTGCGCACACACACACACACAAACATATTCCATTAAAATCTCTCCCGAGGCCATAAACAGAGCCATGCTGGAAAATAACTGATATACTGTACATGCTAGGAGCTGAAGTAAAAATTTGTCACAGACAGCGTACCTGTGACTAGCTCTCTGATTTCCACATCTCCGGTCTTCCTCAGCAGGCGGACCAAGGCAGGAATCCCCCCGCAGTTCTTCAGGGTTACTTTGTTCTCATCATTGGCCTTGCCATACACCAGGTTTCTCAAGGCTCCGCAGGCGCTGCGATGGACCTCACTCATCCTGTGGTCCAGTAGATCAACGAGCAGCTGGATGCCTCCCTGTCTACGGATCTGAGTATCAAAGAAATCGAATCAATCAAATCTGTCGTAAATGAATAATATATATTAATAAAAATCAGCAGCAAGAAGTATTGTAGAGAATATTTTTTTCAATGCTGAAATTTTAATATCTTGTACTCCTGATGGCTCGTTATTTATCTGTGCAAGTAGCTACTTCGTACACAGTGTGTATAATGTGTGTTTGTGTGCGCATGTGTGTATACAGCCTCCAGTGTCTGTCAGTCCTGCCAATCAGATTAACAGCACAATGTGGGCTAATTAAAGATACTAATGACTGGGCTTTAACAAAAAATGACACTTAATTACACTGATTAGGGAAGAATAAGCTTGCTTGTGTGTGCCTGTATGTTATAGAATCTGCACGTTACCCGCCACGTTTTCTGTGTGGTTGCCCTCCCTTCTTAGGTTTTTGTTTCCTTTTATCACTTTTTTTTTTTTTGCATATGATAATTGATATGCATGAACAGTTCACTTATGAATTGGAAAACTAACGTTAAATTTTTATCTTAATGACTAAAAGATGAAAGGCAATCATGGCAGCCTCCACAGATTCAGTGACTAGTGGTTGTTTATCCTTTTTAAGAAGGCGTGTAACACACACATTCCAAAACCATGCATCTGTTACCTTGATTTATTTTAAATGTGTATTTCAGCCACCAAAAGGCAGGCATAGCAGGGAAAAATTAAATTAATTGAACACTTCTGTAAACTGTACATGACGACTCACCTAACTGCACAGCAAATCTGTACCCAGCTACACTGCTTGCCTTGTGTCTGCTACTACTTTTGCCTTGTAAATACACATAAAGAGAAACATGCTTAGCCACAGTTTGAGAAATAAACAAAGTCAATCAGTTTAGATTTATGATTATATCTCGATTCTGTGAGAGGGCGAGGCAGTCAGGACTGTTAGCCCAGTAGGGATCACAATGAGGGCACTCTGGCGTTACACATAATGCCTTCCCCCCATGGCGCGACACATATTGCTCTCTCCCTATGCTGGTGGTTTTTAAACCTCCCACATCACTTCTCCACTGCAGGGATCTTCATCAGCCTTAGGGGGCCAAAGAGCTTAAATCAGCCTGTGTTTGGTCCAGTCGACAGGGGTGTTGCGCTAATCACTAGAAACAGGCTGCTGAGATCTCCAGGAGACTAGTCGAAACAAGGATGGAGCAACTAGTGTGTGAGACAGAGAGAGAGAAAACGAGAGAGAGAGAGAGAGTGTGTCCCTCATGCTTCCACTTTTATTTAATCTCTTGAGCACTGCAACTGACAGACTTACTCAACCAGATAACTCCAGTTTTTCACAGTTAGATGCATATTCAGACTTTTTGAAACCCTTTAATATTTTTCAGCACGTTCTCCTCTAAACATGGGACATTAAATATAGAAAATACTTCATTAGTAATGCCTGCTTCATTGTGAAGCACCAGATGGATGGATTTTACAACGCAGACGAGCAATAAGACATGAATGGACTTCCAAGGCTGTTTTTTGTTTCATTTTTTGGCTCTCGCACACTCGCACTCATACTTTTAGCATGATTAAGTCAAAAATAGGTGTGCACACAAGCGCAAGCAAACACCAATGATAATAAAGATGCACATAAGAAGAGAGAAAGCGAGAGTGAGGGTGACACAAGAAAGAGAAAGCATGAGAAATGGAGGGCAAAGAGGATGTGGGTGTTTCATGACACAGCAGGAGTTTATCGAGCAAAATGACTTTGCTTATCTATTCAATTAAAATGGATTAAGGAAGGCAGTGAATGGCAAAATAACCTTGCTAGATTGGCCATACAATTTCCTCAACCTGATTTGCTGCCCCTCTTACACCCTCTAGTCCCCACCTCTGCTCTTCTTCCCCTCCTCCTGTTCCCCTTTTCCTTCCCCATGCTAATTCGTGCACCTCTCCCTGTTTGTGTTTATGTCACACTTAATCTGTTATTCCACTTTGTATTGCCTCTGAGCTACATACAAGGCTTGGCAATACCTCTGTGCCTGCTCCTCATGTAAAGAAGATTAGAAGCGCTGATTGATTTGTCTTTGTCTCACGCTCTTCTGCGGTGGACACGGCTATTGGTAACCCATAGCGACAGTTTTGCCGTGGTAACAGTTAGCAGTGGTGACAGCTGAGATTGTGAGAATCAGAGATGCTGCCAGCATGAAAGCCGGCAGTGGGATACATGGGTGTCACGCACCTGAGACGGTGTCACGTGAAGCTTAACAAGCGTTTATGACTAACCACATATGGAACTTCAGCATTAACCACTAGCTCCAGACAGGGTGCATGTGAGTGTGCAGACAGAGAGGAGATGTGTCACACCTTTTAACCGTTTATGTATTCACACACAGAGGCAAGCATACACACATACAAGGGGTATTGTTGTCTTCACTTGACACTTAGCCTAGGGCTAACTGCAATTTAGAGCCTTCCAACCTTTGGTTAATTGAGTTTTTGGCCCAGGGCTAACATTTCCCTCTTGAGAATTTTAAACTGGGCCAAATAAACCATTAACCTATGGCTACCTAATATTGTTCTGAGGCAGGGACACAGCTAATTCTCATAGAGTTATCAGCATAAAAATTCACAGCTGTGAAAATGTACTGTAACAAATATACTGGAGGCTTTGTTGTATGACAAGGTAGCTAACAGAGAAAACAGAGCAAACACTATTCCTCACAGCAGCAATGTATGTGTTATTAATTAGGTTGTGCCCAGGACTTAATAAAACTACCTTAAAGCAGATGTATATTAAATTTGAAGGATACTTTTTGAAAGCAAATAACAGAGGGTGGCTCTGTTAGGTAACTTAATAGAAACCTTATAAAATGTTAACACATTCTTTAAAAATTAGAGTGAATTATAGAGTAAAATATTTTTAATTAAAGTATGTTGCTGGTACTTTTGCAACACTTACAGTTAGGTTAGAAAATCAAAATGTGATTAAAGCGTCTTTCAGCTTTACTTCAACGGTTTTAATAAAAGTATTCGATTAACTGTATAGGAACTGCAACCATTTTCAAAAGGAATGCACCAGCCAGTTCAACAACATCAACAGGCTTGGAAGTCCACAGATGGCAAATACAGTGGTTGATTGCAGAATTCTTTCCTTGGTTAAGAAAAATCCTTCACAACCTCTAACCAAGTCAAGGATGTTTTCAAAGACTCTCAAAGTCTTTAAAGTTGGCTCAAAAGATGCCTTTATGAATGTTAACAGATAACAACTCGTTACAGTCAGTAACAGAAATGCATTAAACTATGCCAGAAAACATCTAATAGATAATGGCCAAAAACATGCTCCAAAAGCAACACAAGAGTTTCTTAAGGCAAAGACATGCAGTAGCCTTCAATGATCAGTGCCTGAACTGAACCCACTGAACCTGTACAAGCAGTATTTGAAGGTAGCTGCAGTAAAGGCTTGGCAGTGGCGGAGCATCTCAAAGGAGGAAACACAGCGTTTAGTGATATCCATAGGTTCTTGCTAAATCCCTTGAAGTAAAGCTGAAAGTCTGCACTTTAACTACACGTACATACAGTTTGATTTAAAACCAACGTATTAACCTAAATGTACATAAGGGGGAAAAGCTAAGTGGAAAATACGCTGTGAAGAGGGACAGAAACATATACTACTTCTGCAGCATCATTAAGAATCATTTGCTGCATTTCTCATCTTCCACATTCATGTCTACTGAACAGATATTTACAGCATTTCTAGAGTTCACGGCCTAAAAATCTAAAGCCTGATTCTTTTGAGGCTGAGAAATGACAAAGAGTCAGGGGTCACATTCGTCCCCCATCAAGCCGCTTGTTGGATAAATGGATATTGATATGGCTGCAACCCAAAATGAATTACTGATGTAACTAAAGCTCAGGTTGAGACTGTGAGCCTGTGTTTTGCATACCCAAAGGAAATCTATTAGCAGCCATGTCAATGGTTCTGTTTTAATTCACTATGTGGGAAATATACAGCATATAACTGGTTGTAGGTGTGAATTTAGTTATGCGTGTGGATGATACAGCATTTGTACTGTGTATGTGTCTAAAGATGCTATAAATGATGCTGAAGATGAATTTGGCAAGCTGCCTCTGCAGTCTAGGCTGCAGCCAGACCTCCATCTACCTTATCAAACACAGACACACACGAAACACAGCCTCTCTCTCTCTCTTTCACTTTCTGTATATCTGACTTCTCTTTCCTGCTCGCAGTATTTGTGTAGGAAAAAGAAAAATATCCATGCATATAACTGTAAATTAAAACATGCTCACACTGACACATCTAATCTAAAATGTCCACTCATACCTGTGTTGAAACATTTGTACACAAGCACATATAAATGTCATCAACCAAGAAACAAAACATTGTGTCATCTTATGTACCAGTTCCAAGATATCATAGGGAAATATTTTCTTGTTTTTTCGCCAATATTTTTCTTCTTTCTTTCTAAAAACTTCTTTTTTTTCTGGTTTCTGTTTCTATCTTTGCACTTGTATTTGCTGCTACAGATTATGTCTTTAGCAATGAATAGGAACCATACTGTGGCTGTATTCAGCTGCTCACTGTGACTGAAAATAAGAGAATATAAGCCTCTTAATCCAGAGTCATACCAAATAGCTGCAAAAACCATTTACTTTCACATACATGTCACCTTATGTCTCAAGAACCAAGTAAATACTACAATGCAGGACTTCCTGTACATTATCTTTCTAAAACAATGCTTCTAAAACTTTATATGTATATAAAGTGAGGCAGGAAATCACAACTTAATGCAATAATATTTCAAATGACAAAAAAAATCACAAGGTTCCTTTTCACTATAGCCAAAAAGAAGAAATCTTAGTGCTGTCAAGTAATGTCTTACATCACCTGCTACAACAATACAAAATTAAGTAGTTATTATTTTGTTAGAGAAGCTTTTAATTTCCTAAATGCCAGTAGTGATTTTGGAGTGACACACACAGATTAGACAATATAAAATGAATAGACAGTTATAAAAAGCTGTGATTTCAACTTTTTGAATTTAATAGCCAGTATAATTTCTGGGAAAAAAAAATCAATACAGAGCTTTGAAGTAAATTAGGGAGCACAAAAAAAAATCTGGGAAATGTGACTCGCTAAAACATTCACAGCTCATTGTCCTTTAGTAGTCTGCCAAATTTGAGAAGCAGAAAATAGAATGTATAAACTGTGTCTTTGTTACACAATCTAACCTTCAACATTGAAAACAAACAAAACCGTGACCTTAATTGTTAACGAAATTTATATCCTACTACTCCTGTCAGGATATTATGGTATCAGATAATCCTACAAACAAACACAAATCCATCCATGTGACATACATGTAATATTGCTAACGTAATTGGGTGAGTTCCTATGAAAATGTGACGTACATGTGAGCTAAAAAAAATTATGACAGGACATGTGAAGTAAAGGCGAAATACAAAAAAAAAAAAAAGACAGGAATTTTCCCCTTGCACTAAAATCCTGGCACTACTCTGCAAATAAACGTTTCTTCTGATTGTTAATTTGAATTCACTGACACATAAAATTACACTTGTAATCATGCAACGCACTCATCCTGATATAGACCTGTCTACTTCCCTGCTGGTGATTGGAGAAGTCAAAATGAACAAATAATGTGGACAAAAATTCAGGAAGTTAGCAGTGCCATTATGTTTCTTGTGGTTAAAGAGAAGAAGGGACTGTCATGGACAAAACTCCATCAAATGAAACCTCACCTCTCTTTTGAAATACAGGCACAGACCGGGTCATAAAAAAAGCCCATGTGTGTAACTGGATTGAAGTAATGCTAATCAACGTGCGCCCCTGCTGGTCTTTGTCTTTGCTTCAAAGCGTTAATAACACATTTTTCTTTTTGTCTGCTGATAAGCAGGAGAGAATACAATTGACAATTTAATGCTACTTCATGTGTTTGGAAGCCTTTGTAATAAAGCAAAGATAGTCATACAGACATTTTAAACTCTCGCTTGTTTAAAATGAAAGAAAAAAGTCACTTTCTTACAACTCTGAAGATGAGAAAAGATACATAACTGATTTGTGCAACAAAAGAAAATGTTATTAAACATCCAAGCTAATCATAATGATACTAATAGTAATTATGAAGCAGTGACAGTTATGATCATTTATTTTATATTTACCTTTGATTGAAATGAATTGATTTATCATGAAAATTCGTTTTTATAATATTATGAGATGAAAGGAAAAAAAATATGAGTCATGAAAACCTGGAGGAAGTAAGAATTTTCCTCTGTTTCTATGTAAAACATTACGTAACCAATATGAGTTGAGTTAAAAGTTGTCCATAGTTACCTGACCTTACCATAGTATGCTGCTAATATGGATGTTGAAAATACTGCTCTGGAGGTTCAGCAGCAAAACATCTCGTAACAACAACAACAACAAAATTCCCAATTAGTTTGTATTTAAAGCATTTTTAAAGCTCACAGAGCTTCTTTGACAAGGACGACTGTTGTTCTGGTTAAAGCCACTGAACTCTAAAAGGTAATTTTAGCTGGCAGAGGACCGCTTTCTGCCTCATGAGTTTATTTTGTGTGTGTGACTGGTATTTTAACACGTTATTTTTGAATCAGACTACTATGTTAAACACCAGAGGCACCCAGCAAATCCCAGTTTCTCCAAGGTAAACTTTGTGTCTGTGTGTGTGTTTGTAAGTGGAGCCTGGTAGGTTGAATACGACAAACGTAATGGCTCTGGTAAAATATCAAATAATGGCTGTATGGTGATGCGGAAAAAAACCTTGAACTAACCAAACTAATACTTTTATGTTCTCCTGAACTAAAAACTTGATGAAATACTAATACAATCTTGCTATTCTTTAAAGGCACTAATGTAATCAGCTCTGGAAAAAATGTAATGCTAAAAGCTAACTATGAACTATAGAAACTTTAAGACTTAACCGTTTGCTTCTCTCTGACTCTCTACGCTCGTCTTATATTTTATTACAGCCGAATTCACTATAAACAAACATCTTTAACTCCAAACAGTCTTTGCATGTACATATTGTCATGTCCCTGTTGTCAGACAACAGAACATACAGGGGAAAAAAAATTAACATACTCAACATATTTACCAAGCAGTTACTCTGAACTGAAATCTCGATTCCTGCAATTTCAGTGTTATCTGACAAAATTTGCATTCACATAAGTTACAAACAAAAACTGTACTGAGATTTTGGCTGTACTTAAGTAATTAACAGAGTCTCATTCAGGTCTGTATCAATATGGGTGTAGTTTACTGAAATCAAGCTCAAACCCAGAGGTACAAAGGTATGGTTTAAAAAACGATTTGGATCGAAACTTGAAATACACATAATGGCAACACACATTACAAGTAGTATGTCTTAAAGTGGTCAAATGTTAGAAAAAGCGGACCTTTAAAGGACAGCTGACCAAAGAACCCCCAAACAAACTAATATAGTGATTTTACGTGTTGTGGATCATGAGAGGGTGATGAAGAGTAGGGGCAGTGCATCACCTCTTGATAGTGACTTATGCAATTCCCTTGGACTTGGTCTCCAGTGGTCTCCCACAGTCCCAGTTCCTGACTAACATTATTAGTGTGCTATTAGCTTTGTACGGTGCCAAACACTCCAGTCTCTATGTGTGTGGCATTGAGCTGTAGTCTTTCTTGTAGTCAAAGCTCAGGCTGGTCTATCTGGTCTTACAATCTTAGTGTAGTGCTGTGTTATCCAGGAGCTGGTGCTTTGGTGTAATTTACAATGCCCTACTACGCCCTAGGCTGTGCTCATGTATTAACTCATGTGCCTCATGTGATTCGTGTGTGTTGCTATGATTCCAGTCCAGATGAGTACCTGCTGTTAGTAGTCCCACTACTTCAATTTGTACTGCCACGCGTTTATGGAGTGGTGTTCTTCTTTTTCGTCCACCAGGTGTAGATCGTGCTAAGTCCTGGTGCCGTCCAGCTCTTCATTCCTCCGACAACAACTCATTGAGGAACGTCTGCCTTTGTGATGCTGACTGGCTCTTGCTCTAGGTGCTGGTGTTATGTGCACCTTTTTCTCCCAGATATTCTTCTGGGAGAACATCTTCAGCTCTGGTAGGTCTGTCCTAGTTGTTATCCTAGTCTTTCCTATTATTCTCTTGCAACTAAGAGTACATCCTGGTAGCATCCTTGGAAAAGGCCACTCATATTTTTCCTCCTACGTCTCTGGTGGTATCTCTTCAGCCAGAGCTGTAACATTCGTTTGGCAGTTTCTAGAGCCTCATCTTATACTTTTCTCATGATGCCTTTCTACACTTCACTTAACCAACTAATATTCTTTGAGCTTTTCTGATTTTAAATTCCAGCCTTCTTCTCCACAAAGGGCTTTCTCTACACGCATTCTTGATCATATACCCAAGTCCTTCTAGGATTACTGAGGCAGGGGTATCTAATAGCTCTGCGATACGAGTAGTGTGGATGGTGAGCAGAGCAGTGGTCACATCTGCAATAATCTCCTCTGATAGGACTTTGTCAGTGAGCTGGGGGAGTTGTGCCCTTGGTTTGGTGGCTAACTTGAGTCTGGCCACAATCAGTAGTTTCCTCTGTTACTGCAGGTATTATCGGGTTCAGTTACACTGCTCTCTTCTATCAGAGTTGGCTTATTATGTTCATACAGCTCACTATTCTTCCCATTGTACTGTAGACTCTGGATCTCCAGCTTTAATGGTAGCTAGCTGTCCTCTACTGATGTTATAACATTGAGCTACCAGGTGTTTCTTGATCAGTGTGGATGCTGGTCATCTACTCATCCATAGTCCTGCATGATATCATATTATATCTATCTATATCTCTGTCTTTCTATCTATATCTATATGTGTGTGTTTGTGTGTGTGTGTGTGTGTGTGCGCGCGTGCGTGTATGTGTACAAAAACACTACACTATTTGGCTTCAATATAGCAAATGGATCTTTAACCAAATTAATGTCCCATATCTGGCTTAGTGATCGTCAATCAACTTTGTTTTTCATTAAAGACTATTTAAGAAATACAGCTTAAGGCACATCTCACTGTGTTTCTTATTGCATCATATTTCACACACTGCATTGCTGTCATGTGCATTGTGCACATGTGGAAAAGTGGAAATGTATCTCGTGTTTGCAGAGAATATAAGTGTGTTTTTGTTTGATGTGATCCAAAGTACTGGCTGAATTCTCTTTTTGTGTAAACAGTGTTTAGCCACGCCTTGGACCCAAAGCATGACAATGAAACAGACTTGATGAAGCCAGGCCAAAGATTTCGCTGTCAACGCAATGTTTTTTCACCATTGTTGGACACCTCTATTCAGGCATAATTGGATCCATTATAAAAGACACGAGCACTTAGGTTTCTTTCAGAGCTGCATGGGTGAGGGGAAGGGAGAGGAATCAAGTGTGATGTTTTTGTATGGAAGTGTGATTGCATTTCTGTATCCCTGCGTGTGTCTTTGTGTGGGTGGGTAAGTGGGTCGATGTGAATGAAAATTAGCCGCGTGCATGTTTACATGTTTAATTGCCTTTGATTTGCAGAAGGTTAATATTAATTTTTCTGTTTTGTATTGTGTTATGTCTATTTGCATATGTGCACACATTGTGCTGACACACATCACTTTACATTTGTGCATGAATGAGCATTACAGTTATATGGGATCACTTTTCATTAGGCTGCAGTTGCAGCTATTGACTGCTTCCACTGAAATTAATTTCATATAGAAAAAAAATGTCAATGTTCTCAACCGCGTGTACTTGTAAATTGATTCAGAGGTACTGTAGACTGTGGAGGGGTGTGTGAATTTGTGTCTGTTGAGGGAAGAGATGCAGATTTGAATGCATCTGCATGTGCCAATGCCACTGTTTTAGATTGCCACTAGCTTTATTAAAGGGTTTATTAGAGTGTTTCAAAGGGGCTTCACCGCAAAATTAGTTTTGAGAGGCAAACCTGCTGCTTCGGGACTAATTGAGCTTCATTACCTCAATAAATACAAGTCAGTAGAAGGCACATCTTAAGAATGGTGATTGTGGCAAGCTTTATCAAGCAGAACATCAGTGTGAAACTGGTTAGCTATTGCATTATTTCTCAAAAGCTTTCCTCTGAATAGTTTTGACAGCATCTTCTAGTCACAAATTATTCACCTGTTTTTTTAAACACATATTTTGATGGCTTTCATTATAAAAGTTACAATCATTCCCTTCTTTGCAACACTGATTTTAATCAAATTCTCACGTGATACTAAACCTGCGCAACACACTGATAGACACAGACAAGGACATACATGTACACACACGTATACACAAACCTCAGCTTTGATCTTGTTGTCTCCAAAACAGAGATGCTGTAGGTAGGCTGCAGCATTGGACTGCACCGATGGGAACTGGTGCTGTAACATCTGGATCACCTCTGGCAACTCTGGATCTCTCCACCCAAACTCTCTGCAGAATGACATACAGAGACACTTTTATTCCTTCAGCAGGTTAACAAAGTTTCTCACTGAAATGAAAATATTACCTAAAAGTAGTTCAATAAAATCAGAGACTTTTTTTCAGCCACAGATATTCAACCATGCATGTCAACGTTAATGCGGGATATAAAGAGAAAGTCAGATGGATCCAAAGGCAGAGCATGAATGAAAGAGAGATTTAAATGTCAAAATCCACTCTGCTCTGTTTTCAGTACAAGAAAACTCACTTCTAATGGGAGAAGGCTTTAGAAACTAAGCAACACAGTGGAACAAAAATGACACAGATCACCTGCTGAATGCCTAATTTGCTGAAATATCGTCATTTCCATCCAACACAAGTGCAGGAAATGAGAGAAAGTAAAGATAAGGCCACAAAGCTAAGCACGTGGCAATCATGAAAACTTTAATAAATGGATCAAAATCAACCACAAATGGTATTAGCATTTTAGCGTAATAAAAGACAAGCTGGATTTCCTTAGAATAACAGTAAATCTTTGAAACCTTTTGAGTTATTTCAGATGGATGATTTGGAGCATTGTCATAGCAACCATGTGTGACAATTTTTTGAGAGGTAACTAGCAAATGTGAAGATGCTAGGGATTATCATTTTGAAGGTCAAGCTGAAGGGCAACAGCTTATTTGTACATTTGTATGGATGCGACAAAATACGAGTTAATACAAATAAAGAGGATTTCGGCAGAAGCATGAAGCGATGCATGCAGAGAAATTTTTAGAAAGCTTATAAAAAGAATCAAAAAGTGTTGCTAACTGCACAGGACAGCATTTCTGCTGCCTGCTTGCTGTCTGCAGTTTCAGTTATTTCCTATACTTTCCACCACTGGAAGTTTATACTCTCATGAACACACTAGACAAAGTGAAATAAATGTTTTGTCCCTCGGTAATACACAGGAAATGGTCTCCTTTATTGTATTATCCCCCTCTGATAATTGTTTTGCTATGGCCCCCCAAATGAGGAAATTATGAGTGTGCGTGAAAGTGTGGGCGACTGGATATGTCTACACTCGTGCACGAGCATGTGCCGCCTCAATCCACCGTAATGTTTTCTCCAATAATCACTTTGTAAACTGTTTCTCTGTTGCTTCTTTCTCTCTGTGCTTTCAGAAAACTGCCAACTCTCAATGCGATCTGACAAAAAAAAACCTATGTTGAAACCTATGTTGAAATTTTGCGGCTCCCATCGATCATGATGTTTGAGGATTGATTTTGTTGTTTCTGGCTTCATGCTTACTGTTCTGTGGCAAACTGTGTCTCACCGTAATCCCCATCAAGCTATCGTGCAAACTGCTGATTTATTGTGCCTCCTAGCTCAGCCGACCCAAACATGAAAATGTGGTAAATATGGGACAATTGACCTGCCTGGGGAGTTAAACCTGATGGGGTAGAAGATTGTGTGTGCATCCATAGTTTTTGCTGCAGAAAATGAAGCCTCGACACAGCGCTCATCTCTGTCGGATCAAGTGAATGCACTCTATGAAACATCTGTGGAAAGCAGAGCATTCACAGGGAGTAAACATGGCTCTCAAAGATAAAGCAAGCTCCAGCATGGACGGCTGTTTATCTGTCGAATGATAAGTGTTCATTCAGCTGGAAAGCAGGACTGAAGGAGGGAGGTAGAGGACAGATAGAGAGAAGGAGGAAGAGGGAGGGATTCCCAAGGCATTTAGGGGATTTAGGAGGAGAGACCCCCAAACAACGTTCCTTAAATCACACAGTGAGATACCATCAGGGCAGTTTGTTTATGTGTGTAAGGGTGTGTGGCAAGATTAAGATAGCATCATGATGTGTGTTTATGAGGCCCTTGTTGCTTCCATGTCTGTTTGTGTGCATGAGTGTAATGGCAAGTGCATATATATTCATTTGTGTCTATACTTCTGTGTACTGACGCCATATATATGTATCTGACTATATGCTATGTCACTGTATGTGTATGAGAGTGTGTGTCATCCATCCCCCTACAGCCTCCCAGTTCTGTCAGTGTAGTTAATAGAAAGCAGAGTGATCTGCTGATAAGATAAGCATCATGGCTCGACCATTAATTAAAAACCCCTGGTAGGGAGAGACAGTGAGAGGAACAGAGCAGAAGGGAGAAGGATAGAGAAGCGAAAGCGCGAGGGAGGATAAGGAGTGAAAGTTAGGGGGGGAAACACTGAGCATTTGGGGGCAACTGTGAGTACTACAAGCGAGAGGAAGCTGACAGGAAAGGAAAAATAGGAAAAAAGAAAAAAGAGGAAAGAGGAAAACAACAGATGAGATGCCAGTCATGTCAACACAGGTGCTAATGAGAGCCATAGCCCTGGTAGATGCACCACAAGGCAACGTGCCAATGATGTGAAACAGCAGGATGGAAACAGCAGCCTGGAAAAGTAAAAACGGATCAAAGACGCGGTACCAACATAACTGCAAAAGCCACATTAAATACCCACACAGCTTTTAAGGAATCTGCACCACGATATGTTGCCACTTATGTGCCATATTCTTTATGTTACGTTTTTATTATTTTTTTGCTTTGTGTGGTAATAAATGCCACACAGAACAATTTGTGGACTTTGCTCTTTTATACCCAGGCTGTGTGTTTTTGATATGACACACCAGTGGGTAGGGGAATAAATTAGGTGTCACTGCTGCAGCACAGAGTTTCATGTTCCTGGTTAGAGAGGTTACTTTGCCATTTCTTGAGGCATGCGGGGGTGTGTTGTTGCAGTGAAATATTTTCAATGGAATCACTAGGTATGGCAGGAGAGCAGTATGACATGACTATGAAAAAGGCAGGTGGCAAGGGAAGGAAGGGCGGAGGCAGAGACAGAGTGATATAACTGGGACAAAGGAAAAGACTGCTGTGTGATGGTAGGGCTTTGATGCACACACACATTCACGAACATGCACACACACACACACACACACACGCACATACATTTGAGGGAGGCAAAGTGTGATAGAAGAGTACAACACATGAAAATACAAGGACTATCAAAGGATTTCTTTCTTTTTTTAAACCTCTCTTCATCTCTCTCTCTTTTCATGTCTAGGTCTCATGAGACAGTTGAACTTCAGTCTGAAATCCCATCATGGCCATTGATAGACAGTATTCACACACACACACACACAGACACACACACACACTATAACACAATATGCTTGACAATGTTGAATTTCACACTGATTGGCTGATGCTATATGAGGGGAAATAAATGAGTTGGAGAAGTTAAGTAATGCAAAAGAGATCCACAAATTGACGGTTGCAATATTGAAACACATTCAGAGCCTGACACCTGTTTTCAAAAGTGTTGCAAATTCAACTAGGACTAAAATGTTTATGGTTTAAGATCAACAAGCTGTCACATCATGTCACTTTCATTTATTACCACTTCTATCCCATTTGAGGGCGTTTACAGCACACTGTCGTGGTGTTGTAGTTAATCTTATTCATCTGTCTGCACAACCTAATACGATGCATGATGTTTTACACAATTTTGAAATGATTTGGGTCTCCTAGTCCAAATCACATCCATCAGCGGTGCCCACAGTGCATCTAGAGTGACAGCTCCACACAGGAAGTCTGTCCCTCTGGCCTTAATCTGATTGGACAAGGCCTGTCATGTCTGTTAACTGATTCGAGGGTCAGGAATGGACAAACTGGCAGTGTGCATACTAAAGCAGATGCTAATTAGGACCTGAACATCAATCTTCATCACTGTGTTAAGACAGAGGGAGGGCAGAGGGAGGGGGTAGTGTAGGAGAGAGAAGAGAGAAAAAGCAGTTACTATGAAGGACCTGAATAAGGTTGGCTATTGGTTTGGGGAGCAAATGGTATTCTCTTCAACACTGAAGATCAAATTATTTAGCATTTTAGTAGACCAGACTATCTTCTTCCTGTCTTTTTCATTTTAATATTTTCCTGTTGACTGCCAATGGCTGTCAAAAGCCTAAAAGAGTGGTAAAAAAATGTAGATACTTAAGTGTGAGTAAGTATTATTTTCCCCAGAACTGAACTAAGAGAGGTGTTATTTTATGCATTTTGCATCAATCTGTGTGTGTAAAAAAAAGTGCTCCTCAGCACAGTGTACTACCCAAGGTGAATAAAAAAAAAAAGAAAAAACGACTTCAGCAGTTCGATAGACAAACAGATGCCCGAATAAGCTGCATGTGAGAGATGCACAAACAGTGGCTCTTAGTTCAATGGCAGCTCCTTTAATTAAGTGCAACTTAATTAAGATGCTATCCAGAGAAAATAGCCAGCACTGCTGATGTGAACTACTGACAAATGCTGCAAAGTTACATTTATGTTTCTCTTTGGTACATAGCCACGGAGGAAGATTCACCTCATGTGCAAAAGGTGGTACTGATAAACAGGGACAATAATTTATGGTGTATGTATTGTAAACATATTTATATCAACCTAATGTTTAGTTTACCTCAGTAGGTTAAATCATCATGGTCAAGTTATATAATATTACAAGATACTTGCATCAGCTTATTTAGATCTAGTTAAGATGACTGAACTAAAATGTGTCAGCCAAACAAAAAATCAAGTTGTCCAGATTACATTTACTGACCAGGTTTTGTTTTACTACAGTGTGGACTTCAGACGCTCTCCCAGGGTACTCAGACGGCACGCAGTCAGGTTCATGCCCTACTTCATGTTCTAAGTCAGTTTTCTGTTTGTTTGTTTAACATTAACGAGTTAATTGAATGTGAACAAACCTCAAGTGTCACTTTTTGTTCTGACATTTTTTGTTCCTTATTCCCAGCAGCATGCAGCATGATCGGTGATTGCCACGCACCTGTGCTGACTCTTGGGCTGAGCATATGGCCCGATTCATAATGAGTGTGACCCTGCGTGGAGTCACCCTGGAAACGTCCCTATATCGAGAGGTAAGCTAGAAATACGTGGGAAAGTTTCGGGATGCCCTTGTCCTCGTCCAACAGAAACAGGAACTTTCAAACCGCATACGTTGTGCTTTATCCCGCTATCAGATGCCCGTATTAGGATCATTAGGATGCACATATTCCACTTCAGTTTAAATGAGGAATCAATATATATTACATCCCTGAAATGCTCCAACTCATAATTGATTTCTTCTTTGTTGTTCATTATTATTAGAATACACGACAACCGAAATTGAAAAAAGAAACAACATATGAATCACAAGTAACATACAATCATACAAAATTTTCACAAAAGTAATTCTGTCTCGATTGAGACAGCCCTGAGGTAATCACATGAAACTCATATCTGTAAGTGTGTGGATTTTCTAGTTAGCCAATAAAAATCAATAAAAAAACATACTGTAAAAGACCACGTGGCCTTAGGAGCAGTTGACATGGACCTTTTAAAACCACAGCACTTTCTACAGAATCAGAACGTTTGTGTTCTCCCCTGGCCTTTAATGGCTCTAGGCAATATAATGTGTTTTGCCCACATTCTTCTCGCCTGCTAAAAAATTCTCTGTGTAGACCTGGAAGAACCAAACAAAAGCCACAGCTCTAGCAAATGGGATCAATGAAAGGTGGGGGAAGAGAAAGGTTGAAGCCCATAACAGCTGAGCTGACAAATGAATGGATAGAGATAGATGGACTGAGCCTAAAATGAAGCCAATGCAGAAATAAACAGAAGCAAAAAAATCTGCCGTGAGTCAGCTACAATAAAAACACCTTATAGTGTGTCACCATCCCCCTACTTCTTGCCTTTGCTCCGTGGTTACTGATGGGCAAATGGAAATGGCTCTCGTAATCACATTTCACCTCTATTCATGAAACAGAAAAGTGAGCCATTAATTCCATACAAAGACAGGAAGAAATGGAGATAGGAGCACAAAATAGGAGACCATGAATACGAGCAGGAAAATCCAATGCAGATAATAATAAGTATGGACATAAGAATGAAAAGATTACTACTTTTCTCCAGCTCATCTCTACAGTTGAAGCTACGTGTGGTTTTTCTCGAGCTCCTTTCCTTCCCTTTGTCTCCACATACCGCCACACCTGTGTATCACTCTCCTTCTCTCTGTCTGGAGGTTTTTTTCCTTTCTTTGTTTCATGCAACAACCATCAGATGACAAGAAAAATCAATATGCTTTCTCTATGGCATCTTCCAGCTGGGAGTCTGGGGCTCAGGAGGTTGAATAGGGCCGAGCAAAGAATTAAGTAAGAAGAATGAGCATTGCTGAGTGAGACCAGCTCACCTTGCATGGAACAGAGAAACAATGATGGGAAAACAGCTAGTGATGAATGTATAGTTTGAAACTAACAAATCACAAATATAAGTGTACACTTTATTTTGTAAGTTTTTTATGAAACTAAAATAGCAAAAATTAAGATTAAGAGTCTAAAGAGACTCTTAAGTAATGTTACAGTAATTAATTAAAGTATGGTGAACAGCAAGATTGTCATCAATATCCTTAACGATTTTTGGGTTACACAGTGCGCTTCATCTATAATTCTTATAAAAGAACTGTATCGAAGGAGCATTCAGATACAGTAAGAACGATGGTGTTTATGCTGGTTATTTTCTTTGTTCTTTCAGTGTATCGCTGTCCAATAAATGTTTCTGCTGCATGGTTAAATAAGTCGTTTTTTTTTAGAGCAGATTACAATAGTAGAGTGTTTTTACACTTTGCTCTCTTTTTGTAATTTGATCTGGATAAGTATGGCCACTTGAAAATTAAAATGTAGAAAATGTCAACTGGGAGAGACTGTGTGCTTGCAGATATGTGTTTGTGAAGTTTGCATGGGTGAGGTTGTTGAAGGGGAACATTAGTGTGCAGGGCCACAGAGCGATTTGCCAGGGTAAGGAAAACACAAACGCCAGCACAAGTCCTTGCAATTAGCTGAACACACAGAATCGGAGGCATAATCGAATAGGGCATTAGGCTGACAGACAGGTGTTCATTTATTTACACGCCCAGAAAAGGGCGTGCACTCATGCACGTGCACAGCGTATTATACACACACTGTAAGTGAACAAAGGAGAGCGTTCACACGCACGCAAACATCAATGCACGCAAGACATAACCACACAAGTGTGCACACTTGCAGATAGCACATGCATGATTGTGTGTCTTTGAATACACAAATATACGCTTCCTCATAACTACAAAGAGGAAAAAATACACACATGTTCACACGGCCATTATCCCGCATTTGCTGATCGGTAATTTTCAGCCCGGTGGTACTATTCCCCCGTTGCAGGGTGCAATTACTGGATGTTTACACAGCCAAACAATAGACCAGTGAAACATACTCTCAGTCAAACATTCATTAAATGGGCCAGTAGATGCTGAGGTGACCTAGACCATTACACTGTATCGCACCACGCTCATTAAGATTGAGCTGTGTATTGTACTGTATCCGAACCAGGAGTCAGCCTTAATCTGATACCCTCATGACACTTTTCCAATTGGATAACGATATTGTTGTACTGTGATATACAATCTAACAACAGACTGTATGTAAAAGATGGAAGTCGATTAGAACAAACGAAGCATGTTAAATCTGTTTTTTTTCTAATGGTCAGCAGAGTATGCCTGCTTTGGTTATGAGCAAACAAACAAAAACAAGTCACTGGTCTCAGTCGATATTTAAAGTCTTATTTAGCAAAATCTGGTGTTATTTTTAAATTATGCTTCTAATTACAGTCAAAGGGGACATAAAGCAGGGTATGTTTACAGTAAGGTCATGTAAGCAATTATGAGGTTTACCTTACAACCGGTAAGCTACGACAACATGAGTATGTCTTATTATAATATTGTTATTATTTCCCTATTATTATTGTTATTATTTATTTATTATTCCACCATCAGATTCACACATTTCACTCATCGCAAATTGTTTCAAAAAGCTAGTATGGTGCCAGTCAACATGGTGATACAAGAGTGACTACATTCATCATTAATAAACAGTATATTATTCTAACATAGTGCTATGTTAAGTGTATCTGTGTGTGTGTGTTTACATAAATAAATGTATGAAAAATGATCACTGATTTTTACTTTTAGCGTTTTTTTTTTTTTCATCCAGTGGCTGATTTGCAATATCACTCTTCACCATTCGTACTAATTTACCAAGCTCTACAGAAAAATGATCTATTCACTTCCGCCTCTTCAAAGGTCAGTGTACTGCTCTGAACATCATCATTAAACCCCATTAAAGCTGATTAAAGTTTCTGTGTGATTAGTTTGAGTACCCCGATTTAAGGTGAGTAAACCGAGCCTTCTTTAGACTGTATTGTTGTGTTTCTTTTTCTCTGTTTTTTTTTACAGCTTGATGAAAGGGTTGATATCAGTGACCAACTGTCAACAGACTGCACTGCAATTATGTCTGATAACACTGAGAACTGCCACTCCAGCTTCTGCCATGATACAACCAAAAGTGAACAAAATTGACCAATCAAATCCCCATCCACGATACTCAGAGATTCAAAGTGTAGGCACAGGATTAAGCTGGTGGACGAACAAGAGTCTGCTGGAAAAATTGTCTCCTGATTTGCAATCATGCTCTTGCCACTGAATAACAAACAGGATGGGTGGACTATTTTTTTTTTTGCCATGATGCTAATGAGGATGCTCGTCCGTGCAGATGTGTGAGTGTGTGTCCATGTCCAACAAATGTACCTTCATACCTTATCGCTAATGAAGGTGTCACAGTGTCAGTTCATATGTCTATGTGTGTTAACCAGCCACAAATTATCCAATATTATTTTGCCATGTAGCTATCACACTAAGGTCAAACAAAATATTAACAATATTAACATTTAAATGTGTGTTGATTTACTTGTGAAACTATCTTTGTCATGTGTGTAAGACATAAAAATGTTGTTTGCACAGTCACATTAATGGGCTGACAGTATGTAAATCATTACATTTTAAGGTGAGGGCATTTCAAAGTCAGTTTAAGGTTACATTCACAGTAGGCTGAAGTCAGTCAGGTACTAGGTATTGTTACAGTTACTCTAAGTCTTCAGGATATGAATGTGATTCAATGCAATGCCCTCTAAAGTCATGATACACAACTGTGCTCTGTGAAAGTGTGTGTGAGAGAGAAAAAGGTGGGTGTGTAAATCCATTCTTCCACTACCAGATTCACATTACACAACCAGACACTTACTGTAGAGGTCAGAGACCTGCCCTGACATTAAACAAGTGAGATGACTTGGCAGATCCACTCAGATGTACACACATGCATGCACACACACATGCACGCACACAAACAAATTCTTCTGTCTGTAATTTCCCCATGCACTCTCTCTAAGTTACAGAAACACACAAGCATGTGCATCCTTCAAACACACTCTACATTTACTTCAGTACTCAAACATCTTATGTTTCTTTCTCTCTGTCCTCTTTCTCTTATCACGCCGTTTTTGAATACACTCTCTGCTATCATAGGGAGGGTTGGTTGTGATGGGGAAGTTAAACCTGAACTAAAAGCCTAGAGAATGATAAAATATAAATTGGAAATTTGAAGCGCTGCAGTGGCTTCAGACTTCTATCTATATCGGAAGTGTTTGTGCACAATTTTGAGTTACACACAATCATTATAGTCACATGCAAAAACTATGCTGAAAGCTGGGTTGGAAAATGGGAAACAGGCGCAGAGCTTTATTGAAACATATGCAAACTTGCATGGAAATTGATATAAGAAAAAAACAAAAACAAAGCTTGTACAACTTTAACAAGCTTGAAAGTCTTATTTGGTATAATTGCCTTTATTATTCAGTATAGTCTGAACTATTTGTCTGCCAGATTTCTTGTTTTCTTTTAAGTAGTCTTCAGGAATAGTTGTCTAGACTTCTTGAAGGACATGGCACGGCTTTGGAGCTTTTGTTCATCCGAAAATATTCAGATATGAGGACTAGCCTTAAAATAAGTGAAAAAGCAGCCAATGTTCAAAGAAAAACTATTGATCAGGACTATTTAAAAAAATCATTTGATGAGAAATATAAAGAAGTGAAATTTTATTTTATTTTAGCTCTTATCCCAGCATTACTGGTTAATTCTTTACTTGTCCTACAGTTCACCCTAAGGTGACTAAATCCTCCTTGGGCACTGTATAAGTTTGGGTGTTTGCATGTTAATATTTCAGTGCTGTTTTGTGTGCAGCCCATTTGTGTTTGTGTGAGAGGGAAAGAGTGTAATCAGCAGAGAAAAACTAATAAACCAGTGATTAGTTTATCCACCTGCTATTCTCATTAGACCTCAATGGAGCAATAATGCAACACAGAGTGCTATCACTTCAGGATTTGCTAAAAAAAAAAAAATGCGGCTTAAATGCAACAGAGCGAGCGGGCAGATAATGAGGCTGACTGTGGAAATGATAGCATTAGGATAGGAGTAGAAGACATAAATGAAAAAATATGAGTAAAATGGTTTAAAACATTGATAAAATAAATAATTCAGACAATGACAAACATGATTTCACTATTGTGAACTCTGCATCTAAAACTGATATAACCAATGACTTCTAACTGGCTTTTCACCACTGTACATTTTGACATGCATGACATCAGATCATATCAGATCATATGTAAGAAGATCACGAAGGAGCTGGAGAAGGTGGGAAGCTGAGACAATGATACAAAGGATTAGAATGATTAGAAAAAAAATTGTTGCGCTTATGATAGCGATGTTAGAGTAATGTCTGAAATGATGATAAAAAGGAAATATGTCTCAAAATTGAGTCTGCATTTAAAGATTTTTGACATTTTCCTAGTATGTTTGTGCACCATAAAGCAACACAACTCCTTAAGACTTCACTTTCTCTCTCACACACACACATACACACAAAAAACGGATTAAGTGAGGCTAAAAGCAGTCATCCACTTCAAATAAAATGGGGATGGAGGCAAGAGAGAAATAAGGAACAGAGCTGAGCAATAGAAACATCACCGAGCTGAAGCTCCAACATATCTGGGGTCAAACAATATGGCAGAGTGGATGCTTTATTCACTCTGGGTCAACTGAACACAAAGTGTGTCGTGTGTTCTATAAACACACAGAAAGGTGCTATAGAGATACAATAAAATAAAAGAGAAAAAACACGAGATTTCACAGCAGCATGCACAAAAACTATAGAAAGTGTGATTCCTTCCATAGAGGAATATAGATGACAGCAGTGATATTTTATTTTCCACCTCTCTCAGTCATCTGAGGTATGGGGTTTATTTTCTTCATGATATTCAGTGAGCAACATTTCAATGATGCAGATGACTGAATCCGCTGAAATGGTATAATTTGGTGAGAAAACTTTTATTTTCTGCAAGTTCACCCGTCCTTGCAAAACGATTGCTGGCATGAAAGCAAAACCCATGATGGGATAGGTGTGAAATTACAACCTAGCTTGACAGCTCTGACAGCTTGTTTGACATAAAACAATGAGGCAAAAACCTGTATTTGAAATTGCCAAAATATTGCCTTCTCGTTGATTTTCTCTTTTTTTTTTTCCATCTTGTTTTTGGACTGACTGAACACTTGGTCATTATTGGTTACTGTTACAAGTATTAAAGGTACACAGTAAGTGAACCAATAAATAGTCCTTTACCCTACAATGGCATTTATTTCAACAGAATGAACATAGATTGGATTACATTTATTTGTTTCTAATATTGACTGACATATATACAAACATACAATTCTGCAAGGTTCAGGCTTTTTTGACAAATGGCATTTCAAGACTGTAAAATCAGTGAAGTGATTCAGGGGGATACAGAAAAGGTACAAAATGTACACTTGGGAAAAGCAAACACTATCACGCATGAATTCACATGTTACTTATTGATGTAATGAAAACACAAGAATATACTCACACACATCTTCAAGAGGGATAGGATAACACTAACATGTGAAATGACTCATGAAGATGTGCCTTGCAACTTTTTCTTAATTCGCCGTGCTTTCTTTTTATTGCCGTCATTTTACCAAGATTAGCATTGGACTTGAGTCATGATCGAGCATCTGTCTGTCTGATAGCAAAGCCAATGTTTATAATATGAAAGTGCATGCACACACACAGAAGCACAAACATGCGCATATAACTATTGTAAGCGTGGTAAGTAGAGTCTAAGGAATCACTTTTTACCCTGCAGTGGAAAGAAGAAGGAGAAAAGATTGATAGGAACAAGGAGAGGGACAGAGAAGTGATTTGCTACTTTAATAGACACAAAGGACAACAGGAGGGAGGACAACTGTGTGTTTACACTGAAAGAACGGGAGAAAACACTTGGTGCTTTGTTCTCGATGGATGTCTATACCTCCCAGCCCATCAGACCTGCAGAGCTGTGATGGAGTGATGGAGAGAGAGATGATGAGAGTAATGGATGCATGACAGATGAGTTTCTGCATTCAGTCGGAGGCCCTCGGATGAATCTGTGTTATTTTATCATAACTTAGTGAAAAAAACAGAACTGACTCTGCAGAGCGAAAGCGAGGAAGGCAAGTTTATGATGAGAACAGGAGCATTTCCCTGAATGAAAATAAATAAATAAACAAACAAAGAAACAAAAAAATTATAATGGCATAGCCAAACACCTATTTTTATAGGGCAAATAGAACAGTTTTTCCTCCCAGTAAATAACTATTGTGGGGGTTCTTAACAATGGCTACTATCAGTGATGTGTCATCAACAAATATGTTTTGCTTTATTTGACAAGAGATGATTCATGGAGCATGGATGCTTTTTCAAAAGCATCCAGCTGCACACATTCCGGTGGTTACTGAGCAGCCCCACTGGTACTTTTAAGGGGTTATGGGCATTACATCGGCTCTGAAAAGGTGCTACACTGAGCTTTACAGCACCAAATCTATAAGCTGTAGCTGTCTGCTGCCACATGGGGTTGAATTAAAAACATGTGGGACATGGAAATATAGACTACACTTGAAGCATCAAGCTCTGGCCTGTCGCACAGAAGACAAATTAAAAGGGACGTCTTTGTAGTGGAGTGAAACTAGTGAGAAAAACACCTAAAGCTATCTAGAGCAGCTATTCTGATTTTTGTCACGTGCATTTCTTTGAACTTCTCTTCCTCTTTAGTTCCCTTTCCCAAATTTTCAATCAGTCAAAATCCAATCAAAAGCACATCAATCTGATGTCTCTGTAGCATATGTGTTGGCTGAATTCACATAATCTTTCTATCTGTATAGCTCAGTGTTATGCAAAACAAACACAGATGCAGAATGATTGATTTGCCTTTATTTAAGCACTTTGTTGGTTAAAAAAAAGAGTTTTAAATACCACTAATTCACTTTCTCGCTCAGATTCAGATTCAATCAGCTGAAGGAAGAAATCACAATCCTGTCATAGATCCACCACTGGACATCCAAGCACTAATAGATGTGGAGAAACTGTGTTTAAGGTCATAACTGTAGTGTGTTCTCATAAATTATGGTTAGACTTAAAACCAAAAAAATTCCTTTGTTTATTTAAATACTCCTTTGTCCGGTTAGTTCTGCTTTATGCTTGGAAAGTGTTTGGCAACATACCAGTGAGTCAGTACCTTTTAATTAGCATGGCAAATAGATATTAGATTAAGTATAATATTGTTAATATTGGTTTCTGTGTGGGTGTGAGCGCTTCAGTGGGTGTCTAAGTGCTTTTTATTTCAGTAAGAGCTCTTCCAGTGGGATGTATCATGACAGGACTGGAATCCGCAGGTGCTTTTGTAAACCTGGAGCTGGTAAATACAGATATGAATGCATGACTAAATGTGATCAAAAACAAAAACTATTGCGTTACAATTTGAAAGTAATACAACAACCATAACAAAGATCCATGACACATGAAACTCTTCTTCTTTTTTTTTCATTTCTCATGTAAATTTTTCTCACAGATTCAGCCACACACTGCATCTTAGTAGCTCACTGGTCATTGCAGAACCCCATTCGTTTGCTTTTCTGAAGCAACTCGGCTAAAAGGTCAAGATACCTCTCCTGCACGAGAGGCACAACTTGCTGACCTTAACATCAACAGCCCCATGAAGAGTACTGTGGAAAGATACCGATGGCTGCTTGACATTTTTGCCCAGAGTTAATAAAAATAATAATTAAATACAAGAAAAATTAAATCTTATTATTAGTGTCTTAGAAGGAGAGTTAAAAATAATTACATAGTGAAACTGGACTATAGACTGAGCCTAACACACAGCTATCCAGGTGAGATTTTGCCTGCAGCCAAACATTTATAGAAACTTCTTATAAATGATTTAAGCACAAATTAACATAAAAATAAGTGACTCGGCTCTTGTCTGTGAAAAGTATACTGTTTGTTTTTTAAGATTCATAGTAACACGTATTAAGGTAAAGATTAGCACTATAATAAGCTTTTGTAAATTGACATTTAATTTTGTATCAGTGCACTGTTTCTACCAGAGTACCATTAGGCCTGTTGGCTATGATTAGGCTGTGTTCTCCTCAAGTAAAAGCCAGAGAAGAGGTGAAGTGAAGTGAGGCATGGGGAGGAGAGAAGATATACAGTAATTTCGCTGGTGTGACATTTTCCCATAATCCCTCCCAAATGCCACTAGTGTCAGGAGGCAGAGCAGCAGAGAGGTGGTGGAGCGGAGCCATATCCCATCCTAACACATTCCCTACCCTACAGATGAATTTGTACGTTTCTGTTCATGTGCACTCATGTATAAGGTTTGATGAATTTCAGTTAAAAAGTGTTAGTGGCAGTAATTAGCATTAAAAATAAAGCAATTAATGAATCAAAAGTCCATGACAGATTCATTACTGACTGGACATTGCACATACTTATAGTGAGAAAATGTCCTGCAACCACAACCTTACTTTATATTTGGGTTTCCCTCTCCCTGACAGCCAAATATCAGCTGAAGTTTAGCCTTAACCTCTTATGCATAAGACATTTTTTGCCAATGTCTAAATGCTTAAGTATAGAATTTTGCATTAGTGCCTCTAGGTGTAAGTATGCAATGGGCAACTCATCTACATTAATAGCCTGTCTCGCTTTGGTCATCCTTTTGTCTCCCAGGCCTCAGATACAGGATGAAGCTCATTGTAGCAGGGAAGAAGGCAGATACACGGGGTTGTTATTATCCCAAGGTCACACACACACACACACACACACACACACACACACACACACACACACACACACACACACACACACAGAGGCCACCTCAGAAAAGGGAAAATAACTACAATGGGCAATTTACCCAGAACAGGCAGGGATGACGGCCAGGACACAGATGCACACACACACACACACACACACGTTCACATGTGCACACACATGCACACAGACACACACACAGCTGTGCCTCAGGGCCAAGGTTCTGGCAATGCATCATTACCCTCCCTTGGAGGTGATTCCATATCCCAGCATGCATTTCTCATGTGGAGAGGAAATTACCCCTGGGCCGTGCTGAGAGCCAATAGAGTGTGTCCTCTGTCCTCTGTCGGTTTCTCTCTCTTTCTTTCTCTTTGGTTAAGTCCCCTTCTCACCCTGTAACTGTGCTCTCCCACCCTTACCGTCCACCCTCCCTTGCTTTCTCTCCAAGCCACCCAGTTACCACGACATCTTTTCATCTTTCTCTATCTTTCTCTCATTAACACTTTTTCCCCGTCTTCTTTCATTTTCTATGCCTCGAGAAGAATACAGATTAATAAGAAAGCATGCAAATGTATTGATGGCTTCTCTTCTTTCTGTCCTTCCCTTATTTTCAGTCAAGCAGCTTTTCATGGTGACATTAAGCATTCAAATTGACAATCAATTATGTCCCAAAAGTGGTAAACAGACAGAAATACAATCAGCTAATGAATAAAGTCTGAATAACTCTGGTGAAAATAACTAATAGTTACATCCTACAGACAAGCGTTTATTTTTTCATCTAATTTAAAAAGATATGTCATGTAAAATGATCATGACCAATGTCAAATCAAGCACTGTTCTTCTATAAAACCTCAAACTACTGAGCAATGATGTCATCTGCATCTTTTATAATAATCTGAAAGTGAAAAAGCAGAAAAGAGATGTATGGACAGCTCAAAAACATTATGCATCCAGCCACAGCTGTTGCAAACAGAGGCATTAAAGCTGTGTAGGAGAACGCCAAAAGCAAAAGTATAGAGCCTATCAGTGAATTTGTGGTTCTGTTGCATCAGTGCTGAAAACAGCCGTCCAATTTAGCAAACAAGAAAAAAAAGACACAAACCAAATGCTAAAAGCAGTAACAGTTCTTTACCTAATTTACTGAATAAGGAGAACACTGTATCAGAATCAGAATGTCTGTCACGCACACAAACATGCACAGGTATCTCATCTCTATAGTTATACTGTACATAAACCATATGTGGGTACAGAGATCCAAACAATACACTTGCATAAACTATGGTTACAAGAAGGGGATACAGGCACTTTATTCCCTTTCTTTTCCTCATAAATAAACATTTGTGCTCAACAAGAGCCATCACTGCATAATTACACCCTCCACTGCAGCTTCTCAACGCATACAGACACCCATAAACTCATACAATGATGTTCCAGCATTGTCATGCGAGGGTATTTCACTTTCTTTTTGTTTTTTGGAAACTGTTTTGTTTCTCTCTCCGCTTCCTCCAGAGAGAAATGGTCCGCCTCAGGGCGGCGTCTAGGAGTTGGGCGTTTTCCCTCACACCTGATCTGCATCTCTTCATGGAGCGTGCAGTATATATGTAATTAATGCATGTAATTGGGTCATTGCCAGATTGTCTTCACATCTTTGGTGGTAACCGGGCTCACCTACTACACGTAATTTCTTCCCTTGGTCAGATGTAATCTGTTCTCTCTCTGTTCCAGCTCGACTGGTCTGTGATCTCCAGCCTTCTTCTGTGGAGATTTCCAAATGCTTCTCAGTACCAGTAAATCGTGCCTTCCTAACTGGGTCCTGACGTCCCGTCGTTATGACAAGCATCCTTTACACTCACTGTGTAACATGCTGTAATATGCACATCACATATGATTCTCTCTCTCTCACACACACAAACATGTAAATGCACATCCTCTGTCCTGTCTTTCGCAGCCTTGGGAAAATACATAAAAGCCTACTACACGCTCAGTCTGCATGCACTTACAGACATGCCCACTACTGATCAGTCACCACTGATCTCTGTTTCTGGAAACATTCAATAAGGGTGGCTCATGTTCTGTCTTCCTCTTCCTCTTCCTCACGTCTTTGGCACTTCTTTTTTCCAGTGTTGTCAAATTCGCTACTCTTGCCCAGTTAGTATTAGGATATTCTAATCAGTCAATCTCCATTTCAGGCCGGCTGTTTTTTAACGCTCCTTCTCCCCATCTTCACCTCATCCACACAGGGGACCTCATCCAATCTCATCATCAACTGTCTCAACTACTCTGCTTCACCATCATCGGAGTCTGGACTATCTCATGTCTATATCCTACCTTCATTTGGAATTATGCTCTTCTAAATTCAACTTGTATTTTGGATGTTCACATTTTAGGCACTCTCCTTATTGAAATAAAGTGTTGAGTGTGATACTACTGACAATAAATAGTCACAGTCAATCACTTTGGAAACGTTCTGCAACTTAAGTTTATGTTAGAGGCAGTCGCTCCTAAAAAGAGCCACTGAGGTATTTTTAAAGTTAAGTTACTTTAACTTCAAATAACGTTGGATATGGATTTTTTAAATTTTAAATTTACAGATTAACACAAATATACACATTTGAATAATCCGTTATTTAAAAAGAAAAATGTCAAAGCCAACTAGAATTTATATCTAAAGTAAGACGTTATTGGACTTTTACTACTAGATTTACTATTTACATTAGATGTGCAACATCAAAAGAGCTTATTGGCTGCCTTGAAATGCTTTTGTTTTTCTAAAAAACACAAAACTACAACACTAAAGGAAAAAAAACATATATCATATGAAATAATTAAAATAGTCTTTAACAAACTTTAACATCAAATGTTACTAATGCTGCAGCCATCACTGCTGCGTGAATACGTTTGGAGGAGAAAATGTAAATGAGGCAAGTCTGATTTAAATGACGAGAGTTTGATTTATCTTGAAGTCTTGTGTCTATGTTTCAGGCTCAGTGTGCGATTAGATAAGTCGAGCATTTCCCCACAGCTGAAACAATGGTGTAGTCTTGTTTTTGATCAAAATGGTCCAACTATTTTCTTTCTTCCTTCCTGTCAATCCTCATAACTGCAGCGCAGTGAATTCCCATTGCATAATCTAACTTACCCTTTATGTTGTTTCTCACCCTATTACATGCTTTCCTAAGCCCCAAGTTTGAGAACAAAAACCACTGGTGCCTAACTCCCATCTTCCCCAAGTTAATGTTTCTCTCTCTCTTCCTGTATGCCCAACATCGTTCCCTCCCTCTGTCTTCTTCTCCTTCAATCTCTCAAGGTACAGTATAGCTTATTCCCTAAACAAATGCAGATGCCATGCTTTCTTCACTCACTTAAGAGTCTCCAAATCCCCTTCATTTGTTAAAAATGTTCCCCTTCATTATTGCCTTTCGCTCCTCTTTCTTCTCTTTGTTTATTGGTTATGCAAGTCTGCACTCAACACTTCTCATCATCTCACTCCCTACACTGTTTTTAATATTCATTTTAAGAAAGAAACCCAGTGGGGGTGACAATCGCTTTACACCCAGAACGCTTAGAGGGAAACGCACAAACTTTCTGAGACGCTGCCTTAGACAAAACAATAATGGGAGACAGTGTATCTATATTTTGCCCTTGCCTTCTCTGCACTTTTCCTCTATTATTCTTATATTTATTCTCCCCATGCATGTTGATCACCTAAAGACCAACCTTAACTTTTCCTCATTTCCCTCGTCTTTCTGCATTTCCCTCCTTTTCTCTTTGTGTCTATTTTCTTCCCTTCCTCCTGTTTCTCCAGCTTTATTTTGCACTGCTCCCTTTAGCTTTCTCATCAGTAATTCCTTCTTCCCTCCTTCCTTCCACCCCTCATCTATCTTGTCTCCTTGTCTTCCTCCCACCTCTCTGTACTGCTATCCATTGACAGATATTGAGTTTTCCCTTCATGTTGCTGTTACCACCTCTTGCTTATCATGCTCACTCTTTTGCAGCTATAATAGCAGCATGTCACTGGCTACCATGTATGCACACACACATTATACAGTGACATATACACATTAATCCATAAGATATGCTAATTTTGATTTTGATTTTGATTTTATTGATTAGCATTCAAATTCAAATCTCAGTGAAAACAGTGAAAAAAAACAAAAAACAAAAAAAAACAGTGAAAACAGAACAAAAATCTACCATAAAGAAAGAAAGCATGAGACAAGGCTAATCAAAAGGTATTGGCTGAAGCATTTGCTTATTACGCCAACCCTTTTCACAAAATATCTTTTTATATGCAGCTCCTGTACACAGGGCTTGAAGAAAATAATAAAACAAAGCAAAAACCAACCAAACAAACAAACAAACAAACAAACAAACAAACAAAAAAAACAAAGAAAAAAAAAACTTTCCACCTTAGATAAGTAACTACATCAAAGCAAAAGAATCAAGAGGTTGTTTTTTTTTTCTCCTTTTTGCTCTTTTCATTCTTGATTTATATATTTTTCTATTACTCTATTTTTAAACATGTTTTTAAACAAGGAAAATGAACTACACCTTTTTAAATCACTGTCATAACTATTCCACAGGTTAACTCCTCTAACAGAAACACATCTCTGCTTTATATTTGTCCTTATCTTGTTTTTTTTAAAGAAATCTGTTCCCCTTAAGTCATATTGACTCTCTCTGACTTTGAACAGCTTCTGAGTACTGGGGCAAAGCAAGTTATTTTGTGCTTTATACATTATCTGTGCCATTTTATATTCAACTAAATCATAAAATTTCAGGGTATTCAGATTAATAAACAAAATGTTAGTTGGTTCTATATAGTTTGATTGGTTTATAATTCTTATAGCTCTTTTTTGTAACTTCAAAAGTAGGAAGAGTGTTCGTTTTATATGCATTACCCCATATCTCCAGACAGTAAGTCATATATGGAAGCAACAGAGTACAATAAAGTGTGTATAATGATTTTTTGTTCAGGACATGCTTTGTTTTATAGAGAATAGCAATGGTTTTTGACATTTTTGTTTTCACGTGGTTTATATGAGACTTCCAACTCAGCTTATCATCAATTATCACTCCAAGAAATTTATTTTCGTACACTCTTTCAATTTCAATTCCATTAACCCTGATTTTAGATACATTTTTCATTTGTCTAGTGCCAAAAATAATCAATTTTGTTTTCTTTATATTTAATGATAACTTATTTACATCAAACCAGTTTTTTAATATATTTAACTCCTTTTCCGCCGTAGTCAGAAGCTGTTCTAAGTTTTTACCTGAGCAGTACAGAGTGGTATCATCAGCAAACAATACACATTTTAACAGTTTGGAAACACTACATATGTCATTTATATATAATATAAATAATTTAGGGCCCAGCACAGAGCCCTGAGGAACACCACAAGTTACCTTCAACTGCTTAGATTTTACATTATTGAATTCGACATATTGATATCTTTCATCCAGGTAACTTTTCATCCACTTGTATGCTATCCCTCTTATGCCATATCTCTCTAGTTTATTCATTAATATAGAATGATCAATTGTATCAAACGCCTTTTTTAAGTCTATAAAAACACCAACAGTATATTCCTTATTATCTATTGCATTAGATATCCCTTCAACAAGTTCCATCACTGCCATTGAAGTGGACCTTTTCGCTCTAAAACCATGTTGGTTATCACTTAGGAGATTATGCTTCTCAATATATTTATCAAGTCTATTAACAAATAACTTTTCTAAAATTTTTGAGAACTGTGGGAGTAGTGATATTGGCCTATAATTGGTAAACTGACATCTCTCTCCGTTTTTATGGATTGGAATAACTTTTCATTTGTGAGGGAAACACACCAGTTTGAAAGGACAGATTACAAATGTATGCGAAAGGTTGCACTATATATTCTATAATACTTTTAACTAATATCATGTCAATACCAAAACAGTCAGTGGACTTTTTATTTTTAAATGTCTTCACAATGTTAATTATTTCTCTACGAGTTGCAGCACCAATAAACATGGAGGACACATTCTGAGTAATATGTTTATTTAGGTCGTTATTATTTCTTGACTCTGGAATTTCTTTTGCTAAATTAAAGCCAACATTTACAAAGAAATCATTAAATTCATTTGCAATGTCTTTAGTTTTATCAAGCACAATATCTTTATCTTTTTTAAAATAATCTGGATAATTCTTATTTTTGAGCCCTTTTTGATTATACTGTTTAATATCCTCCATGTTTCTTGTGTGTTACTTCTACTTTGCTCCAATAATTTGTGGTAATATTCTTTCTTACTTGTTCTTATAATATTTACTAATCTATTTTTATATAACTTGTACTTTATTTCAGCATCTTTTGTCCTCTGTTTTATGAATCTCTTATATAGATTATTTTTCTTTTTACATGCATCTTCTATCCCCTTTGTGATCCATGGCTTATTTGATCTGTAATGCTTTCTAGTGATTTTCATTAAAGGACAATGTTTTTCATATAGTGAAATTACAGTTGATAAGAATGCATCATACGCACTATTTGAATCTTCATTTGCAAAAACCTCATTGCAATTGTGTTCCTTTAAGTCCACCTGGAGGGCAGCAATGGCTCTTGTTGTTCTATGTCGTATCATATCAAATATTTGATTCTTTTGTTTAGTTTTAATCCCAAAATAATTTTGAAAAATTGCAAAAACAGGAAGATGATCGCTTATATCAGTTATAAGAAGTCCACCTACTATTTCATGGTCAATTTTATTTGTGAATATATTATCTATCAATGTAGCTGTATCAATTGTTATTCTACTTGGTTTTATAATTACAGGGAAAAGGGAGTTACTATACATTGTATTTATGAAATCTGTTGTTTTCTGATGTCCATTTGGGTTCAGCAAATCTATATTAAAATCACCACAAATTATTTGCACTTTTTTATCATTTAGGTTGCTAAACATAGCAGCAAGTTTTTCATTGAATATCTCAAGGCATGAACCTGGTGTCCTATAGATGCAACTTATAATTATATTGTTAGCTTTTTCAACATGAATTTCAATAGTGACACATTCCAATATGTTATCTATGGTGCTTGACATGCATTCAATCAGACTACATTTCAAAACTTTATCTACATATAAAGCAACACCGCCTCCTTTTTTATTCACCCTGTTCATTGTAAATAATTCGTATCCTTCCAGTCCCATTTCACTAACTTTCTCATTATCGAGCCATGTTTCTGATATTGCAATTATATTAAACTTTTTTAACTTACTTAAACATTCTGTAATTTTAGAAAATTTTTTATACAGGCTTCTACTATTGAAATGTATGACAGACAATTCATTTGCCATTTTAATATTCACATTGAATTGGTCGTCAGTATAGTACTCACAAGTATTATTGGTGTTATTGTAGAAGTGGGTATCTGGGTCAATGTTACTTTCAGGGTCATTCATGTTGTGCTCTCTAATTGATTATATAAAAGACATAGTCTTTCGTTTCGTGTGTACACACATGTACACACACACACACACACACATTAAAACATGCACACATAACCTCTGCCCTCACTCACAGTGTTCTTTGTGTCTAATAGCTGCTAACTCATTTAGCACTTCATGTTAGCTCAACTAGATCCAATTACAGCAAGAGAGAGAGTGGAGTTTGAGTAGGAGGCCATTTAACCTCCTGACAAAGAGAAATCTAACACACTTCAATTCAACAATATTAAGCACAGTAAGATAACTGCATAAAAAATACAGCTAGAAATTAGGCATTTAAAGACACCTTCAACTGTACATAAAGTTAAAAATAGTAATGATGTAACATAATAGTAAAAATCACTATGCAATCTGCAGGCAGCATTCACCACAAAGGCTCAGATTTGTGAAAAAGATCTTTAGTGTTGAAGTCAACCAGTGTACAAAATGCTTGCAATTCTACCATTTCTTGTTACTTTGCTGGAGGAAAAAAGTGCAAATGGGGAAAAAATGAGATTTCTGTCTGGATCTGTGCACAGAAATCCATGAAGCCTGAGGCAATAAGGGAAGCAAAATGATCTTGACTGTGCATACAAGCAAGTATGGCAATAACACTAGAGGGCCAACAATAAACACTTTCATTGCAAGTGCATAAAGAGAACAATGTGCGTATGCCTGAGTGTGTTTGTATGTGAAATGTAAGCGCTAAACCTACTCCTACATTGGCTCGGTTTTCGTATTATGAGTATTACAAAACAATCAACTTTTAAAAGTTCTAAAAAGTCCTCTGCTACATATCCACTTACACCCTCTCTCCCTCCATGCACACACACACACACACACACACACACACACTTATGTATAGAAATACATTTCAGCGTACGACTTAATTTATTAAAACAGAAGTTGATCTCTCCAGTTATACAACGGATTAGCTCATTTAGCCTTTTAGGTATGCACTGCCTCTTTTCATCATCAAGTACTAGATTTAGGATGTGAAAATGCAATCGCTCACATTTTCTTATCTTACTGACCTATATTCACTTCTGGCTCTCCAGTATCTCTTTGAACCTTCTGGAAACATATTTCTGTCTACTCTTACAACTATTTTGTTATGTTATGTTGTTGCCTGTGTGAATAATATGCCTTAATAAAACATGTACCTCGCTCAGAATTGATACTACTTTGCTAAAGAAGAAGTGTTTATGAACAACAAAGTCCAGAGTGCAAAGAAAAAGACAATAATCGTTCCTTTTGTGAAGTAAACAGATACGATATTCTAGTGTAAGTCAGAAGTGCTGTGTTTATTTTATAATAACAAAACTCACCAGATATGAGCTTTCACTTGATTGGGTACATTGGCTGTTGTGAAATATGAAGACTGTCTTGAGCCAGTCAGTCTAACTATATCATCAAAAGTAGACACATCCTACAGTAAGACTGCAGGATTTTGTGACGGACTTTACCTTCATCAGACTGTGCACATGCTAATCATTTCCCCCCTCTTTTTTTACTTTCATTGTCACTGTTCTTAATAATCTCCCACTCTCTCTGTTCACTGTGTTCTTTCTCCCTTTCAGTGACTGACAGCTGCTGCTGAGACTTGATCCACCCATCTCAGTCCCTCTTGCTCTGTAATTAAAGGAATTATACATCAAGAGTCCTGTGAAATATGTATTAAAAAAGACGGGGAATGAGCTTTGCTTAATTGCAGAGACAAGAGGATGGAAGTGATCACAGCCCAGTAGGATGCTTTTACGCACAGCATGACACTATGGGAGGTGAAAAAAAAAAGTCTCAAGCAACTGGTGTGTGACTGGAGTAAAACAGTGTCTTATTAGATAGTTTTTCCTCGTAGATATGAGGTAGCTGCACTGGACAAAAAAACAGAAGTTTAATTTGGCAAAAACTTTTTGTATATTTATGAGAGATTTTCCTGTCAAATTAAAGAATAATTTTTGGGCATAAAGACCTGTTTTTAGAAAGCTTTAGAAAAAAACCTGATGGTCATGGCTGAGTTGAGTGTGTGACTGTTACTAAAGGTTTTTCTTAACCACAAGACCATGAAATCTACCTGTTTGTGCAGAAAAGCTTTGACTGTGAGTTTATAAGAACACTGCAATTTTAAGCTTTTTAAAGCAACTCCAAAGCACCATTGTGATTTTACTGAAAGTAATAATTTGAAACCTTCGGAAACATGATTGGAGTTATGAATATATGATGAGCGTTGGCAATTCAAACTGAGGTCAGTCATAAGATGTCCCTTGATTGGAGCTTGTAATCAGATGACAGATCACAAAGTTTGAATAATGGCATGATCAGTGGCTGACTATATTAATCTGTGTGTAGAGCTAGGTGTTATTAACATTTTTGTAAAGTTAGGACAAAGTCTTGAGCAGTCAGTATAACATCCTCTGAAGTGACTCATGTGATGTGCACGTGTGTCTAGGCATTGTATTTTTTATTATGTTGAACATACAAGCTGTGATCCAATAAACCCCTAAACAAATACATGTATACACAGATACTCATGCACACAACACACACTCTACAACTCTCTTTTTTATCCTACCTTGGATCTTTTTGAATAGAGTCAATAGAAGGTGAACGCTGCAGGCTGCCTTCGGGTGGCAGAGCTGGTCCTGACTTGCTGTAGGGTGATTCCACCACTGAAGGGCAGTACTGCAGGGTACGGTAGGGGTCAGCCACATAGGGATCTGAACCATATACATCTCCGCTACCGCCACTCGAGGTGTAGCCTGGCCCCACTGTGGCATAGTTGTTGGTCCCGCCGCGGTTGTAGTTTCCTGTTCCTGTGCTGTGACTTCCAGTGCGCTGCAAAGGGGCGGAGTCGACACCAGGGGAGGAGGGTGCTATGGCAGGAAAGTAGGGACAGAGGACATAACTTAGGTCACGGACCTGATCATGGATACGCATGGTCAGGTCTACAGAGGAGAGCGAATGAGGGAAGAGGAGGAGAGAAGGGCAAGGACACGAGCACAGGAGAGGAAGGACAGAAAAGCAAACACAGCGATGAACAGTCATTTGGAAAAAACTCCATATAGGTAAAAAAAAAACATTGGCCTTATTCCCATGATTAAAAGAGAGAGATTATAATCTAGTAAGATAAAATTAAACACATGAAATACTATATCATAAATCTATTGACAATTTAACACAATTCTTGATAGCTGTACAGCAGAAATCACTGTAAATGCCTGTTTTTGTCAAAGCCAGTTCAATCCTACAGTGCCAACGGCACATTAAAAAATGGTTGTGGAGTAGTTCTGCCCCCATGTTTAAGAGAGTGGCAAGGAAAAAAATACTTTTGACAATGAGAGACTACAATCATTGTTAGAGTTGTCACTGAAATGACACACTACTCCATCAGTCTGCAATAAAATATGTAAACTTTGCTCTAGTTCATGCGAGGGAAGGGATGAGTCCACACACTTTGAGAGATCATGGTGAGGTCACCCTGGTGATCAAAAAGGACTAAAAACATACATAAAATGTATAAATAAAACAACAACAAGACATCTCTCTTTGGAGTGACTTTGAAATTGAATTGGGATTTGCTGGAGGGTGTAAGCAGCCTTTAGGGGCACAGTAGCTGTCTTCCCTCCGTGATGCACTGAAACAGTGGAGTGGTGATATATCAAGGTGTTAATGTGAGTCTGGGGGGCTCGTTTCTTTGGCTGTAAAAACACTGAGACAGACCGTGGAGGGGGGGGAATCCATCTTATCCATCATTAGGACAAAGGTATATGCAGACTGAAAACAGCACGTGAAAAACACCATAAACATCTTACTTCAAGGAGTAAGCAATAAATCACAGAGCCTTGTAATCGATATGTGGCCGTATGATTGGCTTAGGCTTTAACATAGGCCAATGAACCTCCAATCACAAACAGAATTAGCCTTTAAAACCTGCCTTGATGAGGCAGACTAAAACTCCCCATATAAGCAAATAGAATCCTATGCATTTCATATAAACAGATGACAAGGAGCGTTTACCAGCCAGAGCACAAATTAACAAAAGACTGGAGGTTATGTGGAAGTGAGAGTGTGCTGAGGCTGAGTGTCTTATCGTTACGTGACCAACAAACCTGCTCTTTAGCACTGTCTCGAGTGCTGGCATTTACCTGACCTTCACAACCCTCTTATCACTCTCTTTTTCACCTCCATCTCTCTCTCGCACACTCACACAAACACACACCCATGCATCTGATCTGCCCAACCTATTTTGTACACAAGGCTGACGAAACCATTCCTTTAACAATCCTATTCCATATTCTTGAACTGAACTTCTTCAAACAATTCTGGAGAACTCTATGAGCGGCACAAGAAACCTTAGGGATGACGTAATCACTTTAGCATATTTTTTGTCTCCTGGGTGACACAGACACAGCACAGACATGCATGAGCATTTAAGTACAGACAAGTTTGTGTTTGGATGCCTGCACTCTTTAAAATGAATGTGCATGTAAGGAGCACTCCCGTGATCATCATCATTTAAAAATGAGAGAAAACAGAAGAAGGACTTTGGTTTGACTTTCCAGCTTTTTTTGTTTTTTGACTTAATATCGTTTCAGCTGCTCAGCTTGGATTTGTCAACTTCTGGTTACCACTCGTACTTTTTTTTGTATTTAGGCCACATAGCATGCATTATGGAGAATGGACAGCACCACCTTAACGAGTGCACACTGACTAAATCCTTTGCCCGCCCCAGCAGCAATTTTGTCAGTTACTGGCAATCCAACTAGGGAAGACAGGGCGATTGGATCACAATCCTAGTGCGCACTGATGCCCCAAATTTGACAATCCAAAGAATTAGGCAGGAAAACAGTGGATGAGTCCAGGGGAAAGAAAAGGCTGCAGCTGAGAAAGCCACGTTTTAGAGAACAAAGTCAGTCAATACAGGAAAAAGAAAAGAAATGCGAGGCAATGGAGGGAGCACATACAACAGAGGGTATAGGAGGGTAATGAAGCAGCATTATTCCCATCAGAAGCAAATCCCAGACTTTTCTGTACTCTTAAAATTGTGTCTGCGGTGTGTCTGTCTTTCTGTCTCATTAGTGTCCGGGTTTTAGACTAACACCACCAGTGTCAGTGTGCACTCACCGAGAGACTTGACAACCAGACAGGACAAACCTCAGAGCAAAAGAGGGGGTGGAAGAACAGTGAAAAGAAGGGAAAAATGTCATGTCAAATTATTTTTATAGCCTGCGCTGTGACCACTAAAAAGGAGTGTCCTTGGTTATAAGCTAAAAAAGTAAAGGAAAAAGGAACAAAATCAAGAATGATGAAGAGAGATGGTTGGGAACAAAGAACAGAAAGAATCCTCCCAAAATGTGCTGCCAAATCACTGTTTTAGCCGCTCCTTTTGTTTTCATACTCTGTTACAGTACTTTGTATTCTGCTTCCCCGTGCCTCTTTATGCAATTCATTTTCCTACTCACACAATCTTTCCTTCTACACTCTGCGGTCTCTTCTTAAACTACTCTAAGTAAATGGTATGCTACTGAATTTATGATTTGTTCAGTTAATGGTGTGGTCTGAGTGATGGATTGACCTCTGGGGCCAATACTGCCTGCCAAATCAGGATGTGGGTGTCTGATTTATGCATGTGTATCTTGTATTTGTACACCTGTGTTTCTTCTCGTGTTCCTTACTTTTGAGAGCAAATTGGGACTTTAGACTGTTGAAGTAATTGCATTTTTGACCAAAAAATTAAGTCATTCGGGACCTGAAAGTAAGAATAAGATCTGTTGAGGTTAGATTTAAGCATATAATTGAGCGTTAACGTTTATATATGGAATAAACACACAGTGTGAAAGGGTGTGTCTATCATGAGTTTGCTGAAGACCAGCAGAACGCAACTTACAGGGGTGTTTCATGAAATATTAAACAAATCACGAAACATGTGGTGTTGTGTATACCAGATACACACACACGTGCACTTTCCACTAACACGTCTCACACCTAACGCTCTGGCAGCGTGAAATTGTGTTTGAGAGGAAATAAAAAGGCGGGTGTGTCTTTGTATTCCCTTGAATCTGCAAAGAGTAAACAAATTGCGGCTGTGCTCCTGCTGGCAGATTAGCGACGGAAAGGGAAACTCTATTAGTCATTTGACACAGTGATACCTCTGCAATTAGCCAGTCGGCTGAGGGGCCGCCTCGCTTGATTTTATTTTCTTGGGCTGCTGCAACTAGGAAAACCTTTCTGAATGCACAAGAGATGGAGGAAAGGGGAAGGGGGAGAGGGAAAAACTAGGGGATAAAACCAGCACTTTAAGCTTTCCATATCCATCTAAACTTCTTATTCTTTCATTTCTGCTTCAGTGTCTTTCAACTGTACTCTGGTCACTATCGTGTTTCCTGCATCAATTCCTTGCCCTTTTCTCTTTCTTTGCTTTTTTCCGAATTCTCCAGCTCTATCACTCTCCGCCTTCACCTCCATCCCTCTTTTAGCTCGTGGATTTCTTCTGAAACCTCCCTTTTGATTTACCAACCTCTCCCTTTTACCGTAGCTTACTCCTTCTCTCATTCCATTTTTGTCAGTCGTCCTCTCCTCATCATCGTTTCATTTGATGTTTTGTGTTCCTCTTCTTCCCTAACAAGCGTCTGTCTTTCTCTTTCTTTCCCTCCCTTCACTGTCGTTCTAGTAGACTATGTGATCAGAGCTGAGGACATGTCCTTTCTCTCGACACGCTTCACTGCTCAGCACGATTACACAAAGCCCCATCAGTACAGTCTCTATCTCTCTCACATACACACGCTCACACAGACATCGCCGTCATCACACACACATGGATTACTAAATGTGCCAGTGATTGACTTAGACTGAACATGCATGCCTGTAACGCATCTTCTTCTAATGCTTTAAGGTCATTTACCAACATGCGCACGCAACCTTGGCTTCAGCAGCCATGGAAGAAGCACATTTCCGAAGATAAATACACACACACTCACACGGACACAAACACGCACCCTGCTTGGATGTGAAGGAGAGTAAGGATTAGTTTCTCCCTCTGTTTATCCCTAGGAGAGCCTCCTGGCCAACACACAGCTCTTGATGTTCCTGAGCTCCTAAACACTGGAAGACCGACACCCCCCTACCCCTACACATACACACTCACAAGTGCTCTCCCTTGCACTTTCAGTATCAAGTATACAGCTTTTTATAGTGTTGAAGCTGTAGGATACTTGTTTCCATGACTAAAGGTGCCATGTCTTTCAGGAATCATGCTGGCTGGACACAGCAGGACTCCAGGATGTTGCTAATTGTTCGTGCTGTGGATGTACAACGGCTAAAATGATAAAATAAGAGAATATTTTGTTTGTATTTATAGGTGATATACACCACTATACATGACACCCTTATAATCATAGTTGCAGAGGTTTGTAATTTCTTGTAACTGCCATAAGAACTCAAATCTGCTCTGATGATAAACGAGTAGATAGCTACTATAAAATAGCATAAGGCCACGGGCTGGTTTTGTTCTTGTTTCCTGAATCTTTTGAGTCATGAGTAATTTTTCAGTCACCTTTCCTTCATGCTTTGGGATCAGCAACTGCTGTGCTTTTAGCCTGTCTTATGGGCCTATTCTAACATCACACATGTTTGTTAAAGATTGCAGATTATTTTGATAATGAGAAAAATCTGACTTTACACCTCTGTGTGTCTACAATAACTCATGTTCATGGACGAAAATTGTAAAGGAAAAACTGTTGACTAATTGACTTGATGACCACCATAGCTGAGGGTACTAGGATGGGGTGGAAGTGACAAAGTTAAAGATGGTAAGGTTTTCATTGGGAGTGACCAAGAGGGACAGGATTAGAAATGAGTCCACCCTTTGACAAAGGTTGTTAAAGGTGGAACTACCAGGCAGGAGGAAAAGAGGAAGACATGGAGGAAGTGAAGGCGGACGGAGAGTTGAGAGAGGGTTGGCGTGACAGAAGCGGTTGTAGGAATAGGGTGACATGGAGGGAATCTAACGTGAGCAGTCAAAAGCAGACAAGGCTAAAAGCCAGATAACGAAAAGATAACCCAGACACACTGAACTTGCTCAGTAAAAAGACGAACCAATAAATGTTTGTGACTTCATGCATAAAGAAATGGACTGAGCAAACTTGTATTAAAATTAAACTACAAAATAGCTGGACTTCCAGTTTAACTGATAATGACTTATTTATTTGAATTTGACCAATATTAATAAGGTAGTAAGAGGGGCGGCTAAAAGAAGATGTACTAGATCATTGTCATAGACACTGCAATGATTATTTGTCACCTTTGTGAGGATATTTAACAAGAACGTGTTATGGTAGGGAAATACATCAAAGTGCAATGAATACCACTTAAAAACAATAAACAATGGATCAATAAAACATAAAAAAGCATCAAACACATGTGATTTCATGAAGACAATCAGTGTTGTGCGGGCTGTGTTATCGCTGATGACAAAAAATGTTTTTTTTACAGTTATGAATAACTGCTGATAAAACTGAGAATATGCTAATCGCTACTGTAAGTGTAAACTGAGTAAGCATGTCACAGAAGCATGTGTGCAGCATTGTGTTCCTGTGCATGCCTTGGGTTTGCAAGGACTGGCGTTTTTGTGTTTGTACATGCCTAAAAACGAGCACTTTTAACACATGTGTGGAGTGTTTTGTGAGTGGGTCTGTGGGGCAACTACTTTGGGTTATATTTAGGAAATGCCATATGTCTTCCCGAAGGAAAGCATTTTGTGCTGATCTTGTGAGTTATCAGATGCTCTGAACTTGTAATTAAAACTTTCTGAGACTTCAGCAAAACCTCCCTGTAAATACTGTGCAAGTTTAAGCTATGATAAAAGTCACCTGGATTCCACATATGGACTGAGCTTTTATCAACAGCATGTTCAACAGCGCTGTCATTTCTAGTTAAACGTACTGTAACAAATCAGTTTATCAGTTTGACAGGCATTGCTGCACATAATATTCATATGATAATCCTGAAAAAATAAATCCATTTTCACTTTTCTTTTCCTCACCTCCTTTTTAAGTCCGTTTTTGTTTTCTTGGTTAATTAAACTGAGATTAGACATTGTCTTTCAAAAGAGAGCTGGCTGCAGTATGACAGTCTGGGCATTTAACCAGAACAAATGTTTTCGCAATGGAGTAAACATCACATTATAAGTAAGTGCAAATTCACACATCTTTCTTTACTGGTGTTGAAAAGGCAGTAGGTCCATTAACAATCCAACAGGATCACAGGCCAAGCTGAAATTGATCTTGGCCAAACAGACCTAATCTAACCTGGCGACAGAGAAATCCTGCTGGAGTGACACAATAAAGTGACTGGGGAGAAGCCAGAAAGTTTAACAATACCGCAGCACTTTAATTTTATGCTACAAGGATTTATCAGGCAATAACTATTGTACTGCACATTAGTAGGGGATGCCGTGACCAGATTTTTGATTCAAGCCTAGGGACTGTGCATCTTCAATACAGCATCTATTCTGATACTTATTTGAGATCTAAATACTGTTGAAGCATTAAGCAGATGATGTAAATGATGTAAACAATCCACTGTTACAGTTGCAGGAACTACAAAGAAACTTATTCTAGTTAAGGCTGTAAAGAGGTGATGCTTCTTTTCCCTCATAAAAAACATTTGGGAGAGTCGGGACTGCAGGGACCACACGAAGCCAAACATAAGCAAGTTTTATTTTGTCCTGTCATCAACTTGTGGAAAAACTGTTAATTAGTGACAGCTGATATTGACCTTCCACCAGCAAAATGTGTTATTTTTAAAAAAGTGAAAGTGATGATCATGCCTCTTGGATGTTCTGCACAGTTTGTTCAGACACTTTGATTCTCACTCTTAGATGCATGCTTGCAGGGTAGACCCTGGCTATCATTAAAAACAGCAGTGCTGCAATGCTAGCAGACTAAGGTGAATATGGAAGAGTTTAGTAACAAGCTTTACAAGCTTTGATCAGCTCTGATGACTTGTTTTAAATCGAAAGTGTCCATAGTGTTTGTTTGGTTTTTGACTTTTGTGCTAATTAGATTTTATTAATAACGGCCATCATGTTTGAGTATAAGGTATAATGTATAATGTTAAAGTATAAGTATATTGTGTATTTTGTTGTACAGTTATTTTATTTTCAACTTTAATTTATATATTTTATCTTATTCTCCCAGTTAAATTTACCCTTCATTCTAATTTGTGTTGTACAGTTATTTCATTTTTAACCTTAATTTATATTTTATTCCTTCCTAGTTAAATTTACCCTTTTTAATTTTTCATATTTATTTCCTATCTTATTCATAGCCTTTTCCTTTTTTGTTTTCCTTAGGTCACGAGCAGTTGTCCAAGCATTTCACTACATATCGTACTGTGTATGACTGTGTACGTGACAAATAAAATTTGAATTTGAATTTGAATTTGAATTTAAGGATGTTCATAAGTGCACTTCGGACAGCCTAGTTTGCAAGCTGATGAATTACTTTGTCCTCGTATCATCAGATCTATGGCTGTACATCATGGACACTCAGGTGAAGAGAGGACCTGAGCTGTCAAATGATCACCACCTGGCAGTGAGTTGGATCAGATGGCATGGGAAGACGCAGGACAAGCCTGGCATAACCAAACATATATTGCAAGTGCGTTGGGATTGCATGGCAGAGGCCTGTGTCTGGGAGATTTTCCAGGTATGCTTCCTATCCAAAGACTCCAAGAAGGCAAAGTACCGTACTTTGACAGTCAGAACCGTCTCTCTGGCTCGCTATGTAACACAAAAGGAATATATTATGCCCTCCCTTAACAAATTAATGTGAGTCTTCCACATTCCCTGAATGTGTATTTCAAAATTTAGCTCAAAACACCCCTTATAATTCTCCCTGTTGTAACTTTATAGTGTTTGTTCTCACTCAAGAAAGATATACAACAAAGCATTGTTAGTTGAATTGACAAAAACCTAAAACCTCAGTCACACCTAACAGTTTTCACTAAGGTGGTTATTTGTTTCTGGGTGCGCTTACATAAACGGGGACATCTGATGAACCAACTGTGTTCTGCCTGCCTCATTACATTATCTAGATTGTCAGGTAATGAAGTTCAATAAAGAATATAAAAAATAAAATGGCAAAAGGAAAATGTGTTGCTGCAAATAAGGCAAGAGGGGAATGCTGCAGAAAATAGCTGTGCTGTGAATTCATGGGTTAATATATTTATTTTACCAGTCAGTGCTCTCTCAGCAAGGCAATTTATTTCATATATGACAGCTGCACATTAGAGTTATAAAACTTTAAACCTGATCCTCTTAAACATTACTAGCTCTTCAGTGCATTGAGATCTGATGCAGTTCCATAGCCTAATGAAGAATGTATGAAACATACTCCTCCAGCAGAAAATGACTGTTGCACTTTACAGCACGGTGTTGTTAAAAGATTCAGTGATAATGTGGCATATCATAGCAGACTTCAAAACACAAATCGAAACAGAACTTTCTTTGGATGGAGTATCTATTTAGCATAAGTAGGCCATGTGAAAATGAAGCCACCTTTGTGATGCTTATATTAAAAAAAGTGGCAAAGTTAGTTAAGGTTAATAACTGTGATTGTGGTCTTATTAGTAAATATACAGTGTACACTCCTATTCACATTCTTTAAAATACAGGCAGCCGACAGTGCCTCCTGTCAGCTACCTAGTAGATACACCTATGGGATAAATTTGAAAATCCTAGGTGATTTTCAGAAAACCTAACCTCTGCTCTCTGACCTTGAGGTCAAACTGGTCCCAAGATTAGTATAAATGCACCTATGGCATTGATTTCCAATTTCTTCTCGAATTATCACATTCACAAACTTGGGTGTTCACGCTGCCCACCCGCCTGCCAGGTGGCGTGACGACAAGACCCCATCAGCTTTTGACAGCCGAGGGATAAAAAGTTAATAAGTTGTTAACAGGTGATTTTCAGTAAGTGTGTTTATGTTTTTTACACCAACAGTCCTACCTGTATTACTGCATGTAAATAGTCATCATACACAGCAAATTCAAAAGTGTTAAATGTTTTGGTGTTAATAGTCTTCTTGCAAAAGTAGAGTTAATTTTACTCTAAGTAGAGTCACATTCTTTTAATGGAACTCTGAGGTGTAAAATGATAGTAGTTAAAATCGAGTGTTAAAAATGAGTGTTTCTCTGTCAAATCTGGAGGTGTTACAATGGAAACATTAACTCTTGACCTCTTAACTCTGAACTCCTACAGGGGCTATGACACCAATAGAGTAAATTCACAGACTCCGCCCCCAGCACGGCTCCAATCGAAGCTGAAGTGAAGCCGTTTCAGAACATTTTGCTCTACATATTTGAGTTGTCTGCCATGCTTGGTAAGTCATTTTTTCAAAGATTGTTTCAATTATTATTATGAGCTTTTACTTCTGTGGCTCTTTGGAGTTGAGACAAAGCTGTGTGAAAGGCATTAGCCATGTTGCTCGGTGATAGCATAATATTCTGTTTTAGCTAGCTGAAAGGTATTGTTTGCGGGCAAATACCACAGCCTTGAAAAAAAGCTTGCATGTGAATTTTCAGTCAAACCTTTGGTCAAATACACCTAAAACAATGTCTAGAATGTGAAATGTTGGTATAATGGTGCTACTTGAAGCCTGAAAACGATCTCCCATAAAAAAAAAAAAAAAAAAACGAGCAAACAGCAGTAGCTGACGTCCTGACTGGATTCTACGTTAGCATAGATCCTTCCAGAGTTTTGTGCACACGGTTTAGGTAAAAATTAAAAAGGTTGAGGTTTTACATTTAGTTCAGTATTACCTGTTGCCTGTGTCTTTGTCTTTTGGGAAAATACTTTACACAAGTAATGGCTCAAAGAGGATTCCTTTTTTTTTTTTTTACTGTGCTGCAATTGTTTACTGGATTATTTGTGCCATTAATTAGTGTCAACTAATTTTTATTCAATCTCTGCACAGGATATGCTTGTGAAGATGGAATATGGGGGAGAGCAGAAGTGCGTTGAAGTTCCACAAAGGGATGAATGAAGGACATGCATATTGTATTGAAGAAATAAGTGATGAGAATGCTGTTATTTGCATTTACCATGTCAGACCTTTTGATAAACAAAATTCTAATGAAAGTGAGAACATGTATACTGTTACATCTTTCAGAAAATGTTTTGAAATTGTGGTGCACAGTTCAGAATAAATGTTTTTCAAAAACCATTGCATGTTTTTAGTAAATGTTTATTTCCAAAAGAAATTTCTAGAAGTTCAGAACAGTAAAATTCCCGCTTTTTAGAATGAATTAGAAGATAACTCTTATGTAGTTAAACTAAAATACTCTTTGAGAGTTAATATATAAACTCTTAACACCAAGTGTTAAATTATCAACTCCAGACAGATTTGGTGTTTAACACTAAATCAGAGTTAACGTACCAACTCTCCAAAAAGAGTTAAATTAACACTCTCTGGTGTGGACCCATATAGACACTTTAATAGTGTTGAAATCAAATCTGACAGTGTTAATTTGGACATGCTGGATTTGCTGTGTAGATGGACTTACAAATATCAAGTATCTATTATGAGGACATTATATAAAATGTTACCCGTCATACCAATTTTTGGTGTCTTTTTAAAAGGCCAAAAAGTCTTTAAATCTTAAATATCCATTAAATAAGTTTGATTAAACACACATAAACACACAATTCAAGTGGCCGTGACTACTATCCGGTCGTTAAGTCTGACGTCACTAGCCGTGTCTGGGCCTAAACTCCGCTGCAGGTCCATATATCAAACGATCACTATGGCATTACTGAGAGTTGAAAAACTGTCTAAAGTCTTTCATCTTTAATAAAATGATCAGCGTTCTGCTCTACCAGGTGTAACAATTGAGTTTAACATCCAGGCATCCATGAAAACGGAATTTATGACATTTAACGGAGTTAGAAGTTAGCAGGAAGTTAGCTCGCTAGCTTCTATCTAAATACAATATAGCATGTCCTTACTGCGGGGTTTTGGAAACAAATTAAAACGTCCAGCTCTGTTATCACTTCCAACATAAATGAAGACAGAAAACTAAACAGCAGTGACGTTTGTAGGGTTACTGAAGTTTGGCTAGCTGGTATATAATGATGTGCTACGTGACCGCTAGCGACACAGCTATGTTAGCATAATATAAACAAGCTAACTTTTTTTCCACTCGATAAAAGTTAACGTGAGTGTTCTCGGTGGTCAGGAACAAATGTAATCACATGGCAGGATGCTGTAAAAGGACCAAACTTCAGCCAGGAGAACAACTGAGATAATCCATCCACAATACGAGGTTAGTCATTCATATACTGCTGCATGGGCTGGGCTGTAGTTACATCCTAAGGTTTTAAAAACTGAGCTTAAATAAATGATTAGCGGTAATAAAAGCCGAGGGAGGTCAACAGTGATCACTGACTGTTTTAGGAGCTTTTTGAGATTAAATAGAAGAAAATACATAACATTAAACATGTTAACAACACAAAAGCCATATTAAACACAGACTACTTTAGGCCCGGAAGTAGGATTCGTCACGTCATCACTTAACTACCGGATAACAAGCCACATTGAAGAACTAAGGAATATGTGCCAGATGAAACTGAGCTTTCCTTTCTCTTCTTTCTTTTCACAGATCTGTCAGTTTCTCTGTTAAAGAGAAGCTCTAAACTCCCCTTGCCTTGTGCTCAGGTCGAGATATACTCAGTAACAGTACACTCTCTTCACTTCTTTGTCTCCCCCCTCCTCTCTTGGGTTTCTTTTCTTTCTCTTCCTCATCTCGCTTCTCCATCACTCTCTTGCTTCTATCCCCCTCATTAGGATGTCAGATCTCATTACAGAAGAAAAACAGCCGATTTAAAGGAGAAAGCAGATTGGTTTAATGGTTTGATGCAAATCCCTTCTCGTATTTTTTTCTTTCCTTTTACTGAGCATGTTTATGTGTGCAAATTCACACTGGAGAAAGGAACCAGTGCCACGGGGCTGCATATTCAAGCAAAAATAATCATGCTTTGCAAAAAACTTCACAACAAGCAAACAAACACACACACACACACTTGCACTTATGTAACAGACCAGAGTTGATCCCTTGTCCCAGCAACTGAATACATTTCAGTTCTGAAACGTAATGAGGAAAAAAGTTTTGAACACTGCAGTATTTCCAGATAAGACTACAAACAACGACATGAAATTACTGTCTGTCGTCCTTAAAAAGAGGAGCTAGCAGTTGTAAGGCACTACAGTCCATTAGACTAAAATTATGCCAAGAATTGAAAATACATGACATAAAATGGACATAGATATAAAGTGTATTACAGATATTTAAAATGCATAATGTCTATGTGAATAACACCACAGCGAAATATAGTGTAGAATATCAATAAGAATTATTTGCCAAATGCAGTGCACTGTCCACACTATCTGGTCAACACATGACAAACTTTTATTACATACACTTAAGAAATGGGGAATGTGAGATTACAGTTTTTACACTGACTGAAATTTTCTGTAAAATGTATTTAAAGTCCAAAAAAAAGTGTATTCACTTTTATTCATACAGCCTGGCAGCATTCGGTTGTCTGGATCCGCAAGCTGTTCAGAAAATATTACTTTGTTTTTACTGTGGCTTAGTGACTACTCATTGTCTGAATTTGTATCTGTCGCTTCTAAAGATATGTTAGGGATAGATGTTAAAATATAAACCATCTCTTATCAACTGCAATAGATCAACCTTGAGAAATAACAGCTACACTGAATCCAGCCATTCTCACAGTCACCACCTGAGCTACATGCAGGCCTAATGTTAAGCTATTAAAGAGAAAAACAGCCACAGTCATTCAGAGACACTGTTATTCCCAATGGTTAGAGTCATTAATACAAGTCAAGATAGCTTTTATGAGATAAAGAGGGAAAGTACAAAGACAAAAAAGTAAGCGCAAATGCAGAAGGGAAGGACGAAATGGTAGAAAACAAGGAGAGGTCAGAAAAAAGGAAAGAAAAAACAGACAATACGGGCATAAAACAGCACGAGGTAAAGACTTACATTCTTCTCTTAATTAGTAGAGATGATAGATGAGACAGAGGAACAAAAAAAAAGTCAGAATGGTAAACATATTTGTAAAGAGAAAAAGGAAATCATTGCAAGCAGTAGGAGAGATCACAACATCATTAAGATAATGGAGAAAATGAGACTGATGTTACAGAAAAAGGAAGCGATTGTAAATTAAGACAGGAAAGCATAGTGACAAGTGAAGCGTAGGCTGATTTTAGAAGCACAATCTCTTGTGGGAAAATATACCAGCATGTAGGTGTATTCATGTGCGCGCTGGAGAAGATGTGGCCATGCAGGAATAATCGTTTAAAATAGGCCGCATTAACCTGCAGCCCTCTGGGGCACTGGCCTGGTTTAATCCAAGAATGAAACACTACACATCACTGCCTGCACACATGCATGCAAAAACACGCAAATACACACTCATAGTTGCTATACATAGAGTTGTGCTGTGTAGATGTAAAAGTAATGAAGAGGCTGAGACTGTAGCAAATCACTGAAGAAGATTGTGTAGATGTGAGAGATGTTTGATCGGGGGGGTGACACATGTAGTCGAGGTTTAGTAAAAGCTTTTTTATTTTTCCTTCAGTTGTATTAGCCACAGTGACAGTGCTGTTAATGCAACACTCACAGCAACAATTAATGTAGTGCTGAAATGAACTGAGCTAGAAGACTTGAGAGCTGTGGAAGCCAAGCAGACAGGTTTACCAATTACCAACATTTTAAACTCAACCTGAGTGAACTGTCAAAGTGTGCTGACAAATAGCTGTCTGCTGTGCTGGGAGACAATGGCTTCCTGAGACTACAGGTCTGTTGGTTTACTGCAGTGTTGGACATAAAATAAGCCATTAGACTAGCAGAGTATTGTGAAAATCAACATCATTCTGGCAAAAGTTTGCCACAATGTAACTAACTTAGTCACAACTCTAACATTTTACCTTCTAAAATCATTTGAACTATAGATCAGAGGCCACCGTATATCCACTTACTCGCTTCTTCTTCATGTCCTGTTTGTTCCTAATTCGCATTTCCTTTCATGTGTCTCTTTGAGATAAAACCGGCCCAGAAAAACAGTAGCTATAAAAACAGCGCACGCAAAATTAGAGTCACTTAGATGGCTTTTGTTGTACCACGTTGCTCCTCTTCATAGTTAAGTGCCCAGTTAAATAATGCTATGCCCCCTGCTCTCAGCGAATATTGTGGGCTTCATTTGACTGCCTTGTTTAAATTGGCCCTAAATTAGACTGACACTGTGCACCACACACTGCAGACCTCTGACTACAACTTTGGAATTTTTGAAGTCAAATACCCACACAAAACTGTCTCTCTTTTCTTTTCAGCACAGGGATGACTTATAGCATTAATTACATTGATCCATGCCAGCTTAATGAACCAATAATGTGAGCTTGCCATTGCCAAGAAAAGGCACTATGACATAATTAATGACTTACCGCTCACTATGTCAGCACAGCCCTTATCAGTTCATTATGTGCCATCACTCTATGCATTATGAATCCTTATTAGACAACCTCCTTTTCACTGCACATGCTATTCACACAAATTTCAAAATACGCTGTGTAAAGGCCAAGCTTTAATTCAATAGCCCTGAGACTTCAAGGTGCTGTTAATCTTCGGTGTGTTGTTCTTGCAGTGTAGTTACAAGGGCCAAGCGCAGCAGGGAAATATTTGTGCATGAGATAAAATATATGCTCTGATGAAGGATTTAGCTCCAACAACATCAGACAATCTATTAAAACACTGTATCATTGGAGAAGTGCATTGTAAACTTCCAGTGTTACAATTAAATGCACACGGTCTAATCCAGTCTATTGATTTTTGTAGCTGCAGTGCAAATTTCCTTTGTGAGTTTCTCATACCCATCTATTGAAACTACAAATACAAGGCGCAGTAAATTATAGATAACACTGGATTCTCTCTGTGCACTTCTGAAGCATACTTATTTAAATGATTTCTGCTTGCGAAGACAATGATATCACTGTATGAAGCGTTCTGAGTTTCACTGATTGTAATCAAAGCAATATCACACAAGAATATGAGCAAACCCAATGACCCAACTCTGAAATGTGCTTCAAAAGCTATGCTTGGTGCTTATGGAAGATGTTCTTTCCTTTTAAGTGAGTGAAACTGATGAACTCAAACTCTGGTCTAGGGTGGCACATTTACTGTCATAATTCTGACCTGAATGCTAATGATAGCTATTAAGGATCGACTCGTTAAAGACGTCGACGGAGCTGTGAAAGCGGCTTGAGAGACTTGGGTGTTTTTGTGTGGATATGATACCGTAATGGGATTAACATGGTATACCTAAACCCACAATGAGATAAGCTCAATGAGGTCCTATTAAAAATACACTGCTGGCAACAATGGAGAGTGAGTGAGAATGACTGTGTGAGTTCGATAGTAAATGTATCCAACTGCAGTTCATTGCGAACAAAAAAAAGGGAAAAAAACATCCACACAGCCCATTGTGCTTCACAAACACAATAGGCTTGGCAATGCCTTTTTCTATGCCACTTACTCTTTATTTTTCATAAAGCATTATCTTCATTTGGCTCTAGACTTGATAGAAATTCACTGGACCAACTAGAAAACATACCATTCACTTTGTAGAAAAGAAAACTGGCACTGACGAGGGTTGATATGTTCAGTGCAAAGGTATCTCAGTTATTCCTGACATTGGTTGACAAGTATTATTTTTGCTTGGTGACTGATTAAAAACAACTTTAGATACTAGAGAACACATATATTGTCTCATTACAGAAGTTAATTGCAGCATATGCATAATGCATTATTTGCCTAGTGTGTGGCAGAAAAATAATGGATATCATAAACTATTCAAGGAGAAATTCTTATATTTTAAACTATGGAAAAGCTGTTGAAGTTAAACTTTATATTTAAGCAAGCAAGCAAGCAAGCAATTTATATAGCGCTTTCAGATCAGCCACCAGCTGAACACAAAGTGCTGTACACTTGACATGCCAAACATGATACATTGAGCATGTTAAAAAAATGAGAAAAATAGTAATAATAATATAAGATAAGTAAAAAATATATATATATATATATATATAAATAAATAAATAAATAAATAAAAATTAAAAAAAATTAAAAAAAAAACACATTTAAAACAATAAAATCAGCACATTAGATTAAAACAATAAAATCAGGGTCAGACTGTGTCATAAGCCAAAGAGTAAAAATGGGTTTTAAGACGTGTTTTAAAAGTGGACAGTGAAGGGGCCTCTCTAATGTGCTGGGAAAGATTGTTCCACAGATTAGGAGCAACAATAGAGAAGGCCCTATCCCCTCTGAGCTTTCTCTTGGACCTGGGTACCTCCAGGAGCAGCTTGTCAGCTGACCTGAGAGACCTGGTGGGTGAGTAAGGATGCAGAAGCTCAGAGAGGTAAGTTGGGGCAAGACCATTTAAACATTTAAACACAAACATGAGAATTTTAAAATGAACTCTAAGATATACAGGCAGCCAATGGAGTGAAGCCAGGATGGGAGTTATGTGCTCTCTTTTACGAGTTCTGGTTAAAAGTCGTGCAGCAGAATTTTGGACCAGCTGCAATCAATCAATCAATCAATCTTTATTTATAAAGCACTTTTCATACAGAAAAAATGTAGCACAAAGTGCTTTACATAGTTAAAAGCAGCCCACCCCACCCTCCAACGCACTCCCCACACTCTCAATACACATATATCCCCCCACCCCCCCACACACACACATACACACACGCGCACACTTAAAGAGTAAAAATTGGGCTGGGCTCGCATGAGCCAAGTGAGGAAACATTATAACAGAGAGCCATCTGCACCGGGAGCCGGTCACAGACCGCAGCCTCCGGGCTGGGCACACAGCAGGAGGGAGGCCAAGGAGCCCCCCAACCAGGCTAAGAGGACCCCAGAGACCCAGCAGCCATGGTCAATAACAGCCCCGGTGCAGAGAGCGCCCTCCGAGGAAACACTGGAGATATGGGTAAAATGATAAAATAAATAAGAACAGGATACAATATAAATATAAATAGAGTAAGAAGATTAAAAAATGAATAAGAATAAAATCAATAAATATTAGGTAAATCCTAAATTAATAATAGAATAACAGGATAGAATAAATAAGCATAAAAAATAAATAAACGCTAAGTAAAAGCTAAATTAAAAAGGTGGGTCTTGAGCCTGTTCTTAAAAACATGCACGTTCTCTGCGGCCCTGAGCTCCTCCGGCAGGCTGTTCCACAGACGAGGACCGTACCACTGAAAAGCTGCCTCTCCGTGAGTATGTGTCCTGACTTTAGGGACAATCAAAAGGCCAGTACCAGAGGACCTCAGGATCCGCGAGGGTTCGTATGGTAAAAGCAGATCTGAGAGATAAGAAGGCCCAAGACCATTAAGACATTTAAAAACCAATAAAAGAACTTTAAAATCGATCCTGAAACACACGGGGAGCCAGTGCAGCGATTCTAAAACCGGTGTAATGTGGGCCCGCCCTCTGGTCTTCGTCAGCACACGAGCTGCCGAGTTTTGCAAAAGTTGTAAAGTTGAAATATTCTTCTTAGGAAGACCAGAGAGCAGGGCGTTACAGTAATCAATGCGACTGGTAATAAAAGCATGCATCAGCATCTCTGTGTTGGCCCGAGAGAGAATAGGGCGGACTCTGGCTATATTTTTTAGATGATAAAATCCAATTTTGGTTACATGTTTAACATGTGGGATAAAACCAAGCTCAGAGTCAAAAATAACACCCAGGTTTTTCACTTGTAGCGAAGGGCATAGTGAAAATGCCTCTAATTTAGACAAGAGTTTCTCTCTCTGAGCCTCAGGACCGACAATTAAAACTTCAGTTTTGTCCTGGTTAAGCTGTAAAAAGTTTTCTGCCATCCAAGATCTTATATCCAAGATACAGTTAAAAAGGGCATCCATTGGTCTGGTGTCATCAGGAGACACGGAGATGTACAGCTGCGTGTCATCAGCGTAACTGTGGAAGTTCACTCCATGCCTCCTGATGACACTGCCGAGAGGCAACATATACAAATTAAAAAGTACAGGGCCTAGAACCGACCCTGGAGGCACACCACATGTCATTTTATGGATCTTAGAGGAGCATGTATCCATACTCACCATAAAAGATCTGTCAGAGAGATAGGAAGTGAACCAGTTGTGTACAGCACCAGAGAGGCCCACCATGTGTTTTAGTCTGTTTAAAAGAATAGCGTGGTCCACTGTATCAAAGGCTGCGCTTAGATCCAGCAGCACCAGGACTGAGAGCTTTTGGGCGTCCCAGTTACATCTAAGATCATTTAAAACCTTTAGGAGAGCCGTCTCTGTGCTGTGGTTCACCCTAAATCCAGACTGGAATATCTCCAGGATCTGTCTATCATTCAGAAAATCAGTAATCTGAGTAAAAACAAGTTTTTCTAAGACTTTACTTAAAAATGGTAAGTTGGATACAGGTCTGTAGTTATTAAAATCATTACAATCCAAATTGCTCTTCTTCAGAAGACAAGAGAGAAGATGCTGACTAACTCCACAATATAGTGCATTACAGTAATCTAAACGACATGAAATAAAAGCATGGATTACCATTTCAAGATGCGGCCTGGATAAAATAGGTCTTATCTTTGCCAAGCGCCTTAGATGATAAAAACTGGACTTGACAGTACCCCTAATTTGACTATCTAATTTAAAATCACTGTCCATCTTAAAACCCAGGTTTGTAACAACAGATTTAAAATACTCTGCCAGGGGTCCCAAATCAATAGCGGAGGGTTCACAAGGTCCACTAGGACCAAACAGAATGACCTCAGTTTTGCTGGAATTGCATCTTAGAAAGTTTAGGGACATCCAAGATTTAATGTCTTCTAGACATGCTAAAAGTGGCTTAATAGAGAAGGCCTCTTTCTGCTTCAGAGGCAGATAGATCTGACAGTCGTCAGCATAGCAGTGGAAGGATATTCCATGCCTTCTGAGGATGGTTCCCAGGGGCTGTAAATATAATGAAAAAAGCAGAGGCCCTAAAATTGAGCCCTGCGGGACCCCAGACTGAAAAGTGGCAGAGGAAGACTCATACCCTAAAAAGTTAACACTAAAAGTTCTGTCACAAAGATAAGACCTAAACCATTTCAAAGCAGTACCACGAATGCCTGCAAGATGGTGCAAGCGAGACAGTAAAATGTTGTGGTCTACAGTGTCAAAGGCAGCTGTTAGGTCAAGGAGGACAAGAACAACATGATTGCCAGAGTCACAGGAAAGGAGGATATCATTAAAAACCTTTAAGAGTGCTGACTCCGTGCTATGCAAGTTTTTAAAACCTGATTGAAAGACCTCCAGGATACCATTCTCATTTAAAAAAATCCATCAATTGGCAATGTACAATTTTCTCTAAGATTTTAGACATAAAAGACAACTTGGAGATAGGTCTGTAGTTAGCCAATACAGTGTGGTCCAGGGCAGGTTTCTTAAGCAAGGGTTGTACTACCGCATGCTTAAAATTAGCAGGGACTACACCAGATATTAAACTGCTGTTTATAACACTAAGAACAGCCTGGCCTATGCTAGGAAAAATCTCCTTAAAAAATTGTGGTGGGACAGGATCATTTGGGGAACCAGAGGGCCTCAGGTGGCCAACCACATCCTCTAAATAAGAAAGAGACACAGGCTCAAACTGGTTAAAAACAGCAGAGCAAGGGATCAAGACAGAGGGGTCAGACTCAGGAGAAGAAATGAGAGCCCGCGTGGTTGCAACCTTCTCAATGAAAAAACACATAAAATCATTAGACAGTTTATAAGAGGCCTCCAAACAGCCACTTTGTGGAGCATTTAAGACTAAGTCAATAGATTTAAATAACACACGTGGATTGTGACTGTTGGAGGAAATGATCTTAGAGAAGTATTTTATTTTAGCCTCTTTGACTGCATCCTGATAGAGGCGCCAGCAGTCCTTTAGGATTTGAAGAGACACCTGCAGTTTGTCCTTCTTCCATCTGCGTTCAGCTCTACGACACTCCCTCCTCACAGTCCGAGTGGCGTCATTAAACCAAGGGTCAGTTTTAGCCTTGGGCTGCCTGGTTTTTAATGGTGCCACAGAGTCCAGAATGGTTAGGCAAGAAGATTGAAACCAGGAGCTAAGGTTCTCTGTGTCCAAGGGAGTACGATCGGCGGGGATAGACAGCTGGTTAAAAGCAGTTGAGAACTGGGCAGCAGTGAAAGGGTTAAGACATATATGGGTTGATCTTCCTGAGCAGAAACACACCAACAGGCTTAAAAATGCCATCTACAAAATCAAGGACAGTTCTTTGTTGTGAACCATCTTGGCCTTGCTCAAATATGGACATGTATTCTGAGATGTACTAGTATTTAAGGAGAATTTTTAGGTATCTATATGTGTAGTATGTATTTTTCTGAGAGCTTTTTACTTTTACTGTGGCTACATCTATCTCTACAATATATATTTCTACTTTCAAGTCCTTAGATTTTCAAATTAGGCCAGTTACTTCACATTAAATGACTCTCTCATACAATGACTGCTTCTGCCATCCGTGAACAATTTACCATGGCGTCAAGCAAAGCACAGTGCAGTGTTGGAGTGCAGTCTTTGCATGACCAATAGAAATGAGGAATGACATGAAGTGGGTACATATTATACACATACACATCACTGGGGGCAGAAAGAAAAAAGACATACACAGATTGCACAACACATATTTGGAACCTTCACTTAGCCTAGCAGGCAGAGCAGTGAATGTAACTCTCTTTGTGAAAGGGCCTTAATACATTCAATTGATTTGAACCTAAATCAACTGGAACAATAACACAGAAAAGACAATCATATTGGCTTATCCATCACCGGAGCCTAATGCTAGTTAAAAACAATGAAAGAGGGAAAAGCCATAATTTATGTATAATTTCTAGTCGTATACTCAAGGGTTTAAGTAGGTCAGAACTATCAGAATAGTGTTTTTAGTGAAAATTTCCATAACTTTTGGTTACATTACTAAAGCATAAGAAAAGTGAGAGTGATCATGAAGGAAATAGCATGGAAGGTAATTTTAAATGGAACATTTCTAACAGTCAGAGAATATCAGCAGGAGCTGAGCTCTAAACTGATCACCGACTGGCTGAGTTGGATCAGGTGGAAGGGGAAGTTAGTGGGCAGGGCTGGCACAGCCAAATGTATTATGATGGTGTGGTGGGAACATCTAACAGATCTTAAATTCCTACCTCCAGCAGAAGTTTGACAGCATTCCGAGGGAGACTCGGGAGACTGAGTGTACCACGTGGATCATGTTCTGCACCTTCATTGAGGTGATTGCACGGACCTGTGGCCACAGGGTAGTTGATCTGTTTCATGGTTTTACAGTGTCTGAACCAGATGGTGGATGGTGGCGAAGAAAGCAGTCAAGCTGAAGAATGGGTCCTATTGAGCTTGGTTAGCCTGTGGGACTGAGGGCAGGTAACAAGTGCGGTGTGGCTCTGGCTCCAGCAAAAATTCAGGTGTGGGAGGGGTTTGGTGAGGCCATGTAACAAGATTTTTGGTCTGCCTCAAAACAATTCTCACAAACCGTCAGATGCCTCAAGAGGAGGAAGCAGTGCTCACTTTGGTAGTCTTAGGATCTTGTCTTTGCTTTTAGTGGATTATATAATTCTGTTCACATTATCAGGTGATGGCTTCCAGGTCGCACTGGAGTGGTTCTTAGTTTAGTGTTAAACAGCAGAATTGAGAATTAGCATCTCCAAGTTTGAGACCGCAGGTCTCAGTGGGAGAAGGTGGAAATGCCCACTCTCAGTCAGGGACAAGTTATGATTATAATATGACATCAGGTTTAGAATAGAATAGAATTAGAATAGAATTCAACTTTATTGTCGCCAATAAAGAACTATTTTTTTGCTTTGTCCTATAGATATATCTCACAGAAGTTAAATCAGTACTTCAACTCACCTCAACTTCAGCCTGTTTCTTACCTACTGAAAACAAAATTAAGGCCAGAGAGCCACACAAACAAGCCCAATACCTAACCAATAAGAACGAGACCCTCTTTGGATTGGCTAGCTGCTTTTCTGAATCTCCCTCCAAAACATTTCATATAAAAAGCTTGCCACTGAAATGCAACGTTGTGCTTTTCCAAAAGCCAGCGCCTTGATTTACCCTATACCAGTTGATCTTCAACACTAGACCTCTGTGTGGCTGTAACTTTTTCTCTTTCTCCTACTCAGCAGCTATTCCAAGGCTATGTGACTATAGCGCACTTCCTTTCTGCTGAACATGTGAATATTGAAAATACAAATGGCTTAAATCTAACACAGTTTTAAATTACACCTCTTACCAGCTGGTTACAGTCACCATCAAGGTCAAAACTTGGATTTTTTTTACCTACCTACTCCTTCACTAAATGTTTTTTGCCTCTGTGAGTCTAATTTGTGTACTACTGTTGTATCATACACTTTATAGAGAAAGTGGTTGCCCTTGTTTTCCATAACATACTCTTAGTCACTTGTCAGAGATTACCTTAAACACAGTTTCAGAGTTCAGGGCTTAAACTCTAAAATGTCTAAGCCACACAAACAAAACAAAACATGAAACTGCATTGATGATACAATTTGATGCAATGACTGCCTTACCTGTGTTGTTGCGGTAGGGCCCTGAGTCTGGGCCCTGGCTCTGGCTAAGGCTTCTCATGGGGCCCTTGTTGTGATAGACACGTTCTTCATAGATCGGATCTATGTGGTGCTCTGGGGACCCCAGAGGCCGAAGGGGCTCTTGACTATGCTGACTACTGTAGGAGCCACGAGAACCTAGAGTGAAGAAAGAGGAAGTAAAAAGATGTGAGTACAACACAGTGAAAAAGGAATGACAAAGTGAAAGGTAGAAAATGAGGAAAGAAGATGAGCAGGTTAGAAACAAAAAGGATGGAAGTATTTGACATGTGAAAAGAGAGGTAAAATAAAGACATAAATGTGGATATGGTATTTAAACGAAAGGAAAATAAAGAAGCATATGCTGCAACAAGTCTATTTGAATTTTAGAACTGCCCATTGCCATTCTTCACCTACGCTGATGTAGACTAGTGTTGTGGGATAATTAGGACGCTGTACACAAAGTCGTTCTGAGCAACTAAGAGTTTGGTAGTGTGTGTGTGTTCGTCTGTCTGTGTTTGTACGACTGGTAAGGAAGTGAGAGAGTTATAGTTCAAGCAAATCAAAAGCAGAGAAAAAAATAGAGACATATGCAGCAACAAATGAGATAAGAAGAAATATACAGATTGAGAGAGACAGAAAACAGGGAGTGATGCCTCTGCATTTAATTTTTTTAATCTCCATGGAACACATTGCTGTTCGGCAGCTATAAAATAATGAGATGCAACCCCCCCTTCCCCCTCTCTCCTTTGCTCTGTGTTTGGCAGGAGTCCCACAGAAAAAAACATGGCAAGGAAACATTGACAGCAGGCATTTGTTCATTACACAGCAGAACAAATGTAAGGCAAGGGGCCTCCCAATGAAGACGAGGAGACCCAAAATTAAAATTAGGCAAGGGTAGAAAAGTAGCAAAGTGGGGGAATATGGGTTTATATGGGAGGGTTTAGGTGACGTGGTGCGAGATAGAAATAAAAAGACATAAATAGTCATACATACACTGAGTTAGAAAGCTATGAGTGACTGAGATGGTCCAGTGGAGCTAATGTCATATCATATTACAATAGTTTTCAGTGCACTGGAAGTTGCATGCCAAGAAAGTTACACGGGATGATGGGCCAGTGCACGAAGATTCAAACCTCCATGTGAATCCATCATCAATGTAACACAGTCAAATACCTCAATCTGTCAGGTTATATCAGAAATCAATGCATATTAATAGACTTTGCCATCTAAGTAGGATTAAATATATGCACACCGAAGAATGAACAATAACCTATTATCCTGTCTGTGAAGGTTCTCAGTCATCCAGGTCATCGTAGTCAAAGGAGCTTGCAAAGAAAAGCGTCTGGACTTCTTTAAGTTACTTGAAGATGTTTCATCTCTCATCCGAGAAGCTTCTTCAGTTCTAAGGTCAAATGGTGGGGAGTCCCAGATTTAAACCTAGTGGGAGTTTCCCCCCCACAGAGGGACAAAAGGACCCCCTGATGATCCTCTAATCGCCTGAGCCAAGGTGTGAAACTGGGTGTGGGTCCCAATCAGCCAGAGTTTCGGGTGAGCTCATTGTGAAACCTGGCCCCACCTTATCATGCGAATTCCTGAGGTCAGATGGCCCAAGATGTGAGTGAGCGTTAAGGCGTCTGGGGAGGGAACTCAAAACTGGATTATAGATGGCAGACAGTTGGTGTCGTAAGCATGCTGTACAGTGCAGCGAGGAATGCCCAGACCTCTACATTGGAGAGAACAAACAGCCACTTCACAAGCGCATGGCACAACATAGAAGAGCCACCTCCACAGGACAAGACTCAGCAGTTCATCTGCATCTTAAGGATAAAGGACACTCTTTCGAGGATGCCAATGTTCACATTTTGGACAGAGAGGACAGATGGTTTGAAAGAGGAGTGAAAGAAGCCATCTATGTCCACTGTGAGCGACCATCTTTGAACAGAGGCGGGGGTTTACGACACCAACTGTCTGCCATCTATAATCCAGTTTTGAGTTCCCTCCCCAGACGCCTTAACGCCCACTCACATCTTGGGCCATCTGACCTCAGGAATTCGCATGATAAGGTGGGGCCAGATTTCACAATGAGCTCACCCGAAACTCTGGCTGATTGGGACCCACACCCAGTTTCACAGGTGAAACTTCTCAGGTGATTAGAGGATCATCAGGGGGTCCTTTTGTCCCTCTGTGGGGGGAAACTCCCACTAGGTTTAAATCTGGGACTCCCCACCATTTGACCTTAGAACTGAAGAAGCTTCTCGGATGAGAGGTGAAACGTCTTCAAGTAACTTAAAGAAGTCCAGACGCTTTTCTTTGCAAGCTCCTTTGACAACCTATTATTCTATATCTTTACTATTATGGCAGATGATAAACCGCTGTTGCACCTCAACTCTGTCCTTCTTTCAGCTGTGTGGTTATCTGACCGGCCTGTTAACCTCCCAAGCCTATGAAAGGTTGGCTGCATCCCTTCATACTCTACTGGCCAGCTGTAGCCAGATGGTGAACTCAAACAGCAAGAGGACAAGGGTGTCAGCATAAGGGAAGAAAAAAGAATAATAGATACTGGAAGAACAGACTTTAGAACTGCCGTGGACCCCAGGTAAAAATACAGTGAATTTTACAGGACTGAAAGACAATATGAGAATATGCATGAAAGAATACTAATTAGAGTCATAGACACACCCATTAACAGCATGACTCATCTGAGCTCTTTCGCTTCCTCTAGTGCCTTTCATCTTTGAAGTCTTGGTGAGTTGGTTTTATTTCATTATACATTTACTCTTTGGCGCATGGGGGCCCACTCATGGAAGTACTGACCTCTTTCTTTAAAGAGGAAGAGGAACTTTAAGACAAAAATGACAGGCTGATGTAGAGAGTGAGAGATCCCCTCATATGATGTTTTATTCAGTAAAATATTTAAAATGAATAACAACATGCCAAACCCAACTCTGGCTCCTTGGTGAATTACAGTCCTGCCTGTTTAGTAAAAAATAGAGCAAACTACATTTTTACCTACAAAAATATAGCAAGGAGCTGCTCATTCACCTGTATATTGTAATTCCACCAAGAATGGTAGTATAGTTCTCAACGGCAGATTTAATATCAAAGATGACTGTTACAACAATTTTTCTGAGAAGCATAAATTAAAAAATAGAACAAAACTATATACTGAATTTCCACAGCTTTGGGTTTCTAATGTTAACCAGCAAGTATTTTCAGTGCAAATAAAGCTCAGCATCAAACCACACATTATATATTGTATGCTGCATATATTATCCTACATTGCTACCATGGCAATATTTAGACCCAGTGAACTATATCACACCAGCCCTTCATACAAAAAGCACAGACAGTAAACGTCTTTTTTAGGCAATTTCTGTTGTACGCAGCTTAACTCTGGCATAGAGTAGGAGCTGTGAAGCTGCTAAGTACCTCTCCAAACATGCTACTCAGATGAACTCTACTGTGCTTTTCCTAGGAGCACATCATCCACTCCGATAAGCCATTTTCTGAGTAACACTATCTACACACAATTCATGCTTGGTAGGATTTTGAAAATGTGGTAACTATCAGACCTTACAGGTGAAATAAAACATAGTGCATTGCCAGCATGAATTGCCATTAAATTGCCCTCATCCAATCAACAACAATCTGGTAGTCTATGCACATGATAGCAAACTGCGTTAATTTTATTTCCCCAGTCCACTCCTGCTCACGTCTTTCTTTTCTACTCCATTTAAAGCCTTCAGGAGACATGGAACCTGAGGCAATGCGTCAAGATCACAGTTGCAACCCTCAGGGTAAACCATGAAGGTCATGTTCCTATCACCGTAGCTCTAAGTTTAAAGAACTAATCAAATAAACTTACTCCGTGTAGCATGGTTCAATCAATATTCATCTATTTTATTTTTTATGTTTCATTTTTTTGATGAAAAAAATCAAAATACACACAGGAAAAAATGTCCATGGCAAAGGATGCTCTAGCAGAGTCACCAAGAACAACCTTTTCCTTACTTCACTCACAGTTACAATTAAACTACAAAATGTCCTTTCTGAAGTCAGTAAGAAGAAAAAAACACAGCAGATCAAGAAGAAGATAAATCATTTCCTAGTGTATTGAAAGCAATGTCAATATTTATAGACCTACAGTTGGGTCTATAGATATTTTGACACCGGTTTTAGTACATGTAACCCTGGGAAACGTCAAACAGATTGTATCTTAATCTAAATCCATTTGGTACTTTTAAGAACTGGCTGCACTAAGATCAGTGTCCTTCCCTACACCCAGCTATTGGACATGCGTATTGGAAGACATAATTAGGAATTTTAATAATTTTAAGTCATTCTTAAAGCAGGTACACAGCTGTGAGTGAAATAGCTCATAATTCTCAAATATAACTGCTGATAGCTTAGTATATTCATTCTAAAGTTTAAACTTTCTAACGGGCAGCCTCAGAGACACCGATGCCTCCTTTGAAATATAGCCTGAGATATCAACCACAGCACAGCGATGTGCTTTTTCATAGACCGGCTAATTCAACAGATTTAAACATAGCAATTGACATTTCTAAGAACAGCAGTGTGATGCAATGAAATGTAACAATTAGACTACAAATGCTCCACTGATACGAGATACTACATCTGCAGCACAAACAGACAATCGAAGATACACTGTGAGCGATTTACTTATATCCCCTTAGTATTCATAGTATACTTAGTTTAATACGGATTACATATTTTGGAGGGTTTATGTTTTGTGCAAGCACATGAAACTCTACACGACAATGCATGAATGTGTCAACCCCCACCTGCCAGACTTCCAGGTCTCTGCAGTGTAGCAGTAGCGTAGAGTTCGTGGGAGATCTTGTACTGGTCAGAAGCGTGATGAGCTGCCAGTCGTTTGGGAGACAGAGTTGCATAGCTCCCTATGCCTGAACTCATCTGCAGAGACGAGAGTTGCTGGATTGAATAGTTAAGAATACTGAGTGTGGCAGCCAAATATGTAACAGCGGGCATGGCTCGTGTTTCACTTTGATTGGTGTGGATAAAAAGTCTTTGTACTGACATGTTTTTAAGTTTACATTGCCAAATTGGCTTTGTTCAAATGCAAAACATTTGGAAAAGGGTGTATAAATGCAAATGTCCAATCATTTTAGAGTCAAGGATGTAATTTACACAACAATCTAAATATATAACTAAAACTAATTGCCCTGCAGCTGCCCTGTGTTATTATTTTTGTGACCAAACATCTGGTAGAATGTAAATAATATAATAGTAACACCAGCCATATGGTTTTAATGCACTGTATAACTACACAGTGTCATAAAATTACACTTACAACAAATAACACGACTAACAATTACACATCTGTTCAATCGTTTAGAAAAACATAATCACTACTGTAGAATGAGTTAAACTGTAATGTATAACAATAATATAATATGTACAAAATGGATACAATAACTAAATTCCTCCAAGCAATCTGTGATTACAGCCACTGTGAAAGAGGTGAGGAGAAAGCTAACCCAGCTTTAACCTTATGTACATACAAACTGGATATGACACATTCCCACAATCAAGATAATAAGTATTTCTATGCATTAGTGTGAGACACCATTCAGTTATATAGCACTTGTCTAAAGTCCTTTCACTTTGCAGAAGTGAATTTATATTCCACTAAGCGCAGTTGCATTTGCATTCATTATAATATTGTATAACCCGTGGTAATTTTAATGGACTTTAAATGTATGCTTCACATAAAAATCTTCTCATTTTATAGTCTATTATCACAAAATACATTTCATTTCTGCGTGTGTCCACATTGTATAACTGTTGAATGATCTACCTGGTGAAGAGGGGAAGATGTGGAGCTGGCCCCTCCCCCTCCTGCTGTGGAATTAGGTGGAGATGCCACCCTCAGGGGGGAACCGCCCCCTCCTGCTGTTGTCACAGCAACTGTGGTGCTGAAAGACAAATGAACAAAGTAGCATCATTTGTTTGCATATATATATATATATATATATATATATATATATATTAGGGGTGAAACGATACTCGTATAGATATTGAACCGTTTGATACAGTGCTTTTAGTTCAGTATGCATATGTATCGAACAATACAACATCGTTGTGTCCTTGGGCAAGACACTTGACCTGTTGCCTACTGGTGGTGGTCAGAGGGCCCGGTGGCGCCAGTGTCCGGCAGCCTCGCCTCTGTCAGTGCGCCCCAGGGTGGCTGTGGCTACAATGTAGCTTGCCATCACCAGTGTGTGAATGTGTGCGTGAATGGGTGGATGACTGGATGTATAAAGCGCTTTGGGGTCCTTAGGGACTAGTAAAGCGCTATATAAATACAGGCCATTTACTATTTAAGCGCGTCATGGACAAAAGTAAAACAGTATGTCGGATGTGCCACGAAATGCTCAATAGCTAGGTTTCATTTGACGTAGACGTGACGTCGACGTAAAGCGCGAAATTTGACTGGCGGTCGGAAGTGAAAAAGATAAGCGCAAAATCACAGACAGACAGTACGCAAAATGCCTATGTCCTGTTGTGTTTACGGATGCTCCAGTAGGTCGACCCGAGAAACTGATAAACGGTATTTTAGGGTACCAATGCAAAAAATAGCCCAACGAAGAGGAGAAAAAATGGAAAATTCTAACCGAAAAACGTAGGAAAAAAATGGATTTTAAATTACGTTTACAGTCTGGAGGAGCAGAGTCTGCCAATGCCCGTGTCTGCAGCGACCACTTCGTCAGAGGTAATGTTATGTTTGCAACGAACTTATTAGGCATTAGGTTGTCGTTAAATTCTCGTTTACTTAGTGCTTTGTAAGTTAGTAGTCTAATATTGACGTTGATTGGGACTATAGGCTGGCCCAGTGCTTTGGATGACGAAGAGTCGGAGGACTGGGCTCCGACGAACGAAAACCCAGATCGGATCAGTTCTCAAACGAGAGAAAAGAAGGAAGCTTAAGGCAGAACAGCAATCGATGTGCAGAGGCGATTTTGGATATGCAACAGACGGCTGAGAGCCCGGATTTGAGCCTAGTGACAGTGGAGAACCCCGAACTGCAGCTTCCAGCTGAGAATCCACAACCAGAAGACTTCAGTGTGAAGTTAGACCTCGTTAAACCTCTGAGAATGGTTTACCTTGAAACAAACAACTGTGACTCTAACGAAGTCCTAAGGATGTGGCATGTTTGTTGACGTTAAAGCCGCTACCGCTAACTGTTAGCGTGTTTAAGATAAAGCAATATAAGAACAAACACTCACCCTTGCAAACACCAAACTGTATCCATCACGGAGACGTTTTGTTCCAAGGTTGTGGACCCACCCGCTGACAAAAAAATTGTACGCCTCCAGACTCTTGAAAGCTTTCATTTGCTGCCTAGTGTAGTAAGAAGTCTGGAGGACCAAGTAGTTGGTGATATCCACAGCCTCGATAGTAGGCAAATCCTTTACTTCTGTGGTGTATTCGGACATTTTCAAAGAATACGGATCACGTCCGATATATTTTTTAACTATCTGTTTATATCTCTCCCGAGAAACGGGGTCTAAAGTTGCACAATAGCTGCTCTCCTGACTCTCCACAGTGTCCTCCATGTTTACTTCCGCCCTCCACTCAAAAATCGCGCTGCCTCCGCACGTCATCAGAACCACGTGACCGCAACCCAACTATTACATTAGTGGGAACTAGTGCGTTAGCGCAGTTAGCTTGTTAACGTGTTGACGGCGTCCAGCCCCATGCAGTAACTTGTTAACGGAGATTTGCCGTGTTATGGCGTTAATGTCATTTTAACGAGATTAACGCTGACAGCACTAGTGGGAACACAACGAATATGACTGCACATTTACGCCGACATCATCCTGGTGCAAAGACAAGTGGAAGCAGACAAAAACAACAAGCACGCATGCTACAAACTTTACCCGAGTCATTTAGACAGCCGTTAGCACATGATTCTCCTTATGGGGACCTGATATGTTTAATATGCTGCTGAGAATATAGCCCAGAAGAAGCGTATAGTATAGCTTTTATTTTGGAAAGAGCCATTTCTCTGTAATAAACTTTCTTTTCCAAAGATGAGTGATTTCTCGATCAGATAGATTTATTTATTTTTATTTTGTTGTTTCAGCAACATTAAATTTAAAACTGTACTTTTGGGTTAAAATATTATTTATCATTTTAATAAATTAATAAATGATAAATTAAAAAGGCATGAACATTTTTTGTATCGAAAAAATATCGAACCGTGACACCAAAGTATCGAACCGAACCGTGAATTTGTGTAT